>NC_053489.1:610143809-610464488 GCF_905171775.1 Rana temporaria
ACCCAGAAGCCCGTCATGTCAGTAAAGTCCGATATACACTTTTTCTTCTGCGCTGCGCTCCCTACTGTGTGCCTCTACATTTTTATTCAAGGGCTTTGCAGCAGGCTTGCTTTCTGTCTACAGACACCCAACATCATACAGGACTTGCTGACTGTCATAGACTTGCCCCAGGCCATCAGTCACTGCTGCATCTTCGATGGTGCACATAGCTTCTATAGAGCCAGTTTCATCTGCATGAGAAAGAGACTTCTGGGTGGGACAGGGAGGTATAAAAATATAGACTGCTGCAAACTGGAATTCAGCTTTAAAGCCCTGTACACACGACCGGGAATCCCGGGGGGGGGGGGGGGGAACGTTGGTATTCCCGACGGGATTCCTGGCAGGCTTGACTTGAAAAGCCATACAAAATCCCGCCGTTCTTTTGAGTAGCAAGAACGCGGTGACGTCATCGACTACGACAAGCCGGTGTCTCGTCACATTTGATGCTGTCGCCGCCATCTTGCTACACCCCACACTAACCTTGTATGCTACCATGCATGCGTTGAAGTGTTATTGAGCATGCGCGGTTTTTCACCCATACAGACGACCGGTTTTCTCGTCAGGAAACACTCTGCCAGGAAACCCAACGAGAAAATAGAGAGCCGGGTTTTCTATTTTTCCCGTCGGGATTCCCGGCTGTTTTCCTTGCAGGAAAACTGCTAGGGAGCATGCACACGGCTGGGATTCCTGGCCAAAAGCTCTCCTGGCAGTTTTCCTCCTGGGAAAACCGGTCGTGTGTACAAGGCTTCACTCTTGCTTCTACTCCTCCCTCGGCAGCAGTGTATCCGGTCTTCCCTCCTGCTTTAATTCTATCCCCCATATCTGATTATTGGTGCTAGTGTCTGCCTTGTTTCTTCACTCACTTGTCAGCTGTCTGACAGCCATATTATCAGACTGAGCTCGCATGGAAATTCCTCACTGGTCTGCTGAAACCAAGTTCTCAGTGCAAGCTTAACTTGGCCATAGATGGACCGAGTCTCGGCTAGTTCAGCAGGGACCATTCATCGATCAACTTGGCTATAACCAGCCTGTTGGCTTTTTTACATGTGATTACTGACGGCGGCTTTAACTGCTAGCAGTAATCTTTGTGTTCTGCTGGCCGGGAAGGTTCCTTACCAGCAGGACACAATAGCTAACTGTGACCCTGACTGTCTTAATGGGGTAATCAAGCGATTTGCTTTCCTTCCACCCAATGAGAACAGAAGAGAACTGCTGCTATTCAGAGGAGCCTGAACTCTGTAATTGCTACTTAAAGGCTCAGTTCACCTTTTGGGAAAAAATTATAAACGCACATATTTTTGCAGTAAAAAAAAGTGCATTTATTATTTATTCCCTAAGGAGTCTGGGTGAACATTGAGCCCATAATCAGGGGTGCAATGCCAGACTCCTGCAGACCAACCCTGCAGCTTTTAGCCCATACCTCCATACGGGGTGACTGTTTACAAAGCTGAAGGAATTGTGAATGAACTACGAGGCAACCTCCATCAGCAACCTCGCAGTTCATTCAGATCTACCAGCCATCGGCCGCAATAGCTGATGGTAGTTGTAGTTTGTGCATACACACCAACTGTGAATGACGTGGTCGTGTGGGTGGAACGTACATTTTAAATAGTGACAGCTGGCATAGGGATAAGATCCCCGCTCAATGTCACGGGGGGGGGGGGGATGGTGGAGAGGCTGCAGCTGCTGGAACATGTTACAAGTTGCAGCCTAAATACAATGTGTAACATGTTCCAAAAGGTGAACTTGTACATACCTAATAAGGGGCATGTGTTATGAGACGCTAACTGGATTAATTCTCTGCATGTATGTGAATGACTAGTGAGGAACCAAAATGATTTTGTTACTGTTTCCTCTCTTTATTCCCTTCATTTACATGGTCTGTTCTTCTGTTCTTCTGCTATGAAGTGTATTCTGGAAATGGGAAAACACATCTTAGGGCATGGATTGCACATGAAGCCCCTCATTGACTGTTGAGCAAACAAAATATATATATATATATATATATATATATATATATATATATATAATTATTATACAGGATTTATATAGCGCCAACAGTTTGCGCAGATATATATATATATATATATATATATATATATATATCTGCGCAAACTGTTGGCGCTATATAAATCCTGTATAATAATAATAATTATATATATATATATATATATATATATATATATATATATATATATATATATATATAAATTGTATAGCATATTTTATTGGTACATCCATATCATAAAAACATTGGAACAAGAAAAGATGTGCATATATTTAAATGTTACATATGAATACCCTTCACAAGCAGGAATATGGCATGAGAACAAGCTGCCCACACACAAATATGCTTTTACTATACAGGCAGTCCCCGAGTTACGAACACCTGATTTACAAATGACTTTCTAATGGACAGTGGCAGATCTTTTCAGTAATCCCCCTTTGCTTTAATGCAGGCCTCGACAAAATCCGGGCGCCAGGTCGCAATTGCGACAAGAAATTGTGACCTGGCGCCTGGGGAATCTTAGGGCTGCAGAAGGCCACAAAGCCGCGGCCTCAATTACCGGCCAGCGCGGGGCACGATCGCGGCAGGCCCACGATCGCCGGTAATTGAGGCCACGGCTTTGCGGCCTTCAAAGAAAGAAGGTGAGGCCTGCAGAAGGAATCTAGGAGTGGCCATCTTGTGGTGGCCGTTGGCATTACAGGTTACATTACATTACAAGTAACAAAAAACAGCAGTTCTAATGTGTTTTTTCACTGCCATCTCCTTCCCTCTAATTAGAACCCCCAAACATTATATATATTTTTTAGAATAAAATAGCGGTCGTTGCAATACTTTCTGTCACACCGTATTTGCGCAGCGGTCTTACAAGCGCACTTTTCTCGTAAAAAAATACACTTTTTTAATAAAAAAATAAGACAACAGTAAAGTTAGCCCATTTTTTTTTTTTTTATTGTGAAAGATAATGTTACGCCGAGTAAATTGATACCCAACATGTCACGCTTCAAAATTGCGTCCGCTCGTGGAATGGCGACAAACTTTTACTCTTTAAAATCTCCATAGGCGTCGTTTAAAAAATTCTACAGGTTGCATGTTTTGAGTTACAGAGGAGGTCTAGGGCTAGTATTATTGCTCTCGCTCTACCAATTGCGGCGATACCTCACATGTGTGGTTTGAATACCATTTACATATGCGGGCGCTACTCACGTTTGCGTTCGCTTCCAGGCGCGAGCTTGGCTGGACGAGGTGCGTTTTTTGCCTCCTAACTTTTTTAGGTGGCTCCTAGATTCCAAGCAAATTTGTCAAACCCTGCTTTAATGTTTGTGTCTTGTATTCTGGTGATGAGATATATTTAAAAACCCTTCTCCTGGTGCACTAAAGAAAATGATCGCCTGCAGTTAGTTCGAATTCTATAAAAATAATCTGCCCATGTGTAATTCTAATTTTTAGACCCCAAATGCTGGTGGTCCTCCCGCCCAAGTAACTGCATTAAGTCTGAGGTTTCTGACTGATCTCGGGTCTCTCTGGTGCTGTCCTACTCAAGATATTAACCATTTTGTGTATTTTCATTTTCAGTTTGTAGAGATCAAGGGGAGCGTGTTCAAGAAATTTGAAAAGAACAATCTCTTCCAAATGTCTAACAGTGGTATGTAACCTTTTCCCTTTCTATGTATACCATGTTTGCTAAACTCGAAGACCCCATTCACACCTGGGTGTTTTGTAGCTTGAAGCCTGAAGCTACAAAACGCTGGAGGGGAAAAAATCTATTATTCTCTATGGAGATGGTTCACATCTCCACTACAATACGCCTGAAGCCAGAAGTTCAAAAATGCCTGAAGCTCAAACAAGTTCTGGGACTTTTTTTTAGGCAGATTTGGGCGTTTTTCTGTTTTTAACATTGGTGACCCTAGACCTGTCCAAATTCACGACAAAACACGGTAAAAATCGCTGCAAGATCGCGGCAAAATGCTACACTCAGGTGTGAATGCAGCCTTATTGGTGTGACCTCAGTAGTAAGTGCGGTCAGTGCATCTGCCTATCAGTATCTGTAATACAGTGGTTTCTAATCTAGCCAGTTATTTAAAGGATACGTTTACCTTCGGGAACATGTTGCATGTTCCCACTCCTGCAGCCGCTAGGGTATCCAAGCACCTGGTGTAACGGCAGTACGGGGAGACGTTCCCTGTACCAGTTGTCTCACAGAGTTCTGTGAATGAATGAACAAGTACCAACATCCTTTGCGGCTGTTTGCTTGTAGTTCCAGGCCCCTAAAAAAAAGAAAATACTGAATGCACATTTTTTTACCCACAAAAAAATATGTGCATTTATTATTTTATTTATTTTTAAAGGTGAACTTATACATATCCTTTATGTACACGGGTGTTTGCAGTATGGTTACAATTTGTCTGCCCATTATTTATATGAGCACACTAATTGGGTTCCTGTTCATGGTAAACCATGGTGTCCTATGTATAAGGCTTATACGATATCCCTGATGTTGCATATAGTTAACAAAGTGCTGACCGTGATGTGCAAATGACCAAAATTAAGAAATAGTGTACTTGGGCCTCTTGCACACTGCAGCTTGAAAAATCTCCGTACAGTGTTGTTTTTTGGTGTGGTTTTTTTTTCACTGATCTAAAATGCAGCCCATTGTTTACAATGTGTCATGTTCACACAGGCACATAAAGAAGTTCTGCATATTCTTAAATAAAAATAAAAATTTTTGCGTTTCTGGTCAGTATTTTCGCGCATAAATATTAATTGATTTCCCTTAGGAATATATTGTGTGCACATAATTATGCGCGATAACACCCAAAGTAAATACCCCAAATTGCATCTAAAAAAGCAGATTCTCAAACATCAGTACAGTGTGCAAGGGGCCTTCTAGAGTAACTGTTGAACTGAAAGCGGAGTTACTGTAAGTTACCATGCGTTTATACATTTTTGCTCATAACTCATGGTTTGGATGTGTTGAAAAAGGTTTGTGTCCTTACCCTCGAAATAAGAATTCAAAGATCCAGTGTGTGACATTTTATTTTATTTTTTTCAATTGATGCCGAGGTGGGAGCTTTTGCTGCCTACACCAGTGTACTGCTATAACAAGAGGGTGAATATCCTCAGTGGTGTACAATCTGAGCTTTGAGCCCAGGCTCACACTGACAGCGGGAATGGAATTGTGCGTGTTTATCTAAACTCGCACAATTTCATTCCCGCGTGTCAGTCCTGACTTTGGGGTGATTTTAGAGATATCTGTGCGGGTTTCTGCACAGATGTCTATTGAAATCACACTCCGAAGTCGCCATGAGTAGCACAAACTACTTTTGGGAATCAGTACGGCGACACACCGATTTGGACGGTGCCATTGCCGGCAATAGCTGCCAATTTGGCATGCGATTAAATGTCAAATCACATGCCAAATCGCTGCAGTGTGAACCAGGTCTCCAAGTTGTATGATCTTTCTGTAGGTCTAGACAACTAGCACTATGCTAATTTAGCAAAATTAGATTTTAATGTATTTTTTTCCCAGCTGGACATGGCTCAAGCACCTGCCCTAATGGTCCATTAATTATTTCACACTTCATTATTCTTTAGTATGTTTCTTCAGTCAAATAGTTTTTTATTAATTTTAAAGTCAACGGTTTTTTTTTTTTTTTTTTAATATCTGTCCCATGGTACTTGCATGAAAGAAGGTTGACTTGTGTGCTGATGTGGCTCCTCCATTCCTAGAAATTTTCTTCATTCCGCTGCCGCCTCAGATACCCCTGCAGATGTGATTTTCCAGTACTGCAGGGGGAGAAGTGCCAAACTTACATTCAGACTAACATACCACCCAGGGTACATTTTGTGTTCCAAAAAAATATAATTTAAGCTTGTCCATTCCTTATCCACTACCCTCCACCTCAGGCTGTAATTTCTTGCCCAATTCTTCCCACACTGACTATTCTCTTTATCTTCTTTGAGATGAACGAATACTCAATCTGGTAATAAGCCAAGAGGCGTCCACCTCAAACTCGAGAATTTAGGGTGGCACTATCCTTTTAAATGTGCTGTTGAATTTTTATGGCATCAGTTTTGGAAATTTTCTATGCCAAAACTTTATCAGTAATGAGCAGTACAAGGTGTACAGGACATAAAAAATCTAATTAAAGATTTCTTGGAATGCAGAGCCGTTATCTGACCACCTGCAGTAATTTGAAAGATAGGTGGAGAAGGACGCACCTAATAAAAAAATAAGTAAAATGTCAGGGTCCATTTTTTTTTCCTATTCATCTACAAATGTAGATAAATACATATTGACAATATGCATTGTTTACTTGTGGTCATGTCAGGGAAATCTTTGATTTTTTTTTTTATGGGGGGCAAACAAACATATCAGCAAGGAATGCTTTTGGTCCACCCTGAAGCCTACATTGGTGATCCGTTTTCCCCCTCCCCCTTTTCATAGGTGGTCAATGTGTGCCCCCTTTCATTGATGGGGAGTGGTATTTGTCACCCTATCGTTGGTGATCAGTGGATTTCGTGTGTTTATGTATTCACCCTAACATCTGTGCAGAGGCCCCACAATGCTTCCTCCTGACTTCTTCAGTAGTGACCTGGGGCTGGAATTATGTAGGCAGCAATTGGACAGGATATCATCCAATATTGCCTTTATAAAACCACAGAAGTCACTCACAGTTGATCACAAGCTCTTGTATGTCTCCCTAGATGCGGCATATGTGCCCCTTAGTGTCAGGGTTTATTAATGCCTCTGAGGGGGCAATCTTCCCACGGGGGCATTTGTTGGAGTGACATCTGAGAGGATTCCCCTCAGTTTGGATAGATTTGCTCTTGTTTTGCTAATCTGATGTGATAAGATAAGCTCATCAATGGGACGGGGGGAGAGGATTTTAAACCTATCCTATGGTATCCAAAGCAAAAATATGTGCCAAAAATGCTTTTAGATATCAATCAAGTGGAAATGGACAATGCGGTTTCGTTTCCTATTTGCATATCAAAATGATGTCCGTTGATGACCGAATTAGTCAAAAAAGTAGTATCTATCATGTTTGAGAAATATCGACTCACAAAATTACAGTAGTTTATTTGGTGACGCCTTCTCATGTCATTATGTCTTTATTAACCACCTCCATTTTTTTTTCCCCCCTCACAGATATAAAAGAGAGATTCACAAACTATGTGCTACTACTGATTGTATGTCTGCGAAACATGGAGCAGTTCTCATGGAATCCAGGTGATTGTCTTTTATTTGTTGTTTTTTAACCAGATTTTAGTTGAGAAACTGTTCATTTTTGAACAGAAACAAATTGCCGCACAGAGCGGGAGACAAGGTATACAGATATACAACCAAGGAGCGATTATATCCAAGATGGGTGAACTAGAGAGAAAACTAAAACTAAAGTACAGAAGCTTTCCGGTGCACTTAAATCTAAAATTGCATTATGTCAGACCCAAATATAAAAGATCAAGTTTATATACACTGTGGCTACTGGAGGCCTAAGATTAGGGCACATATATTCAATCCATTGTGCCCATATGGTATCAAATGTTTGCATGGCGTTTGAGCAAATAAGTGTTCTTTTCAAACTAAATGCATTTATTAAGATCTGCTATCCATTCAGAAAGTGTGGGTGGTGGGAGATCCACTGAATCTGTCTACGTGCCACAAATAGAGCTCTGGAGACTACAATCAACAGATTGGAGTCTATTGAGGGCAAGTCAACATATCCTAGAAGGCGTATAAGGGGTTCACCTGGAAGGTTGATACCCAGTAACCTGTTAAGCGTACCAAACACCTCTGCCCAACACCTCTGTAACTTGGGGCATGAGATGAATAAGAGATACTGGGTGTCCACACCTAGCACATGATGGGGTGCTCTGCACCCCAATAGTGCACAAAAATTCAGGGGTCCTGTATACACTATATAATATGATTAATATCTTGAGGTGACGTCCGTGCGCCGATCCGCCCTACGTCCGTTTTCACAATAACTTACTTTGTCCAGGACGAAGTAAGTTATTACGAAACGGACGTAGGGCAGAGCGGCGCAAGGACGTCACCTCAAGCTCCACACGATCCCCCAGTAGGACGGGTGTCTGGATTCTGTGTACCGGCCGGCACACCAGATTCAAGGCCTATTTCTTTCTGCTATATTGTAATAGCAATTTTAACCTTTTAAATAAACATTTTATATGTTTAATGCGCTATGTGGAGCCATTATTATCTCTTGCATGTCGGGTGTATATGCTGATGACCCATGAGATCAATGAGATTCATTGCTTAAAAACCGGATGTGTTTGAGCTGCGCAGTTGGAGTGAGAACTTTGACTATATGCTTCTAGCAGTAAATATGTTATGGGGCCGTCGCCAGCTGGTAAAGACGGACTTCACCTTTAAAAATATATAAATGTGCACACATTTATAAGAAAAAAAAAATGTGTTCATCACACCTGTGTTAGCATTACACCTGTGATGCAGTGGTCACTGCATTTGTTTTCATTGAATACAAGTCTCTGTGCTGTGGTGACGGAGGGGGCTGCTAGTTTTTTAATAACAACTTCCTATGAATGAATGGAGACGGAGCAATGTATAGCTGTGCCAGTTTGAAATTTGTGGAGGAGAAAAACCCCTGGCTTCTGTAAGGTTGCCGGAAGGGGGGGGGGGGGGTTGTTTGGGGGATGGGAGGGCTGCAGATTCTGACAATGCTTGTTACACCCTAAATATGGATAAATAATGAACGCATTCAGAAAGTTGGTTACTCTTTATAAGATGGATTTGTCATTTTGTGCAATTAATAACCTTTCCTGTTACTATCAACTGCCTCATACATATGATGTAGTTTAAGGAATGGAAAACATCCTCTATCGTTATTGAATCAACCAGTCACTTTACGTGTTGTGAATAAGCTTGCAATGGGATGGAAAAAACAACTTTTTCTGATAAATTCCAAATTTTTATTCAATTGCATATAGCAATATAAAGTAAGATATAAAATACTGAAAACTAGTATTAATGTGCTGTTCTTTAACCGCTTAAGGACCGTCCACTCCATATATACGTAGGCAGAATGTCACGAACAGGCATTATCACGTACCTGTATGTGGCCCTTTAAATGCCTGCCGTGTGGTCGCGAGCGCGCCGCTGGCAGCGCTTTTGCGACCCTGCCGCCTTCCCCGTGAGTCGGACCGCGGGTCCTGTGGACTCGATCCCCGCGATCATCTCACGGAGGTGTAGAGCGGGAAGATGCTTGTGTAACTCGAAGCGGAGATCAGTGTCATGTGACACAGAGCCCATCCCCTTTACAGTTAGAAACACAATGCAGGGAACACCAAAGCGCCACCTATTGGTTAACCCCTTTATTGCCAGTGTAATTTTCACAGTAACCAGTGCATTTTTATAGCACTGATCACTATGAAAATGACGATGGTCCCAAAAATGTGTCAAAAGTGTCCGATGTGTCCGCCTTAATGTCGCAGTCACGAAAAAAATCACTGATCGCCGCCATTACTAGTAAAACATTTTTTTTATAAAAATGCCATAAAACTATCCCCTATTTTGTAAACGCTATAACTTTTGCGCAAACCAATCAATAAACACTTATTGCGATTTTTTTTTGATTTTTTTTTTACCAAAAATAAGTAGAATACGTATCGGTCTAAACTGAGGAAAAAATGTTTATATATATATATATATATTCTGGGGATATTTAAAAAGTAAAAACCCCAGAGGTGATCAAATACCAACAAAAGAAAGCTCTATTTGTGGGGGAAAAAAAGGACATCAATTTTGTGTGGGAACGATGTCGCACGTCCGCGCAATTGTCGGTTAAAGCAGTAATATATCAGGGCCGAATCGCAAAAAGTGGCCTGGTCTTTCACCACCCAAATGGTCTGGGGCTGAAGTGGTTAAGACTGTGAGCTCCTGAAGCACTGAACACAGGTTCTCCCATGCTGCGTATGAAGATATAGAGGTGGCGGCCCGTAGGTTCCAATTCCGCTGTATGCATGGGTACATTGGCACAAAGATTTACATACAGCATAATCGCAGGTAGTTTTAGTTTTTGCAGCTTCAAGCCCAAAGTTTACAATTCTGTTGCGGTCAGATCCTTATAAATTACAGATGTAATTGCAGAAAGTTGGCATGAGCCAACTGTATACACAGCACAACCCTTAATAATCTGGGAAATGGAAAGACCACACTCACTTTGAAGAACACGCCAATTTTATTTCAGATTGCTATTATGGGAGTGCTGGACAAGCCAGGGTGTAATTTCATTTTATTAACAATTACCTTTCCATTTCAGTCTGCAGCCACATTTGACTTTCATAAATTGCCAAAAAATTCAGATTTCTTATCCTTGCATCCATGGAAACAGTCTTCTGTTTTAGGAAAGGATTTCCCAGAGTCTTCATCACCATATTAATATCATTGGCTCACAGCCACCCCTGGAAGTCTGCTCAGGCATAAAATTATGAGCATCCTGTTGCATGAAATGTGCCATGCTATCTGTAGGTTTAGTGCACTGGGAGTTTTTTATTTTTGGTGATATAAGTGCACATAGAACTATTTATCTAAAGCAGGGGTGTCCAACTCAATTTCATTGTGGGCCGCATCAGCACTATGATTGTTCTCAAAAGGGCCGGTTGTATCTGTAAGATTAGATGTCCAGCGCATCCCCTCCCCTTACATTAGATGTCAAGAGCCACCCCACCATCAGAAGTTGAGTCCCCCACTCTCTCTTACATCACAGTGCACCCCCCTTTCCTTATGCTGCTGCTGGGAATAAGCTGGATGCATTGCTTGAAAGTAAGGGTCTGGAGGAGGACTGCTTATAAGCGGAATTAAAGCGGACTTCTGCATTGAAATAAGCAAACAGACTTTGGGGGGCACACCCTAAAAATGTGTTTTCATTCAAGATGGATGCTGCTATAAGACCGACAAACAGAACCAAATAAATTATAGCGCACACATACGAAAATGACTTTGAATTCTGCAAGGCTATTTAAAACACCTGAACATGTTCAAAAATACGAGGATTTGGTCACATCATATGGCCATATAGTGCTAAGCCCACTACTACGTCAAAGTACTCCAATATCAGTGGGTCCTACACTATCCATAGTATGAAAGATCCCACATCTCAACCATGGGAGATAAACTCTTCTTTATGGGAGAATTAGAAGGACTCCTATAACACAGTTGGACACTAATTCGAGATTTTCCTAGCTTGTGACGGAAAATATTAGTTATATGAAGACAGGAGGTGAGTATCTTATGCATTAATCCTTCTTTATTAATGCCCATAGCAGAAAAATACATTGTTCAAATTTAACGTAAGTAAAAACAGAAAAACTGTAAAAAACTACATTTCCCAGCAGTCCTAGGGCCAGTAGCCACTCCCATCATGTGGTCTCTATATAAGGACTGCTCTCTCCTGGCTCTTCCTCTTCTTTATGCGAATCCTAAGCTTACAGGAACCAGGATCATCACTTGAACATTGTTTTCTACTCGCCGATTCTTCGGCCAGCCGGCCCGACGTCTCTTCTTCTGAAGACAACTGGGGTAACGGCAACTGGTCCCAACGGGGACTAACCAACTGAACGTTCTCGACCAACTGGTCATCCAGATACAGGAAACATCACACGATTAACAGGTCGTCTGCACGCCGGAGCCGTAACTGCTATCATTATTCTGAAATAGAATGTAGAACCGTGATAGGGTTGGGTAGGGAGGGAAGATACTCGCCTCCTGTCTTCATATAACTAATATTTTCCGTCACAAGCTAGGAAAATCTCGAATTATATTTCAGACAGGAGGCTCATATCTTATGCAGGTTCAAAGCTTAACATAGTATCTATATCAACATGAATAATAATAAATATATTACAGATCCAACCATCATAAGACTGACATGGAAACATGTTCCTCCGGTCTAAAATAGAAAAGGCGAAAAATGGTCTCAGAAGACCCGTCGGCCGCCATTAAGAGGTCTGCGAGAGAGCCCCCTGTCGTAACCACCTTGTTAGCCATAGCTCCTCTGGAAGAATGTGCTCCAAACAGGGTAATGTCTATGCTCGCCATCGCCATGGTTGATCTAACCCAACGCGCCAGATTGGCGGGGGTGACCGGATGATGAGGCTGCACGTAAGATAGTAGAAGTTGGGAGAACCCCGGAGATCGCAGGTCAGTAGTGTGTGCTCCATAGGCATTTAGGCATCTAAGAGGTGAAAATTGGCGCCTGGAATGTCCAAAGCCCTAACTTCAGAGACTCGTTTGATCAAGACCAGGCACAAAAGGACCGTGAGTTTAAAGGACAGTAGTCTGAGAGGCAGTGCATCGTTGTCCTCCCAGCCCGAGAACGTGTCGAGAACCCTGGAGGCATCCCAGGTGGACTGATATTTAGGGCGGGGAGGCCGCTTGAATTTGATGCCCCGTAGCAGTCTACATATCAGGGGATGTCTGCCGACTGGCAAAGAATCTACTGGGTATTGGTAAGCCGATATGGCTGATCTGTAGACCTTTATGGAGCTGTATGATTTACCAGATCCGAAAGAATCCGCCAGGATAATTCACTATGGCAGTCACAGGGGCATGTACGGGATCAACCTCGTTGATCACACTAACGCACCCAGAGTCTCTAGGCTGATCGATATGCCGATCGAGTCCCGGGGGCCTAGGCCAGGGCGAGGAGATCCCTAGCCGACCTAGAGAGGTCGCTGTCCGCGTCTGGCACCCCGAAACCAACCACGCTAGGAGAGTCAGCGTGCCTTCCGCTACCAGAGGGTGAGTGCCCTTGATCGGATGAGAGAGAATGTGCGAAAGTGGAGGCAGAAGTCTGGGATAGTCTATGACCGTCTCCAGCAGGCGGGAGAGCCCTGGTTGTGTCGGCCACCATGGGGTGATAAACGCAACCGTCGCCTTCTGATTCGCGATCTGTAGCAACACCCTGGGGCTCATCGAGAATGGGGGAAACGCATAGTACGTCTCCCCCGTCCAGGAGTGACAAAAAACGTCCACCGCTGAGGACTCTGGGTCCGGTCTCCAGCTGAAGAATCGGGGCAGCTGGTGATTGAGGCGAGAGGCGAATAAATCTATACCCAAGGGACCCCAAAGTTGGTTCAGTTGGACGAAGACTGATCGGTCTAGACGCCAATCGCTGGAGTCGATAAGACAACGGGAATTCCAATCTGCTATAGTATTGGAAATACCCGGAATGTATTCCGCCATGGGAATGATATTGCGGGATAGACAGAAGTGCCAAAAGTCTTTGGCAATATCCGCTAGAATTTTGGAACTGGTGCCTCCTAAGCGGTTGATGTATTGCACCGCTGCAATATTGTCCACCATTGCAGTTCGACCCTGACTTCCGTAGAGAGTGGAACCCGGTCTGCGTATCTGAGACCCTGTCGTAGATGAAGGATCATGAGCCTCTGGCGGGCCCTGTAGTGAAGAGGGGCCGGGAATATGGCTTGAATGGAGGCCGCAAGCAGGCCTTCCAGGCGGTCCAGTACGCGTAGAGATAGAAAACCGTTGCGTAGCACCGCTTTGATCTCTTTGCGGATCAGGGCCAATTCTGTCCTGGGTAAACGGAGGACAGCTTGGTTGGTGTCTACCAAGAAACCTAGGAATTCCATCACCTAAGCCGGAGCGAGAACTGACTTGTCTTTATTAATCAAGAAACCTAGATTTTGTAGTAGATTGATCGTCCAAACCATGTGGCGATAAGCTTGTGTTTTGGAGCATGCTATGATGAGGATGTCGTCTAGGTAAATAATCAGACGTACGCCTCTGCTCCTCAGTGATGCTACTACCGGTTTCAAGATTTTGGTGAAACACCACAGGGCGGATGACAGACCGAACGGAGGGCATGTAAATTGCCAAGTGCGTCCCCACCATCTGAAGAGGAGAAGGTGTTGGGAGTCCGGATGCATGGGGACGGTGAGGTAGGCGTCCTTTAGGTCTACCTTCACCAGCCAGTCCCCCGGTTGGAGGAGATCCTGGAGGCAGTGGATACCCTCCATCTTGAAGTGTCGATAAGCGACATGTTGGTTCAATTCCCGAAGGTTCATTACTGGACGGTAACCTCCCCTTTACTTTTTGACTAAGAAGAGGTTGCTGATAAAACCCCGGGGAAGATGGGTCGGCCTCGACCACCGCCCGTTTAGAGATCCGTTCTCGGAGTTCGTTGTCTATCAGAACAACGTTTTGTTCCGCAAATCGAATAGGGGTGGCATCACTCCTAGATTTGGTGAGGACAGAAGTTCTATGTGCCCCTACTTCTGTCGGCCCGGGGGAAAACCTTACTCGCCCCGGATTTCTAGAGTGAAGTTTGAGCCTTGTCGAGGCTGTTAACAAGCCCTACAAACTTATTAATATCCTTAACTAAGGATTCACCAAACAGCACCCCTTCTGCTGCAGGACCTGGTTCAGTTTCTGCCAGGTGTGCCAATTGCGGGGCAAGCCGCATCAAAATGGAGCGTCTGCGCTCGACAGAGCAGGCGGTGTTAGCGCTGCCCACTAGACATATGGCCCTTTGGGTCCACCACGTAGCTGGGTTAAGTCGACCGTCTGGTCTGATGTCGCAGCCTGTTCTGACAGGTTTAAAATCTTTGTCAGCGGGCTAAGGAGGTCAAGGATCCGGTCCTGTATGGCTTAAGGGAGCGGTCTATCCCCTTTGGGGAATTGTCCTGTCTTTAATAGGTATTTGGATAGAGTGGGGTCTATCTCGGGCGTTAGGACCACTTTTTATGGAATATGTGGTCGAGGGCATTCTGCCCGTAGTTTGTTACGATTGGACCTCTCAAGGGATCTACGTGCCCAAAGTTCGACATGTTGCGACACCTGGGGTAAGGGGGGACCAATCCCCAGAACGGGGATGGGAGAATGGCATCTGGATGGAACAGTGGTTCGCCCAGAGCATCTACTATGATTGTACCCTAAGCTCCAGGGGTGGCGTCTTGTAAGAGCGCCAATGTCCCAGCATCCTCCTCATCTTCATATTCGGACTCTGAGACCTCGGAACCATCCGACTCAGCGGACGAATCTTCGTCTGAATTGACTACACATGAGTCGGGTTTAGTCCGCCTAGCGGATTTATGCCTCTTTGGTGACTCCCTGAGGCCCAGGGGTTGAAAAGGAGTCCGAGGGATGCGTGGGGTGGCAGTCCGTGTGGGGAGCTGCCTCATGCATATTGATTGCTTCCCCTGCCGGGGAATCATAGGCCGTCACAGTATGTTTCCTTTCTGAGAGGATTAGCCTCTTCATGTGCGGCTCACTACCGTGTGGCAACGGTACAGGGGCGAGGATCAGGCCTGCTGCGACCCAGAGGGTATTGTAGCTGCAGCCAGTGCAGCATGCACTGATTTAGTGATAAATTCTTGTATTTGAGCAGAGCTCAAGAACTGCGCTGTGTCCAGCGCCAACTCCTCGCTCTGGGCGGGAACTGAGCCCTCTTCCGCCATTCTGTGTTGTATATTTTTGGATTTACAGACAATTTAGGAACCAAATAAGTTGTGCTGTAAATATTGCCCCACAAACAGCGTATTTAGGTTATGCCTATTAAGCACCCAGGGGCTACACAAGTATAGAGGAATAAATTCCATCTATAAACGCTAGCTAGCTGGCTAACTGATCAACCAATCTACCTCACTAGCTGACTATCACAGAAAGGGATGTGCAAACTTTTCAACATGGTTCCCATTAGATAGGCACACAGGGGCAGTATATTTAAAATTCTTTCATAGAAAGGGATAGGAAAAAACAATCCAATAAACCAGGCATGACAAAAGAAATGCGTGCGGTAAATACTGCCCCACAAACAGCGTACCTAGGTTATGCATTTTAAATTACCAAGGGCCTATAGATAGAGAGGAATAAATTCCTTCTACGAATCGCTAGCTAGCTGGCTAATTGCTCAATGAATCTCCCTCACTAGCTGACTACCGCAATTGAACTCCAGAGGCGAAGTCTCGCGAGACTACGGCCTCTGGAGTTCCTATTGGATCGAATGTGGGATGGACAGGGCGATCAAGGAGATCCGCCCTTCCGCGTCCCACTGTATTTGCGATTGGAGGACGCTGCAGCGTCTAGGTTTTGAGGGGAAACACCGCTCGTGGCGGCGGGAGAGAAGGGGGGGGCGGTCGCGAGACGGAGGCTGCGCCCCCCAGCCTGTGCTCGCAATGATGGCGTGAGGAGAGGCAGACAGCTGCTCAAAGATGGCGCCCGCTGAGGGAATGAGGGGAGAGCGCGGACGTAGCAGCGGAGAAAGCCGCAGCGTTCCGGCGCCGAAAGGAAAGAAAAACAAAGGCAAAAACAAGTCAAATAACGTTATAAAGTCACAATTGAAATAAAATAAAGCTGAAACACGACCCAAGGAAAGTTCCCCCACATCTAGACACCCATATTAGGGACACAAAAACGTAAAATTCGGGGGGAAAATACCGGGGAGAACCCCCCAATTTCCCACGACATTAATCAAATCATCAAAGAATAAGATATACGAAATTCACTTATTTTGTAGTGCTCTGCCATGAGCAGAAAGAAAGAGGAAGAGCCAGGAGAGAGCAGTCCTTATATAGAGACCACATGATGGGAGTGGCTACTGGCCCTAGGACTGCTGGGAAATGTAGTTTTTACAGTTTTTCTGTTTTTACTTACGTTAAATTTGGACAATGTATTTTTCTGCTATGGGCATTAATAAAGAAGGATTAATGCATAAGATATGAGCCTCCTGTCTGAAATATAATGATAGATAATGGCTGGAGGATGGGGTGCTCCAACACAAGGGATCTGGTCGGGGACCCTCAACATACAAACAGACTTGGGGGAGCACACCCTAAAAATGCGTTTACATTTAAGATGAAGGTGCTATAAGCCCGACAAACCGAACAAAATAGATTACACATACAAAAAGGACATTGAATTCTGCAAGGCTATTTAAAACACCTGAACATATTTACAAAATATGGGGAATTGGTCACACCATATGGCCATATAGTGCTAACCCCACTAGTACCCCATTATCAGTGGGTCCTACACTAATCATAGCACGAAAGATTGTTTTATACAGCTCTGCATTGGACGGGAACGAGAGCTTCCGGCTGCTTTTCATATTAACCAGCATTGATTGGTGGCTAGGACCGCCCCGGCATCCTAGCCATCAATTACTTGCTGGTTAATATGAAAAGCAGCCGGCAGCTTACGTTCCCGTCCAATAATGTGTCTCGGCTTATTACCCACCCCCAATGCAGAGCTGTGCCTCCCGCACCCAAGTTATTATCATCGTGCCTCCTGACATGCAGAGAATGATGGCGCCTGAAACTGGGGAACAGAAGCGGCTCCTAAATGATCTAAGGTAGGAGAGTGAAGGGCAGAAAACGCTACAGGTGGGTGGTGATGTGAGAGGAGGCAGTGGGGGGGATAGGCTGACTGGATACCCAGAGGGCAAAGTACACTACTGTAGGGGGTTAGTGTTGTGGGGGGGATAGGCTGACTGGATACCCAGAGGGCAAAGTACACTACTGTGGGGGGGTTAGTGTTGTGGGGGCTATGAAGGTAGGCAGTGCAGTTCGGGGGGCTGTGGAGAGCTGGGGGTTGTGATTTGAGAGGGGGTAGTGCTGTAGGGGAATGAAGAGATCTGAACACATTACTGGTGGACAGGGGATTTGTGATGTAACGAGGGGCAGTGCTTTGGGGGGAATGTGATGTGAAGGACCTCTACTGGAAGAACATTTTGGCTAATCGGACCTCCGTAAAATTGAATTCAGTAACCCTGATATAGAGGCTGTATCTCGTCTTAAAAGTGTCATAAAAAAACGATGGAAACTTCCTAAACTCACTAATGGTGGAGCTGTGAGATGTATTTTGATATAACCTAGTGACCAATTTTCCCAGGTTTTTGAAACTGGGTGAGCTGCCAACATGTAAGCTGAGCTTGTATAACCGGGCCAATGTTTTTTTTTTTTTTTTTTTTTTGCCCTACTTCTATGCACTCCTATGACCCGTTTTACGCCAAATGGCTAAAGTTCACGGTTGGCTGACATCACTCAGGCAGCCCAGGCTGGGGAAACATCAAGTTAGGATCCACCCAGATGCCTGGACCAGCTGCTGGCTCAGCCTCTCAGTGAACTGCTGAAAGCTAGAGCCCTGCTGCTCCCTCCCCCTCCACAAGCCAGTGCTCCAGTGAGCGCTGGAGGGGCAGAAGCAGAGTGGAGAACAGAGCAAGCTTCGGGGGTTTGATTATTCAGTTCTCCTTGCAGAGAGGCGACGGAGGGACAGATGCAGCATCAGATCAATGCTGCATTTACCTAAGTCAGTATAAGGTTTTTTTCATCTTTTTTTATTTTTTGATACTCCACTCTTCTCTTTTAAGTGTTGGTACAAAGCATGCTGTATTTGCACCAGGCACCCTCCAGTGATACCTGTGAAAAGAACAGGAGATGGGTTGGCTGCTAATATTAAGGATTCTTATACATTTGACTGTTCTAGCCACATACACAGTCATTTATTTCAAAGAAAATGCCCCAAACTATGGTGTTAGCTGGTTAGTTTAGCTGTGCTTTAACAACAGGATTTCTACAAGAGACATATACATATGGAACAGCAAAGGTTTTTTTTGTCGCATCTTCAAAGTTGAGGACAGGGATCTAGTTTTTAGAGTAGTGTAAACCCAATGAAATAAGGATCTTATTGCTGTTTATGAGGAGGTTGGATGAGGTTAATGGCATCTACTGTGTGCTTCTAGAAGGAAAAATTATAAGAAAATGTCCAAAAGTAATCAATTACCATATAGCAACAAATCGGATTCCTTGAATATGAAGCCTGATTGGATGCTTTGATCTCTCACTTGTTGTTTTTCTTGGTGAAATGTACTAGGGGAAGTACAACTGGGGAATCCGTAGTGGAGAAGGACCTGGGGGTTTTGGTAGATCATAAGCGTGATTACACTCTTTGTGTGTGTGCACATTTTTTCTGCACCAGGTGGAGTTTTTGGGTTGTGTTTTGCACGCCACAGCTCAATAATAGCATGCAATGCCAAGCTGCAGTTTCCAAAGCGAGCAAAGTCCTTTCTTGTATTAAGAGAGGTATGGACTCCAGAGAGAGAGAAATAATTGTGCCCCTGTACAAATCATTGGTAAGACCTCATCTGGAATATGCAGTTCAGTTTTGGGCACCAGTTCTCAAAAAGGATATCGGAGAACTGGAGAAAGTGCAGAGAAGGGCAACCAAACTGATAAGAGGCATGGAGGAGCTCAGCTATGAGGAAAGATTAGAGGAACTGAATTTATTCACTCTTGAGAAGAGGAGATTAGGAGGGGGTGGGGGATATGATCAACATGTATAAATACATAAGGGGTCCATATAGTGAACTTGGTGTTGAGTTATTCACTTTACGGTCAACACAAAAGACAAGGGGGCACTCTTTATGTCTAGAGGAAAAGAGATTTAATCTCCAAATACAGAAAGGTTTCTTCACAGTAAGAGCTGTGAAAATGTGTAATAGACTCCCTCCAGAGGTGGTTCTGGCCAGCTCAGTAGATTGCTTTAAGAAAGGCCTGGATTCTTTCCTAAATGTACAGAATATAACTGAGATTTCTAGGTAAAGTTGATCCAGGGAAAATCTGATTGCCTCTCAGGGGATCAGGAAGAATTTTTTTTCCCTGCTGTAACAAATTGGATCGTGCTTTGCTGTTTTTTTTTTTTTTTTTTGCCTTCCTCTGGATCCACTGTGGATATAGTATTTGGTATATTGGATTGTATGATTTTTATTTTTTATGGTTGAACTGCATGGACTTGTGTCTTTTTTTTCAACCTGACTAACTATGATCTGTACCCAGTTTCAAAATTAGAACTTATAGACTGATATCTGTTTTATTTTACTTTCTTTTCTTCAGATCACCTCTGGGTGTTGTTTCCTGATGTGTGTATGGTAATTGCATCAGAGATTGCCGTGGACGTCGTGAAACATGCCTTTATAACCAAGTTTAACGACATCACTGCAGATGTACGTATTCAACACAATCTCTTCCTTCACAAGTTCTTAAAAATAAAAAAAAGAGCTGCTAATGCCAACTTTTTTTCTTTAAGGTGCGGTCTGTAGGGCTGTCCTCCTCATGTTTGTTTTACTATTTGATTAGTTAATTAAATGAACCAACACAAGTATGTGCATATCAGGCATCCCCATTCTTTATTGACTACATACTTATCTCAGGCTAGTGACTTGATTTGCCGAGTAATGAGAGCAGAATGAGAATGACTGTTTGGAACCATGCACTTTTGACAGGAAGGAAGCTTTTCCTATTTATAATCTGACTGATTCCCTTTAAATGCTGTTGCTTTTCCTGAAAATGCTAGTTGCCTGGCTCTAATGTAAATTATTGATTAATATATAGATACATCGTTCTGTGTTTTCCTTGTTCAGAAAAGGTATCCTAACCTGCTCAATGCAACTGTGATATTCTTTGCTTGGCCAACTGAGTATATTTTCCTAGGCTCCAGTTCCTAAGATACCCAATTTGATACCCATTTATGGCCCCTGCCTGATTTTCGAAAGTCCTTGTCATCCACTAGCCCTTACCATTTGCTTGTTTGACCATCCGCTCTCTGCCTGCTGTCAGTTGTTTCCACTCCAAGGGGGTTATTTACTAAAGACAAATCCACTTTGCACTACAATTGCAAACTACACTTGAAATTGCACTGAAAGTGCACTTGGAAGTGCAGTCGCTGTAGATCCGAGGGGGGACATGCAAGGAAAATAAACAGCATTTTAGCTTGCACATGCATGCATAAAATCAGCAGAGCTTCCCCTTACAGCAAGTGCACTTTGCACTTGTAGTTTGCACTTGTAGTGCAAAGTGGATTTGCCTTTCGTAAATACCCCCCCAAGTGTACCTGAGGGCCCCAACCTGGGAGCTCTACATGGCAAAGCCCATTATCCCTATGTAGGATGCTCTGTTAAACACGGGGCAGTTCCTTAGACCCTGCACCAGTGTCCTGTTAGGGCCTACATTTGCATGGTGACAGAGTTCACTAGCTCCTTGACATGGTGGTATTCGCTCTGCCAACTTCTCCCCTTCCGGACTACAGAACACCTCCCCTATATGTTACGGGGAGGAGGGGGAGATCTGGAATTCAAATTTTGTTTTGTTCCCCATGGTCTTGAAATCAGTAATACATATAGTATAATACATTTAAGAAGGTAATAAGTGTTAAAATGTTGAACATTAGGGTCTATTAATAATGGATTTCACAAAATAGTCACTTAAAGCGGTGTTCTGCCCCAAAAAAATAATAATTAAAAAACAGCAGCTACACATACTGCAGCTGCTGGCTTTAAATAAATGGAGACTTGCCTGTCCTGGAGTTCAGCGATGTCTGCACTCGCAGCTGGTGTTTCCATCAGCTGTCGGGTGCTGCTGCCAGGTAAGGGTACCTGGCAGTGTAGCCTTTCAGCTTCACATCGAGAACCCTACTGTGTATGCGCAGGTCTCACTCCTCTTTCCTACTGGCCTGGCAGCCGGGGGAGGAGGAGGGAGCCCCACGGTGACATCACGGTCCGCGGCCCAGACTCCCGGAAGTGAGAAAGGATACCGGTCAGAAATGGGTATCTTGTCCCACCTCCCCCCCCCCCCCCCCCGAAAGGTGCCAATTGTGGCACCGGAGGGGGGAGGAATCCGATGAGCAAGTTCCGCTTTTTCACCCAGGAGTCACAAATTTCACAAGTAAATCCTGGGTGAAAGCTGTGTGAATCTTGTATTACATTTTTTATTTTTCGAAATCATGATTTTCAGATGCTTTCAGAAAGATGAGCTATATCAACTGGCATCAAACACTTTTTTTTTACTTTTAGCTTATTCTAGCTTTACTATCATCTCTTCCTGCACTTATTAGTGAAGGTCGGAAGGCTTGTTAGAATTATTTGAAAGCGATGAATGAATATGAACATAGGCCTGTTTAAGAGTTCACTCATCTTCACAGACAGATGCTGAGCAAGCCAGTTCCCCTGTGACTTGGTGTTCTGTGATGTCCTAGTTTAGGGAAGGTCTGCCTCGGCACAGATGTTCTCTGCAGAAAATGATTATTAAAGTGCCCAAGATACACAACAAGCCTATATAACTGGAATAATGCTTACATATAAAGCCCTACTGTAAAAAATTCATAAAGCATAATTATTGTCTTTAATTAGCCCCCAAACATTGATTGGCAAAAAAAAAAAGCAGGAATTTTGGTGATTTTTTTTTTCTATTAATTGCCACTGTTGTGCCTTATTTTGGATGGAGTGGGGAAGGGATGGGTTGGAATTTTTTATTGCTGTCTTTACCCCCCCCCCCCCCCTCTATTGGTTCTGGTGATCATTGTCCCTGGTATAGAAAATGCTGGGACATGCAAAATGTTTGAAATTCAAAATATGTGATTGCGCTGCCTAAAGAAGATCATGAAGCTTGAATAATATGACATTTTAAGACCAACCTCAATCCTAATAAAATAAGGTTAACTTGCCATGGCACTGTGTAATAATGTTATGACATGGTAGTTATTATTATTATGGAGTTAGGATTGATGTTGGTCTGTCATATTATTCAAGCTTTACAATCTTTTTTGGCAGCGAAATCGCATATTCTTTTTGAATTTTGCACTTTTATGTGGAGACGAATTTAGTGGTTGCAGCAGCTGAGTTAGCTATCGCAGATGGGTGGCAGTGTGCAAAAGTTGCATTGTATAGTCCCAAAATGTTTGAGTTTTCACAGAAATAGGAGGTTGGGGGTAAATCTTCCAATTGGGAATCCTGCTCTGATGACAGATGTCTGTGGGGATAGCCCCTCAATTTGCAGATATCTCCTTTTACTTCCTGCTGTTTTTTTGACAAAAAATTAAGGTAAATAAAGAGAAATTCCTGATAGAATACAGTCAGTTCTTAAAGTGGAGTTCCACCCATAAATATAACATTACATCAGTAGTTTTAAAAAAATGTCATTAGTCCTTTAAGAATTTTTTTTTTTTTTTAGATGCCTTTAAAGTGTTGCTAGGCAGAATAGTTAATCTTCCCTCTTCCTGCACCTAGGTGCTTAAGCTTCCTAACCTACACCGCACAGACTCCTGGGAATGTAGTGGGTGTAACTTTCCAGGAGTCTGTGCACTCCCCAGTCTCAAAGAATCATGTGACTTGGACAGTACAGGTGCTGAAACCTGATCTGAAACCTATTACACTGCTTGTGCAGCACTGAGCATGTGCGAGATCTGCAAGGCTGAAATCCAGGAAGTCATACAGTCTGGCTTCATGATGCCCACACTTAAGATGGCCCCATTCAATTTCTATTTTATAAAGTGTCTAAATGCTGTAACAACCTAACAAAACGGACCTTAGTTTACAGACTAACTTTACTAAAATACATTAAGCTTGTGTATTACAGGGGTATTTATATTTAAAAAGTGAAATTGTGGTCGGAACTCTGCTTTAATCATGCCCTACTCTATACAGAAATATGCATGCCAGACTATTGTAAAAGTTTAAGTGACAAACTCCCAAAAATTTCTCGTATGGGAACAGAATGGGGTATTTTTCGTACAAGAAAAATCAGAAAAGAGAGACTGCACATGATCAGAAGCGGTAAACAACAAAAAAGGATTTGTCGTACGAGAATATTCGTTCGGTTCTGATTTGTTGTGAAACATCAAAAAAAATCGGACGAACTTTAGCCAGATTTTCTTAGTGTGTACTCCCATCTTACTCTTATGCTGGACTATATGAAAAATTGTCCGAAGCCATTTTCGAAAAACGAACATTCGACTGTGAGAGCAAACGATAGTGCTGTTATGTAATGACCGATAAATCGTTCATTGGACAAAGATGAATCAATTTTTTTTTAGTGCAAACGGTTCAGACAGGAAACGCATTAACCTTTCAATTTATCGTTGATTTTGGCAGAAAATTTCCACTTGTCCTTTGTTTTTTTGACTCAAGAACATCCCAACAATTACCGATTGTGTGTCTATTGACTGGCAGAAAAACAAACAAACTGGACAAATGATCGAAATTTCAGCGGATTTTTTTTTTGTATATTGTATGGCCAGCATTAGTTTTTTTGTAGGCTAGTACTAAAGTTTCTTGAAACAGAAAACTGGAGCAAAGAACAGCAACATTTTATTGAATCCCTATAACACATTGATTTGCACAGCTTTTATGCTGTCATATCAGTCTTGCGGTATACATTAAATGAAAATCGTTCCTTCTGTTCCCATACGAGAACAATTTGGGCGTTTGTCCCTTCAAGAATTTTCGTACGAAAACTCGGAATCGGCTGTCGAAAGTTGTGTACACACTATTCGAAAATCGTCCGAAAATTCTTTGGACCAAAATGTTTGTCTGATTTTCTTTGAGTGTAGTCTCTGCTGAAGATGTTTTAAATACTCCAGAACGATCAGCCCTGCCCCCCATTCACCTCTATGACAGCTTCTTATGCCTTACAAAACCCCATTGGTCTGGCAACTATGGCAGTCATATGAAAACGGCAATATTGGCTATTCAAGAGATTGGAAATAATAGAAGTTGACTTCTAATTGGTCACTAGGGAGTAGTACAGCACTTTTTTTGCTCTATATTTTTTGGGGGGAAAAGCTTAAAGTGGTTGTTATGGCAGAAGGTGTTTTTTTTTTTTTATCTTAATGCATTCTACGCATTAAGATAAGCCTTCTGTGTGCAGTAGCCCCCCTAACATCCACGAGTGTCTCAGCCGCCTAAGATTCACCCTCCTGATTGGCTGAGACACAGCAGTGGCACCATTGGCTGCTGCTGCTGTCAATTAAAGTTAGCTAGCCAATCAGAGAGGGGTTTTGGGCTCCATGTTGTGACTCGGCTCGGGTACGCCCATAGTAAGCTGCTTGCTGTGGGGGCACTGAACAGGAGGGAGGGGCCAGGATTTCAGAAGAGGGATCCGAGAAGAGGAGGCTCCGGGTTGCTGTGTGCAAATTCACTTCAACAGAGCAGGTAAGTATAACATGTTTGTTATTTTTATGGGGGGAAAAAACACCAACCACTTAAACCCTAGATGGATGCCACCTACAACAGTATACACAGATAGCTGGCAAGAGGGTGCTGGGCAATATAGCTCTGGGGCTGCAGTTTGTCCCATTCACACCTATGCAATTTGTCTTGTGTCACTGCACAACAAGAAAAATCCTGTTACTGTCTTGGGCCCATTTACACCTGTGCAACGCTCTTTCATGCAACTTAGAAAAAAGGGGTAGGCACAACGTTTGGCCCCATAGACTTCAGTATGCATAAAAGCACATTAGAAATGCAAGAAAATTCCAGTGCACAAGTGTAAACATAGCCTTGAATAATGAACGTTTTTATTGACGTGTTGAAGTTTACGTGGCAGAAGCGTTGATGTGGTGAATTTTAAGCACGGTACTGTGGAATCTGGAGTGGTCTTTAAGCCATCTAGATCAAATCTTCTGTTTGTGTAAGTTACAGGCCTGAAAACGGCCCTTTTTAATGACTTGCCATGCGTATGTTTCCTGAAGGTTTACAGTGAATACAGAGCCAGTCTTGCCTTTGAACTTGTGAGCAGCCGCCAAAAAAACGTAAGTGCTTGTTGGAAATGTCTGTTAAAAATATAAATATATTAACTTGTTACTCTTTTGGTGGTAATCATCCTCTTTATATACAACACATAATCATTGTTCTAAACAGTTACATTCCTGTCCAAATCTAGTCATACACGGAACATCAGCCCATTCGATAAGCCTTCTTTCACTTTAGTCCCTGTCAGATTAATTGCCCACCTACAGCCTGTGGGATGCAGGGTACTCCATGTTTTCTAAATTCTTCAATTCCTTACCAACAGAGATGAGTAGGGTGTACAGAAAGAATACTGATGTATGCCAACATGAGCGTCCATGCTCAATTTACACAGATTATGCACTGTAGGTATTTTAAAAGCCTTTGAATTTTTGATATTTGTACCTGTGTAGTTGGCTGAACTTGAATGCTGGGTAAAGGTAAATACAGATTTAAAGAATACATGACTGATGTCTAAGAGTTACAATTTTAGTGTGTAGTCACCTCCGGGTTTTAAAAAATGGCCCCAAGCTGACCACTCTCAGAGCAATTAGGAGCACCAAGGTTCATGGGGTAAGAAAGGCACAATTGTCCTTCTCAGGGATGTGGCAGCTGGTTTTATAGGTAGCATTTAGGTGTAAATCTTGCTGCTAGCATTCAAGCACATAGCCAGTGCCCACAACAAGAGCTAAGGTGAGAGATGGTAAATCTAAACATTTGTGTCCTTTGAATCAGGTTTACAGTATATCAAAAGACAGATGTGGGCTCAAGTTTGCTTAGGTTATAGTGATAACTGAAATCTTGTTTTCACTCCTATAAATGTATAGAATAGAAATATTGACTATTAGACCATCCATTCTCAACCACGGTTCCTTGATCTGTGGCTGACCTCCCATCTTATGGTACCTAAATAGTTTTAGAACCAACACCATGACACAAATGATCTTTTTAGCTGTCTGCAATCTTCCCACTGGCCACTAATGTAATTGGTATTTTTCCTAATGGCCACTAATGTAAGGGGTATTTTTCCTAATGGCCACCAATGTAAGGGGTATTTTTCCCAATGGCCACCAATGTAAGGGGTATTTTTCCTAATGGCCACCACTGTAAGGGGTATTTTTCCCAATGGCCACCAATGTAAGGGGTATTTTTCCCAATGGCCACCAATGTAAGGGGTATTTTTCCCAATGGCCACCAATGTAAGGGGTATTTTTCCCAATGGCCACCAATGTAAGGGGTATTTTTCCCAATGGCCACCAATGTAAGGGGTGTTTTTCCCAATGGCCACCAGTGCAAGGGTTTTTTTTCCCAATAGCCACAAATATAAGGGGCATTCTTTCCAATGACCATCATTGTAAGGACCATTTTCCCAGTGACTATCGATACATTTTGGTTTTAGCAGGGATTCCCACACGACTTGATGATTATTTAAAGGTTTCCTCTGAAGTAAAAAGATTGAGAATGGCTGCTTTAGACTATAAATTGGATCTGTTCGATTTAATTTATAAATTAGATTTTACATAATAACCACATATTTACTAAACAATGGAAGAAAAGGCTGTGGATCTTGAAAGGTAATGTAATTTTATACATGTACATGGTGCCAGTTGTATTTTCCCATTATATACTGTGCCACTTGTGAACTAGTGTTGTACATTGAGTGCACTTCGCTGAAACTCTCTTTTATGTAAGTTCAGACTGAAAACAACGCTCTCTTTATTGCTGCCTATGGAGTGAATCTTATGCCGCGTACACACAATAATTTTTCGGCATGAAAAAAACGACGTTTTAAAAAAATGTAATTTAAAATGATCGTGTGTGGGCTTCACATAATTTTTCGGGTTCGAAAAAATTTGTTGTAGTTTTTCAGAACATGCTGCATTTTTTAACAACGTTTTAAACAACGTAGTTTTTCGGGTTGTAAAAAATGATCGTGTGTGGGCTAAAACGACATTAAAAACCCGCGCATGCTCAGAAGCAAGTTATGAGATGGGATCGCTCGTTCTGGTAAAACTACCGTTTGTAATGGAGTAAGCACGTTCATCACGCTGTAACAGACAGAAAAGTGCGAATCGTCTTTTACTAACAGGAAATCGGCTAAAGCAGCCCCAAGGGTGGCGTTAGCCGCATGGAACATTTTTTAAAAACGATTGTGTGTGGGCAACGTAATTTTAATGATGAAGTTGGAAAAAACGAAGTTTTTTTCTACATGCCGAAAAACATTGTTTTTTCATGCCGAAAAATGATTGTGTGTACGCGGCATTAGAAGCTGCTTACTAACATGCAGACTTCTTAGCTGCTATACAGATAGCCAATATGTGGAGAATCTACAAATCTGTTTCTGGTTAACCAGTGGCTGATGGCTTTGCAAAAAAAACACACTTCTGGGTGACAGTGACTAGGTAACCCCCACGATGCAGTTACAGTGGGATCCTTTAGCCACTAAGCCTGAAGCAGGAGTTGGGTGTTAGAAATGTTTAAGCTACATTTTTGTAGCATAACCAAAGGCAAAACTTTTTTTTAGCTATGGACAGAATGGAGATGGATTAGAACACCTATTTGGTTTTGAAAGCTGTGTGTCCCCCTTTTATGGAGATTTGTCCTCTCTATTTTTCCTATTTACCATTATCATTGAAAGTGACGATTTTAGGTTGTCCCTAGAAAAGCAATAGAGGAGAAATTTTCCAATGGGAAAACTAGTTCTGGTGACCCAAGGAATTTTCTCTTACTACCTCCCTTACTCTACCCAAAATGGAAAAAAAAATAAAGTTTTTGCCTATAGTTCTACTTTAACACAACATGGGATTATTAAGAAATGTTTTAAGGTTTGTCTCCCCTTTAAAATCTATATTCCCTGTACATATTTCTCCTTCATAATTTTCATAGAAGATGCTTGAATTTTTATTGGCAAAAAGAAGTCAGAGTGAGTTTGATTTCAGCCCATTTTATTGATGTATCCAAGAAATCGGGTAAAGTTTATACATTTTATGTATTTTAACATGAGTGAGAAATTCATCATCATCATTTTATATGTATTTCCACTTTGTGTCACTTGAAATAAGGAATATATAAACTTCACAAGGTTACACCGTTCAGACTTCCTCGTCTTTATTTTGTTCCAGGCCTACACTGACTATAGCGATTCTGTCTCCAGGCGTATGGGCTTTATTCCTCTCCCTCTCGCAGTGCTTGTAAGTATTAATGTGTTAGACTGCTGTGTTGTACAAAGATCAGACGGTAATCATTAGCATGCATATAAATTAAATTTAACATGCCACAAGCAAAAGAAAACATGAGATGTAACGGGTCTGAAACGAGAAAATGGGAGTGCAATCACTCAGGCAGACTTGTGTAAGATTTCATTGGTTCGAACTCTAGAGTTTTGTTACCGCCTGTGGCAAATCGCACACTAATAAGTAGATTGGGCATTAATTTGTGTCTAATTTGCCTGTACATTTAATTATATTAGACACCTAATTAGCTTCTGCTGCAATAATTAGAACCTAAACATATATAAATATTAAATTAGGCCTTGGACTACATTCATTAGGATGCAAGCACACTTTCTGTTTGAAGGGGGGGCTCCTCAAGCTTATTCAAAAAGACACTGATAGCATAGCCCTTAATCCCATTTTAGATTATCAAGGTCAGTAAAAGATGATTTCTAATGGTCTTCTCTGGATTACTGCACTCTGCTTATTGCTTTTTGTCTTCTTAACCACTTGCTTACTGGGCACATATACCCCCTCCTGCCCAGGTGAAATTTCAGCTTCCGGCACTGCGTCGCTTTAACTGACAATTGCGCGGTCGTACGACTTTTTTCCCCACAAATAGAGCTTTCTTTTGGTGGTATTTGATCACCTCTGCGGTTTTTATTTTTTGTGCTATAAACAAAAAAGAACGACAATTTTGACAAAAAATACAATATTTTTTACTTGTTGCTATAATAAATATCCCAATAAAAAAAAAAAAAAAAAAAAAAAATTCAGTCTAGGCCGATATGTATTCTTCTACATATTTTTGGTAAAAAAAAAAAAAAAAAAATCGCAATAAGCGACTGGTTTGCGCAAAAGTTATAGCGCCTACAAAATAGGGGACAGAATTATTTTTTTACATTTTTTTTTTATTTTTACTAGTAATGGCGGCGATCTGCGATTTTTATTGGGACTGCGACATTATGGCGGACACATCGGACACTTTTGACACATTTTTGGCACCATTCACATTTATACTGCAATCAGTGCTATAAAAATGCACAAATTACTGTATAAATGTGACTGGCATTGAAGGGGTTAACACTAGGGGGCGAGGAAGGGGTTAAATGTGTACCCTATATAGTGTTCTAACTGTGGGGGAAGGGGGGTGACTGGGGGAGGTGACCGATCTGTGTCCCTATGTACAAGAGACACAGATCGGTCTCCTCTCTCCCTGACAGGACGCTGTCAATGTGAGAGCCGGCATTGAGAAATGATCTCCTATGTGTACATATGAGATCATCTCTCATTGGCCGCACAGATCGCCTAACAAACGGCCACTCGGATTGGCCGTTCACGGCGATCTGTGATTGGCCGTGTCCAAGGGACACGGCCAGCACAGAAGTTTGCAGCAGGGAATGAGGAAAGGGGCGGCCCTAAAAAGACGGCGTCCCAGAGAAGTAGAGCCATCCTGCGGCCGTATATAGTCGTACGGCCGTCGGGAAGTGGTTAAAGAAAACAAAGTATGGAGAGCGACAATTTTAAATTACTTGCGTTTTGATGTCTTCCTTTTTATGTGCTTCCTAAACATATAAAAAATGAAGGGAACCCCGCCATCTGTCATTCTGTACATACTTGTCCCTTAATTTTCTCTGACATGCAATTACTTATTGATTACTTTATATGAACTCAACATAGCAGCTGATTAGAGTGCACTGAACCCATACGTATCCATCCGTGCTCAGTCTAATATTACTACAATGGACATAAAGGTATGTAGACGAGGATTGATGGGTCAGATGCTAGTATATCTTTCAGTATGTTCCTAAAAATCATAGCGCCCAGAAACATCCACACAACCTAGATTTTGGGAACCCAGGTGCTATAAGGCAGAAGTGCTAATATGTAGCCACACTGTAGTTTTGATGATTACTTGTATTGCTGGTTGATGATAAAATTTTGTATGTGCACTAAAAAAAGTTTTTTTCCCCCTCTTATTAGTTAATCCGAGTGGTTACCAGCTCAGTGAAGGTACAAGGTGTCCTGGCATATGCTTGTGTGGTGCTCTTTTACTTTGGGTAAGCATTTCATCAGATTCTTCTAGTAGACATAGTTGTTTAAAGGGTTTAATGCGCTGTTTCTAACTGTCTGAGCCTCATAATGTTTTTTCTATAAGCTATGTTTACCTAAACCATGCTCTCACTGAGATTTTTGCTGTTGACTACCAAATAGTGAAAGGTCCGGTAATATGTTAACAGGCTTGTGGGCAGGATTACCACGTTCTGGAGGTTGCATTTGTAGGGGATGCATTGCAAGACTGGGAAGCTTTTTGACGTAAAGTTGTTGTGCCATGCCGTCTGCACAGCAAAGATCACGTTTCTGGTAAGTATGACCCATTAGCAGCACTAGAAAGGGTGGCAGCTAAAGATAGGGCACTGATAGTAAAATTTAATTAGGGGAAAAAAGAGAACCGGTCAGTTGTCATTTCCTGTTAACATAGTGCCTAGGCCACAGAATGTGGGCAAAGATGAAGGTTTTGTATCAATTCTTTAGTACATGCAAAGTTACTGAAAGATTGCATTTTGTTCATGCATTTCCTAATGCTATTCCGTCACAGAAACTGTCTCAGTGGGTTTTCCTTGTCAATATATCTTTATCAATATATCTTTATTTGAGTGATAAAGAATTATACAGGTACAATAAAGTGAAATAGTTACAAAAAGAAGAAACTCCTTAACCACTTACCCCCCGGACCATATTGCTGCCCAAAGACCAGAGTACTTTTTGCGATTCGGGACTGCGTCGCTTTAACAGACAATTGCGCGGTCGTGCGACGTGGCTACCAAACAAAATTGGCGTCCTTTTTTTCCCACAAATAGAGCTTTCTTTTGGTGGTATTTGATCACCTCTGCGTTTTTTATTTTTTGCGCTATAAACAAAAATAGAACGACAATTTTGAAAAAAATGAATATTTTTTACTTTTTGCTGTAATAAATATCCCCCAAAAATATATAAAAAAACATTTTTTTTCCTCAGTTTAGGCCGATACGTATTCTTCTACATATTTTTCGTAAAAAAAAATCGCAATAAGCGTTTATTGATTGGTTTGCGCAAAAGTTATAGCGTTTACAAAATAGGGGGTATTTTTATGGCATTTTTATTAATATTTTTTTTACTAGTAATGGCGGCGATCAGCGATTTTTTTTTCGGTATTGCGACATTATGGCGGACACTTCGGACATTTTTGACACATTTTTGGGACCATTGGCATTTTTATAGCGATCAGTGCTATAAAAATGCATTAGATTACTATAAAAATGCCACTGGCAGTGAAGGGGTTAACACTAGGGGGCGAGGAAGGGGTTAAGTATGCCTGGGTGTGTTCTTACTGTGGGGGGGGGGGGTGGCCTCACTAGGGGAAACACTGATCCTCGGTTCATACATTGTATGAACCGAAGAAAAGCATTTCCCCTGCTGACAGGAACGAGAGCTGTGTGTTTACACACACAGCTCCCGTTCCCCGCTCTGTACCGAGCGATCGCGTGTGCCCGGCGGCGATCGCGCCCGCCGGGCACACGCACGGGAGTCGGGGGCGAGCGGGGGGCGCGCGCGCGCGCCTCCGGCGGCGCGCGTGCGCCCCCTAGTGGCGGCTAAAAGGTAGGACGTCATAATACGTGATCTCGCCTAGGAGAGCCACCTTGTGGACGTATTATGACGGTGCGGCGACGGCAAGTAGTTAACAAATGAATATAGTAATTGTGCATTACACGATAGACTACTTATTGTCCACATAGTAGAGTGTACAAGAACAGTAATGACTGGTTTTCTAATTGCCTAGAGTCACTATGCATTGTCACAATTATCTAGTGCGATCTAAGCTGATTCTAGGACCATATCTTGCTCTACAATCCGTTCATGCAAAACACTGGAAGTTTCAACGATATCCAACCTTTTAATAGTACTTGAGAGAACAAGCATAATAGAGCCTAAAATAAATTACTGAAAAGAGGGGAAAAAGGGGAAAACGGAAAGGTAGGGGTCAGAGGAGGGGGGTCTGCGGGAGCAATCCGGGCACCGTTTTTGTTGGATAATATGCGCAAAACGATGTTAACTTGGCTGGGCTACCATGGTTGTAGAACATCATTGTTAAATACATTTGGGATTGTAAAGGTGATCCAAGGCTTCCATATTTTCTAAAAGTCTCAGTGGGTTTTCATTACACTTTAGATAAACATTGTTTTATAATGTGAATGCTTTGTGGCTGGAATTATTATCCTTGATTCACTTATCATTGAGTAAAGCATGAATACGTATTTTATACCTGATATGTGCATGCTTACTCCAAGCCAAGTAGTGAAACCAGTACAGTAAAGCCTGGTTGGCTTAAAGGGCTTGTCCCATGTGTACAGGGATGAAAAGAGATTAGTACAACAGATTTAAAATTATGTTCATCCAAGGGACAGCTCCACTGGAGTTTTTAGTGGAGGGCTTTTATTTCACATTGGCCCACCCTGCCATAACGTTAATGGTGCCACACCATAGAAGGCACGATCTTACACTGTTGAAAATCTATATCTGCTTGCTCTTTTGTCTTTTACTCATTTTAATTTTCATTACAGAATTATTCAAAATATTAGTGCACATTGTGAATGTGGAAAAATGTCGTCTACATAGTTTAACTTACACATAGAAAACTATTTTGCTTTCACCCCGTTCCTATAAATAAAATGTGATGCAAATACTTGGCTTTAAAGTCCAAAAATAATTTGAAGTTAAAGCGGAGTTCCAACCACAATTAGCATATTTTAAATGTATGTCCTTTTCATCCTGCGTTTTTATAATATAAATCTGGTCACTTACTATTTTACAATCCGCTGCCGATCCGCATAGATATTCAAAAAAGATAGTTTATAAAACTATATCTACACCGTTGTCATTTTGCTTGTGGGCATTGTGAAGCCTACAGGCATTTACTTCCTGGAAGTCTTGGATGGGGAGTGATAATTGGACAGCGCACTGCATCCTGGGAAATGATGACACACATTTCCCAGGAGCATTAGAGGGAGATGATGTTAGAATCCTAGGTGGTTTCAAAGGCAGATTTTGTGGGACCACATAGCAACAGGCATTTCCAGATGAGTAAAAAAAAAAATGTTATTTTTTTTTTTCCTTTTTTAGTCGTAAGCTAGAGTTTAAAGCAAAATTGTTTTTTTGATGGAACCTCCACTTTAACCTGGGTTTGAAAGGACCCAATCGGTTTAGAGAATAGATCTAAGCAAGCATCATAATGAAGACTAAGGAACTGTCAAAGTAAAGTCTTGGCTATAGGTCTGACTAAAGCACCCATCAGCATTGTGTAAAAAAAACTAGTAGGAAGCGGATAGCTGTCAAAGCAAGGTGCCAAATGTGGCAGGAGGGGGCAGACCAGCAGAGCTTCCCCTTTTGGGTGGCGCTCCCCTATAAAGTGGTAAAAACTGGTTTTGCTATCTTTTGATTAACTTCGTCTTTCCTGAAGTGTTGCTGTTGCCTAATATGCCTTCGCAAATGAAACACATTGGGTGTGTGTATGGGTTTAATTTGAGAACTTCTTTGGTAATGTGCAGACAGATTTGCATAGTGAATATATTGCAGTGTCTGTGCCTTCCAGAGAAACTAGCAGAAGAGCCTTGAAACTGGTGGATGAATTTCACATATTTGCAAATTTATGCAGCTTATGTTTTTAATGTATCCTCGTGTTCCTGATAAGATTCTGATTAGGCTCTGGTATGTGTGTAGGTGAATTCTGTTTATTGCGCCGTAGATTGCCAGCCTAGCTGAATTTAACACCTTCATGACTTGCTGTGTTGGTGTTCAAGGTCTTGCTGTTTTTGTTTCCACGGTTCTTTTGAAAAGGAAGTTATAAATGTTTTGCGTTTTTATCATCAGACTTTGACATTTGCATATTTTTTTTATACATTTTAACTAAATTGGAATTCCAACTAAGCCTGTCTGGTTTTAGAAATGTTCCCTCTAGGGCTGCAACTAACGATTATTTTCATAATCGAATAGTTGGCCGATTATTGTTTCGATTAATCGGATAATAGCCTTAAAAAAAAAAAATTGCAATTTTTAGGCCAATTTGTTGGGCAGATTACAAAACACAAATTGCCGCAAAAACACATTACATGCTTTTCTGCAGCTTCTCCATTGAAGTATATTGAACCAAAAACAACAAAATAGCACCGTTTTGCGTTAAAAAGTCCTTGCACTTTCCAAATTACGCAGCAGCTGAAAAAAAAATCATGGATGTGAACGTGTCCCAAAGGAAAACATGTAAATGAACTGTAGTGTGTTTCTGCAAAAAGCACCAAAAAACAGAGGTGTGACCCCGGCCTGAGATGTTTAGTAACATAGTGGGGTTAAAAAAAAAAAAAAAGAGCAAATAATCGCTACTGTAAGGGGTTCATTTTTTTTACTGTGGAACAGTGAAAGTAATATTTACAGTAGCGATTTGTTTATTTGGAATATAAAGGGCTAATTTTATTTTTTTTTAACCCCATTATGTTACTGGCCGATTAATCGATTATGAAAATTGTAATCGATTAATTTCATAATCGATTAGTTGTCGATTAATCGATGAGTTGTTTCGGCCCTAGTTCCCTCCCCCTTTTAGGACTTATGCTGACTAACCTGCTCAAGAAAGATGTATATACTTGCCTATTTTCAGCCCGCTCTGGTCACATGATCCAGCTCCCCTGTGGCAGCTGCAAAGGAGATATGGGAACACCAACAACGAATGGGAGCCCATGGTTTAGGGCACTGCTCATGGAATTTCCAGATTTGAGCACAATCTCCTCTCCCCTGCACAGGGAGTCACATGACTGGACCAGAGCAGTCTGAAAAATAGGGAAGTATATACAGCCGTGGCCAAAAGTTCTAAAAATGACACAAATTAAAATTTTCACAAAGTCTGCTGCTTTATTGTTTTTCGATCTTTCGTTAGGTGTTACTATGGTATACTGAACTATAATTTCATAAGGCATTTCATAAGGTTCAGCCTTTTATTAACAATTACATTAAGTTTAAGACTTCAAAGAGTCAATATTTACAGTGGTGGCCCTTCTTTTTCCAAGACCTCTGCAGTCACCCTGGCATGCTAGCAGTCAACTTCTGGGCCACGTCCTGACTGACTGTAGCCCATTCTTGCATAATAAATGCTTGGAGTTTGTCAGAATTTGTGGGGTATTTTTTGTTCACCTACCTCTGGAGGATTGCGCACAAGCTCTCACTGGGATTAAGGTCTGGGAAGTTTCCTGCCATGGACCCCAATTTTTTATGTTTTTTTGTTCCCCAAGCCACTTGGTTATCACTTTAGCCTTATGGCAAGGTGCTCCATCATTTAGGCAGGCCATAGTTTCAGCAGGAACTGGTCAAGATTCCAACCGTGTCTGGGCAGCCTAAATGTACCAAGTTGATCGATCAATCATCTTGGATATAACTAGCCTGCCTGATTTACTTATCGCTAGCAGCTGCTAGCAATAATCACTGCAGGCTCAAAATTTAAAGTCCTAAGCTACTAGTCGGACCTTAAAAGAGAAGTAAAGGATTTTTTCCCCCAATTATACTTACCTAGGTGGATGCAGCATTGGTCCAATTCTGCTTCTGTTCCCCGGCGCCTCTACACTGAGAAACGAGCGATCGAACACTGCCAATCACTCGGTTCTGGTAGCTCCCCCAAGCAGAGAGCTGCTGACTGTCAATCGGCAGAGCTTCGTTCTGCCTCCTCCTCGCTCACTGGAGCGCTGAGCTGTGGAGGGGTGGGGAGAGGCCGGCTCAGACACTCGGCGGCTCCCTGAGAGGCTGAGCAGGGTGTCAGTCCAGGGACCTGGCGGATACAGACTCCCATTGTCGGGATGACGCGGTGCATGGATTGATTTCTGTGACATCAGCAGAGAGCGGACTTCAGACCGCTCTCTGCTGAAAACGGGTCACAGGAGTGCAAAACTATTTGCACTCCTGTGATCAATAGGGGAAGTCCAGCCAAACAAGCTCAGACTGCATTTTTTACCTTAATGCATTGCTTGCAATAAGATAAAATCGTTTCAGTCTCCCTTTGCCTACCTTCCCCTGTGTGAAGGGGAACAGAGGGGAGACGAGATCAGCACATATATTCTCCCCTTTTCTCCTCTTTACGCAGCATTCGAGCAGCAGGAGCCATTAACAGTGAGGAGGAACTGGGGGGGGGGGGGGGGGGGGGGGCGCTTGCTGTGCAAGTCTGAGCAGCGTTGCTCCATAGACACACAGCTAGGGAGCACAGGGACTAGGTTTCTCCCCATAGCCAGCGGCTGGCTATGGTAGTCCCAAGAAGAAGAGGAGCCGCGATCGCCGCTGGGGACCCGAGAAGAAGAGGCTCGGGGCCACTCTGAGCAATACCACTGCACAGAGCAGGTAAGTAAACATGTTTGTTATTTTAGTTCCACAAACCCCTGTTGCCCCCACACACCTGCGCAAACGCAAGTCCAGGGTGCGTACGTGTATGTAAACCGAGGTCGCAGCACCCAAATATCGCCACGAATGTTGGAGTGAGAACAATAATTCTAGTGCAAGTGCTCCTAGTTGATTCTAAATTGATGAGCTGTAATGGCTTTTAAAGCATCACCTTGGTGACAGGCGCACACAATTTTAAAACATGGAGTGTTGGGTAACTATTTACTCAATGCAACCTCCTATTTTAGATTTTGACCAAAAATATGTATTCTATGTTGTGGTTTTGCACTAACATTCATTTTATTATATTTTTTTTTTCCAGAAAATTTGCGTTTAATAAAAAAGTTGCGCAAATATCACGTAAAACAAATATTTGCCGCTATTGACTTAATATTCTACAGTTCCTCTGCTTTCAGAAAAAATATATAATGTTCTGGAGGTTTATGTAATTTTACTGCCAACAATTTGGATTTTTACAAGTATTACACCAGGGGTCTTCAAACTACAGCCCTCCATTTGTTCAGAAACTACAATTCCCATCATGCCTAGTCATGTCTGTGAATGTCAGAGTTTTGCAATGCCTCATGGGATGTGTAGTTCCACAACAGCTGGAGGGCCATAGTGTGAGGATCCTTGTATTAGACAAAAAAAAATCCTCACCACCAGTTGCCCCGCCCCTGTAAATTTGCACCATGGCCTGCCTTACAAGAGTGTCATTGTATAGATTTAGGGTTTAGAAAAGCCTCAACACCCTCACAGTAAGGTACTTCTGTAACGCTGTACTTAATTACTTACTTTTATCTTTGACTAGGCTGATAACTTTGAAAGTCTTAAACAGTATCGTATTGCTTGGGAAGTCCTGCCAGTATGTAAAGGAGGCCAAAATGGAAGACAAGCTGTTCCAGTCACCTCCCACCGCTACACCAGGGAAACCACCAAGAAAGGCTCCGAACAAATCCAAAACAAACCAAGGTGAGGAGTTTTTATGGCATCTCACAAGTTGCAGCATTTTCCATATATGCTAGACCTTGATAGCCTTGCTCTTGAGCCCCATACACAAGATCAGAAAATCGTACGAAAAATACCACTTTCGAAATGATCGTATGATAATTGAATCGTTGGTACAGAGCTTTTCGAAAGACGATCATGGAAGTTCATCCAATATTATCTGATCGAACATGCATGAAAGAATAGTTTGTGACTCTAGTAAACTCTTCAGGTTCGATCTGAGATTAGCATGCAAAAAAGATCTCATCGAAACGATGCTAACAAAACATTGATATATATATCAATAGGTTAAACTCCTTAGTCTGCTGCTTCTCCTTTGCTGTTAAGTCACAGGCTATGGGAGGTGCAAGGGCTGTACATTTGCTTAGTTGCAGAATGTCTTCTGCCTTGCCAGACAGAGCTGTGCTAGGACTGAATGAACAGAAATGCAAAATCTTTTGGCACTGGTAAAAGGCCAAGTATACAGCCTCTTCTTATACTCTTTCAGTTTTATCCTATAGTGACTAGATCAAGTGTGACATCCCTGTCTTGAGTAACATAGAGTTAGGGACCCTAGAACAAATGTGCAGATAAAGATCTGTGGCTTTTCCCTGACTTTCCTCATTTTCAACGGCTGAGAATAGGGATAACACCCCTATTGCGTTTTGAATTTAAATCTGTCCATATTGTTTTTTGACCAAGTGTATACTGAAATTTTGGTTTTGGTCAAGAATTTTAATTTCAGTGCACCACTAACTACCAATCTGTGTTCTGAATCGGTGAAGAAAACCTACACTAGGTTGGCTGGACGAGAGTGTGGCACTTCTTTGATTTCATAAATGCATGCATAGCTCTGGATGAGCACTTTTGGCAGTCTGCACCTTTCTCCCTGGAGACTGTGGGAGTTTGGTTTCCCCAGCTTGAGCGGCATTCATAATCTAGCACCAAGGTCTCGGTGAAGAAAATGTTAAAACCAGTGTGTCATCCAAACAGCATGGCCGTTACCATTTTCAGAAAGGGGTCTCCTGACAGGTTTATTTAGACTGCCTACAGACATTACACGGCAGCAGTCTATGTATGCACATCCCAGCCACAGAACGATCTCTTTTGGAAAGTTCACGCCGGTGAAGGAGGAAGGGTGAGTAAATGGCCATAAAAATCAATCCGGACCCAATGAGAAGGCTTATGCAGGTAGGCTCTGATAAGGTTGTGCAGGTGCCCAAACACGAGTGTTTCCAATCTGACTGTAAAGGACTCTCTCATTCTTTACTGTCTCTTGGTACCTTTTAGTTTATATCGGTCAAATACCTAATAAATTACTCATACCAAATGATGTGTGATGTAACTTGAATGATGTGTGGAGCATACCAGTTGTTGCCTGTCTACCGTATCCTTAGGTTAGGAATAACCTAAACTGTGTTTTTGTTGTTAGGAGTCCCTACAGATGATGCCCAGAGCACATCAGTCACCAGCCAGCCTTCACGGCAGAATTCCACCGCGCCACTGCTTGTACAGAGTAACCCCGACCAGTTCCTGACTACGCCAGATGGAGACGAGAAGGACATTACGCAGGATGGCACAGAGCTAAAAAACAGCTCGGCTAACAAAGACCTACTTGAGATTGACAGGTTCACCATCTGTGGGAACAGGATTGACTAAAAGCTTTTTTCCGTTCATTGGTGGAGCAGAAAAACACTTGCTGGACTTGGCACTTAGATATTTATTTTTGAATTTTACTTTTAAGTTATTTTCCATGGCAAAGTCAGTTCCCTTCCAGCAGGCCGGCATGCATTGGAGCTGGTTAATGCCAATCCGAGAAGATGAGATTTTTGTAAATTACGCTTGCAAGCTTTGCCGGAGAGAGACGAAAGTCAGAAGAGCTTTGCTTTGCAAAGCCAAGCTTTGTAAATGATTTTTCTTTTCACCTCAAGGGTTCCAATTTTAATGTAAAAACTTTTGGCCAGCCTTGATAAATTTCCTCATCTGTCATTGCCAGCTATTGTAATACAGGTTAATCAACTAGGCCAAGATCAAATGCCTTAACAATTTCCTAGAAACAAAACCATAGTAAACTAGGAATAGATTCCTTCCAAAAAAGCCTCAGTCTAGTGTGATAAAATTATACAACACCTCGCCAACGTATTCACATTGTGGATTGTTTGTATTTTAGAATCCGATAACATAATTAGTACCACAGTCTTTCATGTATATAGTTATATATAAAGTTTATTTTCCAGGATGAAAAATTGTATTTTAACAGGTACTAGGAAATCAACAAGTCTCATTGGGATGCATAGCGCATATGAGACTCATTGGCATGGACACAGACCAGTGTGGTGTCGGTCATGTCCAACTTTTAGTCATGTGACTTCTCCATTATTTTTTTATATACATCGGTAATCTAAAAAACCTCTGCTAGAGCGGACTCTTTCCCATAATATAATATATATCACTGTAATGTTTTGTGCTGCATGCAAAGAACATTTAACTGCCATCTTTCTAATGGATGATCTGCAAGTGGAGAGCAAGGGAGGGGAAAAAAACTGTGTATACTACATATCTTAGGTAATCGGAGACGTGGAACCTAAGGGCTTTTTATATTGTGTTGTGTTCTTCACTTAAAGGGGATTTTCAAGAGAAGTAAAGATAGAAAGTCCTATGTTTGCTTCTATACCTTATGTCTGATGGGCCATTTTTTTTTTTGTCTACAAAAGCAGTTTGTGCTAAGTGAGGACTCGTCTATGTTACTCTTTGGGGGGTGTTCAACTCACATAAAGATTTTCTATTGTTCTTGAAAACCCTCTTTATGTTCTAAACCAGCAGGGCTTAATACATCAGTTTCACATGCAATAAAGAGTCGATGCACCTTTCACCGTGTCACGGTAAGGGCTGCCATTTTGTGAGCTAAGTCGTGTCGGTAAGGATTTGGCCCTTGTTCGTTTTTTTTTTTTTTTCTTTTTCTTATTTAGATTTCCTTGGCCTGTCTGTTTTCAATAGGCTCTGAAAATGCTTGAAATTTAAGTGCTTTTCATTTCAAATTTGAAGGTACAGCTCAATTTGTCATTAAATATAAACCTGTAATGTTGGCAAGAACACAGGATTCCTAAATACTGTATTTGCTGGCGTATAAGACTACCTTTTACACTTAAAAAAAATGGCCAAAAAGCAGGGGTCGTCTTATACACCGGGTCAGCTCCTCGGATGTCTGCTGGATGTGCGGTAATACTGTATGTAGCTTCGGCTACACACAGTATATACCGCTTAGCCAATCCCGGTGAGAGATGTATTCAAATTAAAACAGAGCCTTCTCGGATTGGAGTAACAACTTCTGCCAATCTGAGCAGGCTACATACAGTAGCCTGCTCAGATTGGCTTTGAGAGTCAGAGAGGCGTGGGCTGATGATGTTACAGCCTCTGCCAATCCAAGCAGTCTTTGTATTCATTAATAGAATACATTGCTCGTCGTGATTGGCTCCAGCTCCAGGAAGAAGAATATGGCTCCAGTTCCAGCAAGAATGAAGAAGAATATGAAGTGTCGGAAGCCTCGGAAGGGGGGTCGTCTTATACGGTGAGTACAGGCAAAAAATCTTAAAAAAATGTAAAATTAGTGGGTCGTCTTATACGCCCGGTCACCGGCAAATACGGTAGGTGTGTTCTGCAAAAAATAACCTTTTTGTTCAGCAATTCCACCAGTCTTCGTTGTCAGGGGTACAAAATGGCAGCCCATACGGTGTGTAGAATATTGGTGCCTTTTTAATGGGGTGGAGCTTCATAAGCTAGAAACTGGGGGGCGGGCTGTCAGCTTCTCTGATGTGCTTTAAAAAGTTATGCTTCTTTACATGTCCACATCTGATCTGTATCGGTTTAAATGCTCTGTCGGTGCGAGTGTATGGCCATGGATTCAGCTCGACACAAAAGGCCTGTTGTTTTGAGGAAGGTTACCCGTTGCTGTGCAGTAGCTTTGGAAGTCATTATTTGGTTATTTTTAAACATGATGATTGCAGTAATTATTTACATGATGCGTTTGATGCATGTAGATCCCAGACAGGGATCCAATAGAGGTAGCTCCACAAGTGCAGTTTTACTTTCTTTGAATTGGGTGTAGGATGGAAGCCACCTAGACGCTGGATGTGGCCAAGTTTAAGGTCATTCTGGGATATGTTGTTGGATAAAAATGTCCAGCCCATTGGATGTTATACAGAAATGTTTTCCTCTGAAATACAGTAATATATAGCAGCCAGAAAAAAATGGGAAGGGGGGGGGGGGGGAGAAGGGTAAAGAACCATAAAGTTAAAATAGCGAAATACAGCAGCCAATCAGAAATCCTTGTTTAGCGATTGCGGTGCTGTCTAGTTTCTCTGTACGCTACACACTTATAGATATACCTGATAGTACTGATCTAAAAACTGCTGAAATTAAAGATCGAAATATTAGCAGTTTCAGTAGCTGAACAGCATTTGGAGAAGATTTGGCTTGTGTTCTGGGCGATATGACAGAAAGGCAGGAAATATATATAGGCAGAGTGTGTTTTTTCTCTGATCAATCTGGAGTGTAGAGCTCTCCTGTGACAATAAACGCAACAGCTGGCTGTCAAAAAAATTTAAAGACTAAAGCGGATCTTGCATAAATGATATTCTAGCACAATTCTCTATGTTGCCACTTAACTCTGTACAGTGACTACAATGTGGAAGCAAAATGAGCTGTGTCATGTGTTTTCAGTGTAAAGTTCTTCCACCATGCTGATTACGGTATTTTCAGCAGTAGATCTACTACATAAGACCAGTTCTGGCAGAGATCTTGGTCTGCTGCCCATGTCGTCTCTATCTGCCACATGCCAGGGTGGACGCACACATCCGAAACACGCTGGTAGTGTTTTACAAGCCCTTAAATTAAACTTGTTTCCCTTATCCATTCATGTGCAGGTTATTCTTTTCTCCGAATTATGATTGAAGTCAACTCAATGTGTCAAAAAATTCAGTGAGCATCACAGGAACTTGTGGCTTATAAAGTAAAACTCCCTTATCCAGTGTTGACAGAATGTCTTCTGTTCAGAAAGGAAGAAGCTAATTGGTTGCTGGGAAGGAAAGTGAGAAAGTTCTGTATTTTGATCCTTCAAAGCATCAGGCTGTAGTTCTGTTTAGCAGAAGCACCTTGCTAAATAGGTTGGTGTCATAGAGGACTGCCTTTTTCAGCATGACTCTTTAAAATCTCAATAATTCTGGTCAAAATTAAGCTTACTATAAGGCTCAGTTGAGAGGATGTCCCTGCTGCTAAAGCTTTCATGGACCCAATTGGGGAAGCAATATAGATCAATACAAAGTGCAGCCCAAATGCTGCTTGGAAGGCATGTGGCAGTTATGCAAAGCCCAACAAACCCATCACTATGGCAAACGCCTTGACTGCCGTCAAGTACTATGTTTTGATGTCCACCAGACAAGCAGATTGACTCATGTTTAGTTTCAGAATGGCCTGATCTGTAACAGGTTTGGCCATAAATGAATAAAGCCAAAACTGAATAATTCTGCTTTTGTCTCATATATTTGGTACAGTAAAAGGCACACGAGCATGCATGAGTGTATACGGTAAAAAAAAAAAAATTGTGTATTTTTGTTCTCTCACCATTCAGGAACAGACCAGATAATGATCAGGTGGTGATATCCCAGTAATAAACTTTTCAGCAATATATATCAGTGTCCTGGCAGGTGTTTTGTTTTTGCCATAAGGCACCTATTTTCTCTGTCACTCACAGGTTTTTTATCCAGCAGATAATGCTGGCCATAGATTATGCATTTTTTTTCCTTCAAACACAGGTTGAAGGAAAGAAAATCATTTGATTTACCCATCAACACTGACTGTGTTGATGAAGGAATCAAGCAATTTTCTTCCCTTCAACTGGCAGTGTTGATGGGGAACTCCCTCCCATTGTGCTATTGTATTTTGACAGCGGGAGGTTTCCCAGCCATCAGAATACAATGATTACTAACCAGCTATAGCCTCCGGCACTGATCACACAAAAAAAACAGTCTGGTTGTACTGAAGGTGATGTGTTGACAATCAGCCTGCCCATAAATGGATCCAATTTTGGTCAGTCGCTGATGAACTGGCCAAATTTGGATTTGTTTATGGCCGGCTTAAGTCTGCCAAATGTCCCCTGGAAACAGTCATGCTTTACAAAAATCACTGTGATTCTATTATAAGTACTTGACTGTTCCTAACCTTTTACTGCAAGTCACTGCTGAGTACTATTTTTAGAGGAGGAAACAAATGTAATGCCTTTAAGGTGGTTGGTAAGATTTATGTCCAGGGTGCTCATGCCTAGGCTGTCTACCAGCTTGCAGTGGGATACGTAGCATGAATGTTTCAGTATACAATGAGTCTAAAGGCATTTGTAGATCATTATGGAGTTGAGTTTCTGAAAATTGTGAACTGATGTTAAAAATTGCCAAAATGTTCCTTAATCCAGATAATGAAAATTTAACGGTGATTTTTGCATTTTTTTTGTTACATTGTAATCTGTCACCAAACTGATATGCATGCAAACTGATCATCTGTTAGGTGAAATGCTGTATACAGCGCCACAACATTTCTCACTCTGTTGTAAGCTCTGTTGTAAGCTCATAGTTTCTATCACATGGATCACAGATGCCCATACATTTCTGTTTGACAGGACTGGAGGAATATATATGCTGGTATATTGCAGTTAATAGGTTTAGGGCCAAGCGCCAGTCCTACCAACCTTATTTGTTGCTTCAATACTTAGTTCTTGACCTGAAGCACATATAGAGCCAGAGAGGGGGAAAATGCTGACCTCTAAACAACTGCTTACTATGGTTGAGTCTACATGGGCACTGATAATGAGAGATGGGTGTCCGGCGCACCTGCTCTAAATGCTCTAAAATGCTTTCTTGGCATTGGGGACTGTTCAGTCTGTCTGGACATGAAAATTAGTGTGAAGTAACATCACACCAGACAGAGAACTGTGCTCGGAGCTGTAGTTGACTTTGAAAGTGGGGGTTAGAAAAACAAGGCAAGTACCCTATGAACACTTGCATAGATTTAAGATCAAGATGAGCATCCCGAAGCTTTGAAATTTATTCAGCAGGTTTCCCATATTTGTCTTGACAGGTCCACTTTGACGTTGCTAACTATGGCCATCCTTTAATTATTTGATATTTCCTTTTAAAGGACATGTCAGCCTTCCATGTCTCTCCAGAGCATGAACATCAAATGGACGACTATTTAAAATTAAAACATACTGTACATTTTGTTGGCAGTGGTTAAGGGAACCCACGCAGTAGTCACAATTTCAATGGGGACAATGTTTTCCTTTTTCCATGTTCCAACAATGTAAGCTGTCCAGAAAAACCCTACATTGGTGCCCTCTTTGGACATGTGTGTTTTAGTTGACTTCAGTTGCCTCATAGATTGAATGCAATCTTTGAATAACTGAAGCTTGGCATTATGACAATGCAGTAGCATGGCTGCGGGCAAGAAAATGCTGTGTAGCGACCTAGAGGCCCTTCTTCCAATACTTTTCTCCCAAAGGGGTTATCAGAACAAAACAAGATCTCACTAGAACGGTCCATTTTTGCCGTGAAGCCTTGGGTGCAAGACTCCGATTCCTGACCCCCATGACACTTCTGTGGCAGTTGAACCTGCTTCTGTCAGAGGCCCCTGAGACCAGTAGCTACTTAATAAGAGATTGCGTCTAAAGTTACCCCTTTAATAAAAAGTAGGGGACATTTGAACTATAAAGTTGATTCAGTTGTGCCATTTATTTTTGCTTGTTGGATTATTGTTTAATCTTCCTGATGGAAAAAAAAAAAAGTTCTGGATAACTGGTAATGTGTAGGCACACTTTATTAAGGCGCCAAACAAACTATTATGGGGTAAGGCAGGTTGTAGTGATTTATGGAATGTATATTAAGGTGGTTCAGTTATCACATGGCCTGCAAACAAAGCTAATTTTATAACGGAGAGTGTCCTCAAAGGTCTGAAGCCTCTAATAAAGGCCTTGACAAGCGTATTTATGGAATAAAATGAAGTGAAGTATTCCTTCTGTTGGTGATCATATTGTGTACAAGTTTTATAAGTGCATCTTGTAAAACTAAGCTAAATAAATTTTGTAATCTTTTATACTTCCTGGGAAGAGTGTGGTTTGTAAATAGATAAAAATGTTATCAGCGAATATCATTTAGGCTCCATTCACACTAGGGCGACTCCAAAGTCATATGATTTCCATCGACTTTACACTCCCTGGATCAAAGGTGCATTAAAGTAGTGCAGACACCTTTTCTTTTGTGCGTTGGGAGTATTGCATGGGAGGCACCTTTTCTAAGTCGCACCAATTTGAACGGGTGCCATTGAAAAGAATGGGCTATGACTTGTCATGACTTTTTATGTCCAAAGTCGCACAAGTGTGAATGGAGCATTACTCTGCAGGCTGCTACATCAAATGTGTGTTTATATGCTAGTTTTTTCATGCAACATTGACAAGATTTTACCCCCATCTACAGTGTTCCATAATGCATTTGTGGCTGCGCCATCTCCTCCCCAGGTAAGCGGCGCACATGCATTCGGCCAGCTACATGATGTAAAAGAAAACATGGTTCATCAGACCAGACCATATTTTTCTATTGCTCCGTGGTCAAGTTCTAATGCTTACATGACCATTGTTGTAGGCGGGTTTTGCCTGTGGACACATCAGCATAGGCACCCCGACCAGTCTGCTTTGCAGCCCCATACACAACAAACTGTGTGATGCACCCATGTGTTCTTACAGCTTTCTATTGGAACTAGCATTACCCTATTCAGCAATCTGAGCTAAGTTAGCACTTCTGTTGGATCAGACTACACGAGCCAGCCGTTGCTATCCATGTACATCAGTGGGTCTTGGTTGCCCATGACCCTCTCACTGGTTTTCCTTCCTTGGACCGCTTTTCGTAGGTTCTGAGCACTGCAGACTGGGAAGATCCCACAAGAACTGTAATTTAGGAGCTACTCCGACCCAGTCATCTAGCCATTACAATTTGGATTTTGTCAAAGTTGCTCAAATCCTTACACTTCTCCTTTTTTTTTTTTTCTGTTTTCAACACATTAACTTTAGGTACATGTTCACTTGCTGCCTAATATATCTCGCCCATTTTCAGAAGCCATTGTAATGAGATAATCAATGTTATTCACTTTACCTGTCAGTTGTCACAATGTTATGGCTGATCGATGTATACTTACACATTAATGTAAGATGATTGTTTAAAATGCTGATATTAAAACTGGGCAGTTTCACAGATCTCTATGCTGGAATTTGCTACTCAACATAATTGAAAAACCTGGGTCACTCCTCTTGTTGCATTTTAATACACAATCCTGCTACAGAATAGCTTTTTAACATCACGCCGGTTCATACCACAATTTCTGCATGCCAAATGCGCTTCCACATGGATGTTTTTCATGCATTCCAGTCTGGACTTTCCCTTTTATATTTATATTTATTTTTTATTGTATCTCAATTGTTGATTGCACTGGAGTGCACTGCACTTGTGTGAACTAGGGTCATTAGAACCAATGTTAACCACTTCCCGCCCGCCCGTCGGCCATCATATGACAATGGTGAGTCGGAGACAGGATCGGCTGGCCCTGGATGTTGACCATAGAGATTTCCGGCAGACCAGATGGTCCCCGGAGTCTCTATGATCTTTCGGAGGTCTTTCTTGATTAAGGAATCGGGAGAGGGTACATGAGTGAGCTCAGTTTTAGAAAGATTGATTTTGAGAAAGTGGCATGACATCCATACTGATATGTTAATAATGTGAGAAGAGACTGAAGGGGTTAAATTAGGTAAGGAGTAGAGAGATAGGCTTGGGTGTTTGTGAGTTTATCAAGTGACCAAGAGAGGAGGTGTCGATAGAGCAGAGAATGGGTATGAGGACAGAACCTTGGGGGACCCCTACAGGGAGAGGAGGCAGCAGAGAAGTAGGCCACACTGAAGGAATGCTGTGATGGGTAAGAGGAGAACCAGGAAAGAGTCTTGGAGGCCAAGGGAGTTGTGTTTTTAGAGGCTGAGTGGGTGGTTAGTAGTATCAAAGGCAGCAGAATGGTCTAATAGTATGAGTATGGAGTAGTGGCCAATGGTTCTAGCAGTTAATAAATTGTTAGTTTTAGTAGAGCAACTTTTGTGGAGTGTTGCAAGTGAAAAGCAGACTGTAAAGGGTCAAGAAGGTTGTTGTCAATGAGGTAGGAGCTCAAGCTGTTGACTAAGTATAGAAGTAAATGGGAGCTGTTCAGGCTTGTGGGGTCTAGTGAGAGCTTTTTAAGTATGGTGGTGACCAGTGCATGCTTTAGGGGGGAGGGAAAGGTGCCAGCAGAGATTGAAGATGTAGGGTCCAAGGGACAGGTGGTTTTCTGAAAAAAGTTGGGTGACCTTCTGTAGTAACAAGGTCAAAAGAGTAAAGTATTGAATGTGGTTTTAGACTGGGTGCAGGTGGCATAGAAGCCAATCTGCTTCCAGGTTTTATTGCTCAAAGCTTAAAGGGGTTGTAAACCTTCATGTTTTTTCACTTTAATGCATCCTATGCATTAAGATGAAAAAACACCTTGCTGCCCCCCCCCCCTACCCCGAGGCCCCGTTTAACCTACCTGAGCCCTGAATGTCTGTGGGCGTGATCCCACGTTGCTTTCCCCCAGCTCCCGTCGGCTCTTTATTGGAGGTGGGCAGGGCCGAGTCATACACTTGGCGGCCGCAAGGTAACCCCCTCGGGAGTCGGGAGAGAGCTACCCAGAGGCGGTTAGCTGTTCCGGGGAGGATATGAGAGAGCCACCGTGCGACCCCAGAAGAGGACGATCGGGGCCACTCTATGCAAAACCAACTGCATAGTGGAGGTAAGTATGATATGTTTTTTTTGTTAAAAAAAAAAACTGAACCTTTTGGTTGCTTTAATTGAACAAACTAAAAAGTTAGAAGCTGATTGGCTACCATGCACGGCTGCACCAGATTCTGAGTGATCCCGTTTTAGTAAATCTCCCCTGGTATGTTAAGTGCACTGAGGATGTCCCCACAAATTGCATTAATAATCTTATTTTGGACTGAGGACTGAATGATCGAGTATTAATGACGGTGATGAAATAAGTTTATTTGGTATCATGAACTGCATTTTTTAGGAAGGTAGCTTTCTATAGGGCGAAGACTTGCAGGGATTTGGTTTTATGCCATGCTCATTTTAAGAGCATGGCTCTATCTAAAAGAAATTGAACAAGAAAACTGTATAATGTGTGTAGTGAGAGGAGAAAGTGTGTGCAGTGAGCATGAGCGAGAATTGTATCTATCAAATGGAGCAAATCTTTTAACAGTTCTTTGTTAAGCAATCCCAATATCTTTGAGGAATTGCAATCTTCCCTAACTCAATATAATTCACTCTGAATGACATTTCGGCCTCCATGGACAACTGATACAGTTGGCATCCCAAAAGAAAAAAAAAAATAAGAGGTTGGAATGCATGAAATGCATTAGAGTTAGAATCTACCCATGACTCTCTCTTGGCAGAATTTAAACAAAATCTGTCTTCCCGATTGAAAAAACTGTAAAATGCCCAAAATCAACTCAAACCATTGCCTCACAGACCTGGCTGAAAAAACAAATCCATTGGTCCAAAAACAAATATTACATTTGTGGTAATAAACCGGGTTCTTTTATTTAATTTTTTTTTGAAGGCGTGCTAACATGAATAATGCAATATAGAATGAATAATGCAATATAGAATGGTACCTTCGTCCCAACAAAGTGGAAAGGAAATTTAAAGGGAAGCTGAAATGGACTTTAATGGTACCGTACTAAACTTGGGATAACAAACTTGATATAAAAATGTTTACATTGTATTACAAAAAAACAATTAAAATACTTAAATTTAAAACAGACTGAAAAAAAAAATCAACAATGGCTTCATACAGTCACAAACATCTGTGTATTAATTGCTCGACATGTTTCGCGGATGAGGATACTGCTTCTTCAGGAGCTTTATTGTACACATACTATAGAGCGATTACCAATTTCAAACGATAGATCAAAGGGAAAAAACATACATTAATCGATATCTCATACAATCATCAAAAAAAATATACATTAGGTATAGCATGAAGACATGTTTTATGTGGTGACCCCTCAAACAGGCCATCTTACCCAGAACATGACCACGTGCACGACCCAAAGCAGGAGGTCTAGCCCATTGCCTCACGTACCTGGCTGAAAAAAACAAATCCATTGGTCCAAAAACGAATTTTACCTTCATTGTAATAAACAGGGTTCTCTTTTAGCTAACCCTGTTCATAGGTCAGACCACTCTGACTTAATATTGTAGGTTTGGGCCATACCAGTTAAAAATCCTTTCAGAATTCCATAAACATGCAAAGCATTTGGCTTCCACTCCCTTTGATGGAACTTTGACAGATCAGTTATTTTCTGGACTTTCTCTACTGAACAGCACTGATGAGCTACATGCCACTCTGGCTAAATGCGGCGCTGCACAGATTTAAAAAAGTAGTTTCTGTACTACTTTTTGCGATTTCAGGCCGCGATTTACATTGACATCTGTGCAGAAACCTGCACAGATGTCTCTGTAATCTCAGTCGAAATCGGGACTGGGCTGCGCCTTCACTCCTGCAGCCCAGTGCGAACCTGGGCTAAAAGACATTTTGAAGGTTGAGAAATTACGATCTGACAAGTTGATGGTTGCTGTGACCATGATCCCAAAAATGAGTATCGACTATCTCATTACTTAACTTAGATGTTAGGTTATTAGATGAAATCTAAGCTTCCTGGATTAAAGTGTTGATCACCACACTCATCAAGGATCAAGTGGGCTTCATACTCACTCCAGACTCCTCCACCTTTGTGAAAAAGCATTAATTCCCTATTTTTTTTTTCTCTTTGAACATACAATAGACCTTTGACACTCTATGGCCATATTTTTTCTACATGGATATTTGACCTGCATGTCCTCAAGTGGATTCTTACACTGATCCCAAAGCTTTTATTTGACATGCTGACTTTCTCTCCCTGCAGTTTGCCTGCTCTAGCGGCACGTGCCACGGTTACCTGGTTTCTTTTGTGTTCATCCTGGAGCTAAAGTCACTAGTAGCGGCTATCGGAAACAACTCCGACATGAGGTTTAAAGGTAACTGGACTAATTTTATTTTAATGTTTATTAAACCCTCTCGCCTCAAATAGTTTCAAATCTATCTTAGAGCTCCAGGTCAATCAAAGCAAATCACTGAACATCTTTCTTACACAACACTTGACCTCCAGCTTCAGTAGCCTTATTTTCAGTGGGAAGCGGCAAGCCTACCATACCATGGAATCTATACTGTATTACATCACATTATACAAATATCCCCTTCTACAACAAACCAAGAAAATTGTGGTTCATCCATATCAATGCGCTTCCAAAAAATCTTGTACCCAAATGAAGCTGTTACCACTTGGTATCCTGTATTTTGCACCGATTTAGTCGTGCCTACATTTACTTTATTAGGAGGGGGCTTCTCAACTACACATTTCTAGAAAAAATAAAATATTAGTGCACTGAGCCATTTTTGCTTATCTGTCCCTCCATATCTATGACTATTATTATGCAGCCCAGGAAGCTTCTTTGCTTTCTTATCATGCTACCTCAGGGACCTTTCTGAGTCAGCTTGGAAGCAGCAGAAATTACTTCCATTGCCACTGATACCTTGTGGATCCTGCCGTTTCAATGCAAAATACATGTACGATCCTATCCCAAAACATTCCCTTAAAATATGGAACTTGGTTAACCACTTGCTGCCCGCCGTATAGCAAAATGACAGCGGCAAAGTGGTTGTGTTATCCTGATTGGATGTCATATGATGTGATCAGTATAACAGAGCTGGCGCGCAGATCGGAGATGCTGTGTGCCAGTCTGACACACCGCAACTCTGATCGTGGTATGAAACCTCTGACAAAGGCTTCTTAGCACGTGATCAGCTGTGACCAATCACAGCTGATCATCGCGTGAACCAGGAAGTGCCGGTAAACAGCTTTCCTCAGTTCGCACTGACAGGGAGAGCTGATCGGCAGCTCTCCCTGTCGGGGGGGGGGGGGTCTGTGCTGATAATCGGCACATTGATTATCAGCACAGCCCCCATCAAAAGGTGCCCATCAGCTGCTAATCAGTGCCCATAACCTGCCAGCATGTCCCCCTCTATAAACACCTGTCAGTGCTTACAGCAGTGCCAATCAGTAATGCCTGTCAGTAGCTCCTCAGTGCTGCCTATCGATGCCGCCTATCAGTGCCCATCCAGTTTTTTTTTTTCAAAATTGTTGGTGTTTTTTCGTTTATATCGCAAAAATAAAAAAACGCAGAGGTGCTCAAATACCACCAAAAGAAAGCTCTATTTGTGGGAATTTTTTTTTTTTTTAATGTTTGGGTACAGTGTTGCATGACCACGCAATTGTGATTCAAAGTGTGACAGCGCTCAAAACTAAAAATTGTCCTGGGCAGGAAGGGGGGAAAGTGCCTGGTATTGAAGTGGTTAAATGCTAAGGCAAATATGCCTATCAACACCTCCCAATAGCCATTTTAGTACATAATCCGGACTTTGATAAACTTCAAATTCCAACGTTGGATTTTGAGTGACCGGAGGCACAATAATAACTTTCTCTCTAGAGGGGTTTTACCCTGGAAAAAATTGTGTTCTCTATGTATTTGAGCTTATTGGAGGGCCAACACACACAATTTTTTTTTTTTTATTCTACGTGGAATTCTGGGAAAGAGACCTTAAAATCCATTTAGACACATTGGAATGTCAAATTTGGGTCACCACGACCACTGTTCAATGGCCAATAATAATGTTCAATAAGCTATTAAAGCCTGGTCCCCTAATGACTGGCCAAATGTGTTTCTGGGCTCTAGAAATAGATGCTTATGGGTAGGGGTCTACTGACTGATATACACTTTTGGGTGAAAAGCATCAAGAAGGACTGTGGAAATTCTTGTTAAACCTAAAGCCAGAGAGAGACCTTAGTTCCCAATTCAAACTTATAACTTCTGTCTTCACGGCTACTAAAAAATACTTTGCAAAAGCACAGCAACTTCAAAGGTGGGTACTGTTCATCAGAAACTCTCTGCAATACTATTTGTCTCTATTCGTGTTAATTTACTAACAAGTAGATTGTTTACTTTGCAAAGGAATTCTCCCCAGAGCTTAGGGAAGCTCTGCTGATTTTCATAATCCAATCATGAGCAATCAAAAGTGCTTTTTTATTTATTTATTTATTCCTTGCATGTGATTGGGCATTCTTCGCAAAGTGAACTTTCACTGAGCTCTGGGGCGGTGAACCGTTAATATACTTTTAGTAAATCGCACCTTATGAATTCAATCTTTTACCAAACATTGCTCACTAAATGACTCCAACCCGGGTCTCGGCCCATAACCCACAGATTCTGAACAGATCCTGTGAGAGGTAAGTTTTCAGTGGTATTCAGCTGTTTGCTTGGAGTTCAATAAAGAAGAATAACGTTTCAGGCTATTAATAAAATCAGCAGAACCAGAAATCCATGTTGATTCAATTAAAATCTTTAAGCCCAGGTTCACACTGGGTACGATTTGCTTTGATTTGAGATGCGATTTCACATGTGACATCGCATCTCAAATCGGCGGTATTTGCCGGCAATTGTCGGCAATGACACCGTCCTAATCGGTGCGACGCCGCATCTGCGGCGCTGCACCGATTTCAAAAAGTAGTTCCTGTACTACTTTTTGCGAAACCTGCACAGATGTTTCTTAAATCGCGGCCGAAATCGGGACTGCCAGCGGGAGTGAAATCGTGCGAGTTCAGCTGAACTCTCACGGCTTCACTCCCGCAGCCCAGTGTGAACCAGGGCTTAACCACTTAAAACACACACCTCTCCCCGTTCTTCAGCTCCGGTGACCGATCGCGGGACACCGGTGGCGATCGGTTGCACGCGACCCCACGACTGGGCACTTAAAGAGGACGTACAGGTACGTGCTTGTGCCCAGCCGTGCCATTCTGCTGATGTATAACGGCGTGAAGGGGTCCTTAAGTGGTTAATAAAGGATGCTTAAAGTGACTAGTCCCAGGTGATGAACAGAGATCAAACAAATCCTCCTACTTAGGTTGTCCCTGTTTATCTGCAGCCCCCTCTTCTCTACAGCTATTGAAAGTACAGAGATCAACAGGTTTTTCTCAAGGTTATGAATGCCAATGACATTAGAACTTGAAAACAGTGGGGTTGGTTTACTAAGGGGAAATAGGCTTTTCACTTTGCAAATACAATTTTCCCAGAGCTTAATAAATGTGGTGAAGTTTCACTTTGCAAAGAATACCCAATCACGGAATTTTATTTCCATGTGGGTGATGTAAGTCAGCAGAGCCTCACCTCATTCACTATGGGGAAAATTCTCTAAGTAAACAATTTGTTTGCCTTTCGGAAATCAACCCCACAGTCTGTAAATGGATTGGATTGGCAGGATAGTATGGTGCTCTGACAAAGTCAGGGTGAGCAGCAGGCAGATGAATCGGCAGCAGAGACTGATACGGGAGTCAGGTACAGGCAGGATCAGCAACTTGAGGATGATAAGATGCCAGGATGGCTGACAGAAGTCATAGTGTGTGAAACAAGCCGAAGTCTATACTGGAGTAGATAGGTCAAAAACAAGCCAAGTATCCAGAGTCAAACAGTATCAGGTTGCGGGATTACAGATCACAGGTGCACTGCTGAAGACCTTTCATCACTGAAGCCTGGGAGGACTCTGGTTATAAAGGAACTTCACTCTAAAAAAAAAAAATTCTGCAAAAAAAAATAAAACATCCAAGGAGGAAATCTGAATTTCCCTTTTTTTTTTTTTTTTTAAAGAAACAAGTTTGTTGAAAAACAGGTTTTGCATACATGTCATAACTTCCAGTGCCACCAAATCACAGTTTACATACAGTACAGCTTGTCCCAAGGCGCGTTAATGTGATCAAACTGTTTACTGATGTCGTCCATCTACCCAAATGGCCGGCTACGCCCGTCCCCTTCCATCAGTGAAATCTTGCATTATTCATTTTACGATTGGCTTAAAGGATCACTAAACAAAAAAAATTTTTGGGCTAAATAGCTTGCTTTCCCTTATAGCAGTCTTGATTTCATGTCCTCATTGTCCGTTTTTGCTTTGAAGCAGCTGTAATCCTTTGCTGAAATCCTCACTTCCTGGTTCTCTGGCTCCATAGCAAATTTCTCATGGGAGCTTCTAACTGTGGTCTAAGCTGTGTGTCTAAAACTCCTCAGAACCAATCAGATTCATTTTAAAAACAAAACACTGCCCTGGATTTGTTTGTTTTTGTTCTGTGTGTCTCTTTACTTCACATAAACATGAAATCAGTTTAAAAGCGAAAGTGAAACTAAATGCACATTATATGATAGAATTTAATACATTTTTCATAATTTTTAAAAGGAATCAGTTAACTTGTATGTCTCTATACCCTGTAAACTGTCATTTCAGCAAAACATTTTTTCTTTATCGTTACATCACGGGACACAGAGCGGCATTCATTACTATATGGGTTATATGGAGTACCTTCAGGTGTAGACACTGGCAATCTTCAAACAGGAAATGCCCCTCCCTATATAACCCCCTCCCATAGGAGGAGTACCTCAGTTTTTACGCCAGTGTCTTAGGTGTTAGTCATGGTTTAGCTTGCCTCCGCATCCTTGGGATTAGGTGAGCTACCGGTTCTGTCCAAAAAAGCCTGCGCGCTAAAGTGGTCAGTAACCGGACCCCAAACCCTTGGGGTATAGCCCATAATGCTTTCTTTTTAAGAGAGCTGGACCCTGGGCCCAGAACTTAGAAAACCTTTGGGGCGCCTAATGTTTTCTGTTTGCCAGGGTGCTGTATGGGCCCAGGACAGTGGATCCTTCATGGAAGAAGAAGGTTCCCAGGGCCTGAAGGTCTAGACATCCCCACGGAGATGGGGGAAGATTGGACCTCTTGCTTGGCAAAGTCCTGCGGCATGGAGCAGGTAAGTAAGGGGAAAAAACCTGCGGGGCTTGGCTCTTAGCAAGTTTTTTCTGGGAGGTCACAGGGGACATGCCTAAGGTTATGCATTGCATCTGGCAAACCAGTCACATATCATGAAGATAGGATGGCTCTATATGTTATATTTCCCCATAAAAAGTGACCTCCCTGGTAGTGTTGCAAAAGCTGTGAGTGGGGCCTTTTATGTACAAGTGTATGTGTGTGTCAGAGAGCTATGCTTACCTGCAAGCCTCCAGGCGATGCTCTATCCAGTCCTCTCCCTCATGCCTGCAAGGCAGGCAAAACGCTGACCTCCTCGTGTGTTCCAGGCCTGCGGCTGCAGGAACAGAGAGGCCCTTCCTCCCAACCCCCCCCCCCCCCGTCGGCGGGCGCGCGCGCGGTGCGCGTGCACGTGTTATAGACGCATTTGGCGCCGTTTTAGCTGGGGGGGAAGGGCGGGTCAGTGGTTTAAAGGAAGGGGCGGCCCTTCCTTAGATGCCACAGCTCATTCATTTCTCTGGCTTAAGGGAGGAAGGACTGGAGTGAAGCACGGGGCGCTGAGGACACACAGTGGCCAGAAAGAATACTACAGTCTTCAGAAGATTGTGGTTTAGCCTAGGAATAGGCTGGTTTTCTTTTCCATCTCATAGTCTTTTCTGTGGCAATACTACTCAGGGGGATAGAATGTTTTTTCTTGCCTAGATTGAAAAAAAAAAAAAAAAAAGGGAAGAAAAGTTTTTCTTTGAAAAAAAAAAAAAAAAGTGTCATCTAGGGTAGAGGAAACATTTTTTATTCCCCAAACAGGTGTTTGGGCATTTAACTATTATAAGTCCCAGGTACCAATAAGTAGCAGGTGTACCTCGGTATTGTACCATGGCATCAAGAGCAGAGGGTACAAAAGGTGGGGATTCCCCCGCAGAATCTGAGGTCTCGGATAGAGCTATGCCGCTGCTTTCCCCACAGGGAGCCTTTGGGCCATCGGGGTCTGGGGCTAGAGCTGACGCGAGTCAACCCAACCCTAAGGTGGTCACGGAGGAGGTGTTACTCGCCTCTTTAAATGAGATGCGGAGAAGCATGGGAGAAATGATAGCCGCAGCCATGCGGGGTAGTAAGCGGAATAGATCTCCGTCACCCGTGCGCGGACCCTCGGAAGAGGAGGTCCTTTCCTCTGGGGAATTGGACCTCTTGGACAGAGACCAAGTAGGTTCAGGGATCGAAGATCCGGATACAGAGGAGTCTGGGGCAGTCTCCCTGAGGGAGAGCTGGTGGATTCAGGGCTTGACGGACTTGGTCCATAAGGCATTCAACCTGCCTGTACCAGATCTCCAGGTATCCACGGTTTCAGCTTTGGGCTCACTGAGGGCGCCTCAAAGCAGTGCTGTGTTTCCGATCCATCCTCTATTGGAGGAAGTCTTGTTCCAAGAGTGGAACAAACCAGACAAGGTTTTCTTTCCACCTAAGAAATTTTCTGTCTTATATCCTATGGAAGAAAAGTTTTCCAAGAGATGGGCTTCTCCTGCAGTAGACGCAGCCATCTCATGTGTTAACAAATCGTTAACATGTCCTGTAGAAAACGTACAGGTTTTCAAAGATCCAGTTGATAGACGCTTGGAAGCCCTACTTAAGAACTCCTTCACTTCTGCAGGGGCAGTAGTACAGCCAGCCGTGGCTGCGATTGGAGTCGCTCAAGCTTTATCGGATCAATTTAAGCAAATGCTTGAACTTATTCCTGCCGAGCAGGCAGAAGAATTTTCGGATGTCCCTAAGGCCATATGTTTTACGGTAGACGCAATCAAGGATTCTATCCAACAAGCGTCACGTTTATCATTATCCCTTATCCATATGAGAAGACTCTTATGGTTAAAAAGCTGGGAGGCTGAGCCCCCATGCAAGAAGCTCCTGGCAGGGTTTCCCTTCCATGGAGGACGGCTCTTCGGAGAGGACTTAGATAAATACATTCAGACCATTTCAAGCGGCAAGAGTACTCTCTTGCCAACTAAGAAGAGGGTTCAGGGACCTGCGTTTAAACGACAGTCCTCCCCTGGGCAGGGGCCCTCTAATGCCAAGCAGTATCGACGGCCTCCTGCAAGAACAAACTTCGGCTTCAACAGCAGATCACGAGGACAGGCTGTTAGGGGCAAGAGGCAGTGGTTTCGCAAGCCAGCAAAACCAGCCCCCAAGTCTACCTCATGAAGGGGCGCCCCCACCCACGAAGGTGGGGGGAAGGCTGCGACTCTTTTCGGAGATTTGGGAAGCCAGCATTCCCGACGAGTGGGTACGGTCTTCCGTGGCCACAGGCTACAAGCTAGAATTCCTAAGGTTTCCTCCTCCTCATTTCCAGGAGTCGAGGATTCCAAACGATCTGGAGAAAGGAGCCGCATTAAGGTCGGCTCTAGATCATCTACTTTCCCAGGAAGTAATAGTAGAGGTACCAGTCCTGGAACAGGGGCTGGGTTTCTACTCCAACCTATTCATCATCCTAAAGCCCAATGGAGATGTCAGGCCAATTTTGGACCTAAAGATGGTAAATGCATACTTAAAAGTCCGCTCATTTCGGATGGAATCCGTGCGGTCAGCAGCTGCCACACTCCAAAAAGACGACTTCATGGCGTCCATAGACATAAAGGATGCCTACCTTCATGTTCCAATTTATCAGCCACATCAAAGATATCTACGCTTTATGGTGGCTTCGCGTCATTTCCAATTCGTGGCGCTTCCCTTCGGGTTGGCTACGGCCCCCCGGGTGTTCACGAAGGTTCTAGCTCCAATCCTAGCCAAGCTAAGGATCCAAGGGGTCACGATCCTAGCATACCTGGACGACCTCCTAGTCATAGACCACTCATCTCCCGGCTTGGAACGAGCAGTGGCCCTCACGGTCCAATACCTCGAGAGGTTCGGCTGGGTCCTAAATCAAGAAAAGTCAACATTCCAGCCCACAAGGCAGTTGGAATATCTCGGCATGAGATTAGACACGGAACAACAAGGGGTGTTCCTACCTCTGAGGAAGGTCAAAGCCATCAAGGAATTAATCCTACTGGTTCTAAGCAAGAAAGAACCGACTATTCGCCTATGTATGAGATTACTAGGCAAGATGGTGGCTACTTTCGAGGCGGTGCCATACGCCCAGAGCCACACTCGCATCCTGCAGGCAGCCATCCTGTCAGCATGGAGCAGAAGGCCACAGGCCTTGGATATCCCGTTGCCTCTCTCATCAAGAGTCCGGCAAAGTCTGTGTTGGTGGTTAGACCCTCAGAATCTACTGAAGGGAAAATCTTTCAGCCCAGTGGCTTGGAAGATAGTGACCACAGACGCCAGCCTGACGGGCTGGGGAGCGATTGTGGATGGTTCCACTCGCCAAGGTATTTGGGCAAAGCCAGAGAAGCTTTTACCCATCAACATCTTGGAGCTCAGAGCTGTTCGACTAGCCCTCAGGGCTTGGACGTCGAAATTGCAGGGGCTCCCGGTGAGAATTCAATCAGACAATGCCACGGCAGTGGCATACATAAATCACCAAGGGGGGACCAGGAGTCAGGCCGCTCAGAGAGAAGTGAGCTTGATTCTCTTATGGGCAGAGGCTCATGTGCCCTGCATATCGGCAGTATTCATTCCCGGAGTGGACAACTTTCAGGCGGACTTCTTAAGCCGCCAGACTCTATGGCCGGGGGAATGGTCTCTGCATCCACAAGTCTTTCAAGCACTCTGCCAAAGATGGGGAGTGCCGGACGTGGATATCATGGCATCGAGACTCAACAAGAAGCTAGACAGGTTCATGTCCCGCTCAAGGGATCCGATGGCCTGCGGAACCGATGCTCTGGTTTGCCCTTGGCATCAGTTCAAGCTTCTTTATGCGTTTCCCCCGCTCCAGTTACTACCCCGCCTGCTGCGCAGGATCCGGGTGGAGCACATACCAGTTATCCTGGTAGCTCCAGGATGGCCCAGAAGGGCTTGGTACTCACTAATCCTAAGGATGGTAGTGGGAAACCCTTGGACTCTGCCTCTAAGGCCAGACCTGCTATCGCAAGGTCCGATCCTCCACCCTGCCTTACGGCATCTAAATTTGACGGCCTGGAAGCTGAATCCTTGATTCTCAGGGGTAGAGGTCTGTCTCAGAAAGTAATCTCTACCCTAATCAGAGCCAGGAAACCGGTCTCTAGGGTGATTTATCACAGGGTCTGGAAGGCCTATATAGGCTGGTGCGAGTCCAAGCTATGGCTTCCTCGCAAGTTCACCATAGATAGAGTTTTAAGTTTTCTCCAGCTAGGAGTGGATAAAGGATTGGCATTAAGCACAATCAAAGGACAGATTTCTGCCCTGTCAGTGTGGTTTCAGCGGCCACTGGCCACCCACTCGCTGGTTAAGACCTTCCTTCAAGGGGTCTTACGTATTAAACCTCCAGTTAAATCCCCGCTTTGTCCGTGGGATTTAAATCTTGTTCTGTCGAGTTTACAGAAACAACCGTTTGAGCCGTTGGCTGAAGTTCCTTTGGTTCTACTGACAAGGAAGTTGGTGTTTTTGGTTGCCATAGTTTCCGCAAGAAGAGTTTCGGAACTGGCAGCCTTATCCTGTAAGGAACCATATCTTATATTTCATAAGGACAAGGTCGTTCTCCGCCCTCATCCTTCCTTCTTACCGAAGGTCATATCCAGTTTTCATTTGAACCAGGATTTGGTATTACCATCCTTCTTCCCTAAACCTACTTCCAGAAAGGAAGGGTTGCTGCATACCTTGGATATTGTCAGGGCCATGAAGGCCTATCTTAAAGCTACAGAGAAGATCCGGAAAACAGATGTGCTGTTTATTCTACCGGATGGGCCCAAGAAGGGGCAGGCAGCTGCAAAGTCCACCATTTCTAGGTGGATTAAGCAATTGATCACTCAGGCCTACGGCTTGAAAGGGTTGCCTCCTCCAGTATCATTAAGGGCTCATTCTACTAGAGCCATGGGCGCCTCCTGGGCAGCGCACCACCAGATCTCTATGGCTCAAGTTTGCAAGGCGGCAACCTGGTCTTCTGTCCACACATTTACAAAATTCTACAAGTTGGACGTAAGAAGGAATACTGATACTGCCTTCGGGCAGGCAGTGCTGCAGGCTGCAGTTTGAGACCCTCGGATTCCGGGGGCTCCTCTTTTTTTGAGTTAAATTTAAAATTTAAGATTATTTTTCTCAAATAAGTTGGATTTATTATGATTTGAGTATATCTCTAAATTAAATCCTTTTGTCTTGGAGATGTTCTCCCTCCCCTCATTGTAAGCATTGCTTTGGGACATCCCATATAGTAATGAATGCCGCTCTGTGTCCCGTGATGTAACGATAAAGAAAAAGAGATTTTTAATACAGCTTACCTGTAAAATCTTTTTCTTGGAGTACATCACGGGACACAGAGCTCCCACCCCTCTTTTGAGGACCATTTTGGGAGGCATACTGCTTGCTACAAAACTGAGGTACTCCTCCTATGGGAGGGGGTTATATAGGGAGGGGCATTTCCTGTTTGAAGATTGCCAGTGTCTACACCTGAAGGTACTCCATATAACCCATATAGTAATGAATGCCGCTCTGTGTCCCGTGATGTACTCCAAGAAAAAGATTTTACAGGTAAGCTGTATTAAAAATCTCTTTTTTTCCTTTAGTGACCCTTTAATACAGTAGCCTATCAAGTATGAGGTCCACCGGGGATAAGCCTGGGGAGCTCAGCCAGGGTGACCACTGCGCTTCAAATTTTCTAGGGCTCCCCCTGTGTTTGAAATCAGGGCCGTTTGAAGGAATTTGGGGGCTATGAGTAAGCACTGATTGTAGTGCGAAATGTCAGCTGTATGCCCCTGTCTTTGCTGTGATGTGTGGTGTTTGATAACTTTTATCAATAAAAGGCAACCGAGAAGGTTTTTTCAGAGTGCGGCTGTCCAAACATTTCTTTCTACAGTCACTGGTTGCTACACGCCAAGCGGGGCGGCCCTAGCAACCAGTGAGTTAAGAATTCTTTAATTACAGCGGCAGGCTGGCAGGCAGTCCATATTTGATACTCTATTGTCCCGGATTGAAGGCTCCCGGGACGACGGACACTTTTAACTTTCACATGGGTCACTTTCTCACTGCTTGATTTGATTTGTACTCATCATAATATATTTTTTGAATTCACTTCTTTCCAAAAGAGAGAGTCATGTACGCTGCTGAGTACACAAATGTGGTCTGACTGCACTAAAGAGGGACAATGGGCTGATTTGTAATGCCTGGATGGAAGAAAGATGTGTGCTCTTGCTAAAAAGTCATTGCTGTGTTCCAGCCTGCAATAAAGATACAAAATAAACATTACTGATTGCTATGAGCAATGATGAAATTTCACAATTTCTATAGGTTAGAGTAGGGAAGGGTTAAATCCCCTGCCAGTTTATCTTGTTGCTGTCTGTGTACTGTTGGGAACATTTCCATTTACTTCCTGTCACAAGGATGCAACAGGAAGTGAAAGGAACTCATAAAGTGAGGGAAATTCCCCTCTAGGGGCTCATTCGCACGTGCAGTATCCGTGAAAAGCAATCCAATTTGAATCATTCTTCATAGGGCATTTGGCAGGTGGCGAGGTGTTATGTCACTTTCTCACTGCTTGATTTAACCCCGTAAATGCCGCACTAGTGTGCTGCAATCACATGCATTGCATTCGGTTGTGGGGCAGTTGCGGCACTCCCCCTTAGACTTGCATTGGTTGGTAATGCCCACCCAATGTGACATGCTATTTAATTTTTGCAATGGCATTGGTACAGCTCTGAGCAGACAGACTAGCAGGCTCAATGGCCTGGTTTTACCATCCCCCAGCTGCACATGTGAATGAAGCCTTAAGCCCCTTTCACATGGGTCCAGAGAAGAGCAGGCAGGTGACATATTTGTGACCGCTTAGTATCTATGCTGTGGTTCATGTAGGCTTTGCCTGCAGGGAGGGTTGGGGGGCCTCCATGTGAAACGTCAGGGGCATACAGCTGACGTTTCGCAGTAGCTTGTTTAGTGCCAATGCCAGCAGTCAGTGTGCACAGATGAGCCCGTGCCTGTGTTATGGCCAAACTACAAGAAGTCAGAGCAAATCTCCCCAAAGGAAATACAATTATCAGTAAAAAAACTTTGACAGAAGTTCTAACCCTCCCCCACTCTATCCATAGCTAAATCCAAAATGTTGTAGGTACACCTTAAAATTTGATTAAGAAAGTCTCCTTTTTTTTTTTGTTGTTGTTTCTTGAGTGCCTTATAGTAACCGTGGGGTAGCACTAGTTTAGAGTGCTCCACGGCATAGGGCCAATTAAAATACTCGGACACTTGGACAGAGGACTAGAGTTCGAGATACAAAGGGGGGGAGATTTTTTTTTTTTTTTTTCTTCTATCCGTGTCTCTCCTGGTTTCTCTCTTCCGCTCCTTCTACCTCCTGGGGCCTCTGAGGTTGACTTAGGAGTTTCTAAGAATCTTTAAGCGAAAAGACGGTGAGGGGAGGAGAAAAGGACTCAGGATGAACAGAATAAATATCTCTACTTATAATGTAAAGGGGCTAAACACCCCGGAAAAAAGATCCAAACTACTAATGGAATTGGGGAGAGTAAAATCACAAATTGTTTTTTTACAAGAAACGCATTTTAGAAAAGACAAGATACCTAAGATGAAGTGTCAAAGATTTCCAGCAGTATATATGGGGGCTTCTTAGACTTCAAAAGCCAATGGAGTAGCAATTTTGCTAGCTAAAAGCTTAGTATGGAAAGAATCTAAAGTAACCACGGATGAGGAAGGGAGATTTATCATGGTGAAGGGGACACTAAACGAGCAAAAGGTCACCTTAGTGAATGTATATCTCCCAAATGTTGACCCGATCTCTGCGTTGGAAAGATTTACGGAGGTTGTAATCCGAGAAAGGGAGGGGGTGCTGATTTTGGGAGGGTATATGAACATGGTACTAGACCCTAGATTGGATTCCTCCAGGGGGTCCTATAACATATCTATTCCCAAACTGAGTAAAGCAAAGAAAATTTTACAAGATTTACAGGTAGTAGATACTTGGAGGACCTTGCATGTTCACGAGAGAGATTACAGCTTTTTTTCACCAAAACATAAAACATACACAAGAATCGATTATATATTCTTAGATCAAAACATATTGGTAAATTTAAGAGAAACCTCTATCGGGTCATTTACGATCTCAGACCACGCCTCAGTTCATTGTACCATTGATTGGGGGGTAACGGGTCCCAGAGAGTGGGTGTGGAATATTAATGAATCCCTAATTAAAGATCCAGAATATGAGAGTAAGATAAACCTGGAAATAGAAAAGTTTTTTGAAATAAATAAAGATGATGAAACACCGCCGCTATGTAATTGGGAAGCACATAAGTGCTATTTGAGAGGAATCCTTATCTCACTTGGTGCGCACAGAAAGAGTTCTCACAGTGCGAAGCTGGACCGCCTGCTTGGAGAGATCCGAATAGCTGAAAATGAACATAAAATATCGCAAACGGTACATATCGAAGAGAGATTGACATCTCTCCGAGATAAACTAAATTTATTACTTACGGAGAAGGCAAAGGCCAAATTAAGTAGATGTAGGAGGGCGTACTATGAATATGGGAACAAACCAAGCAGGATGCTGGCGAACGCATTGAGAGAAACTAGAGCGAAAAAACATATTGAAAAAATAAAAACACAAAGAGATAAGCTAGTTAGTTCATCGCAACAAATAGCGAAAGCTTTTAAAGAATATTATAGTGGTCTGTACCAATTAGAAACCCAAACCAAACTAGCAAAGACTCAGAGAAGAGAGGAGAGAGTAAAGGAATACCTCAAGGCGTCAGGGTTGCCTAAAATTCCAGAAGAAAGCATTGCCAATATGGAGGGGCCGATTACATTAGAAGAACTTAGGAGTGCATCTAAAGAAATGAAATCGGGTAAATCTCCAGGCCCAGACGGTTATACTTTATTTTATTATAAAACTTTCTACGAAAAACTGGCACCTAAATTTCTGGAGGCCTTCAACTCGTTAAAAGGACAGACGATGCGTAGTGAAACATTAGGGGCACATATAACCATTATACCCAAGGAAGGGAAAGATCCTACTCTATGCCCAACCTATCGACCAATATCTCTACTGAATGTAGATCTGAAGATATTTTCAAAAATAATGGCTAATAGATTACTGCCATATATATCGTCCCTAATACACCCCGATCAGGTGGGTTTCACCCCAGGGCGAGAAGGGAGGGAGAATACACAGAGAGTATTGGGTACTATATATCTGTCACAAATCTATCAGAAGCCAACAGTAATAATATCAACAGACGCAGAGAAGGCTTTTGATAGAGTTGACTGGGGATTTCTAAGAGCTACATTACAACATATTGGGCTGGGGGAAGGGATGCTAAATTGGATAGCTAGCTTATACTCCTGCCCGACGGCTAGGGTGAAGGTAAACGAGGCAATATCTGAATCCTTCCTAATAAAGAATGGAACGAGACAAGGATGCCCACTCTCCCCAATAATTTTTATTCTCATCCTTGAACCGTTTTTGAGAACTGTTCGGGCAAATACAGACATAAGAGGGTTTTGGATAAAAGGAACTGAGTTTAAAGTAGCCGCATTTGCGGATGACTTACTATTCTCAGTAACGGCCCCAGAGCTGTCATTACCAGCTTTGTTGAAGGAGATAGGGGAATATGGAATTCTGTCCAATTTTAAGGTGAACTACAGTAAATCAGAGGCGATGGGAGTAGAAATAAACAGGAAGACACAACAACAATTAGCAGCAAACTTCCCCTTTAGGTGGACAGACTCCCATATACCTTATCTGGGTGCAAAAATACCCAAGAATCTGAATAGAACCTTTGAGTTAAACTTTGTACCCCTGGTGAGACAGATCAAGGCAGATTTTCAAAGATGGGACAAGGAAGTCTTTACATGGTTCGGTAGAATCAATATTATAAAAATGAACATCATGCCAAGATTACTTTATTTATTTCAGACCCTACCTGTAAAGATTCCCTTGGGATTTCTGAGGGATTTAAGAGCTAGATTTGCTAAATTTATCTGGGCAGGAAAATCGGCTAGATTACGTCAAGATATTCTGATGTTACCAAAGGAAAGGGGAGGGGTGGGACTACCAGACCCAATGAGTTATTACGATGCAGCCCATCTAGCAAGTGTGGTAGAATGGTGCGCCCTCCAGAGGACAAAACCGTGGATTCTTTTGGAACAAAAAATCACAAAGATCCCGTTGGAAGGATTGGCATGGATTCAAGAGGCAGATATCCCACAAGAGGTTAAAAAACACCCTACAATAGGTGCCACAATACGAGTTATAAAAAGGAAGTTTAAGAAAACTAAAATTTCGGAACATCTAAGCCCACTTGTACCGGTTTTGGGAAATCCTAGATTTCAATTAGGTCTTACAGATCGTCATTTTAACAATTTAAGACGTTCAGGAATGAGCAGACTAATACATTTTGAGATGGAAAGTCAAGGGATAAGTAGGGGGGACACCGACGAGGCTTCTAGAAGTGAACTGGACCTAATGAGACAAATCCAACTAAAAGCAGCGATTAGAGCATTGAACCCACAAGGCACTCCACCTAGAAAGCTTTCAGGGTTTGAGGAATTATGCTTGAAGGGGGAACCGTTGAGACATGGTTTGTCGACAATGTATAGCATGTTGGTAGATTTAGAAGCCCCGAAAGAATTACCATTTCTACAAGCATGGGAAAGAGATCTGGGGATTAAACTATCAGAGACACAGAAAACAAAGATTTTCTCCTTCACGCATAAGGCCTCGATAGCTACTAGATACCAGGAAGGTGGCTATAAGATCTTAACCAGATGGTACAAAACCCCTGTCGCTCTAAAACGCTTTTTTCCGGATGTTTCAGACTTATGCTGGCGCTGTGGAAAAGAGAAGGGTACAATTTTACACATATTTTGGGAATGTGAAAAATTTAAGGAATTTTGGAAAATGATTGAGGATATGGTAAAAGAAATTACTGAGGTGGAGCTGGGTGATAACCCAGCCTCCTACCTATTATATGACTTTCCAATCTCCACAGTAAAGTTTAAAAATTCCCTTCTTAGACATCTGTTGACGGCAGATTTGTAAAATGATTTATTAAGAATGAAAATAAAATAAAGAATTAAAAAAAAAAAAGAGTCTCCTTTTGAATTTGGCTTAAATTTAATAAAAAGATCTATTTAAATTTGCCAAATTTACCAAAAGTGATAATTAAAGATAAATAGATTTAAAGCCTGGCTCTTGGAGACTTGACCATTAGTCTTTGCAGGGGGTCTGCGCCAACACTGCAAGGGTTAATTGCTTGTTTAATCTAGGGGTGAGTAAAAGAGCTTTCACTTACCTGATCCTCCATTCTTCTGGCAGGGGGTGCTCCCCCTAGCTCCAGCAGTGGACTGTCCCACCACGTCATTATGTCCAGTGCAGGGCTCATCGGTCTTGATGACATCAGGACCTTAGGCTGCTGCAGGGTGGGGGAGAAGACTCTGCAGGGATCAGACGACAGCGTCCCCTAGGTCTAGACCTAGTTTTCATGCTCCTTGGAGTTTTATAGAAAGGCCAGATTGCGCTAGCTTAGCCAAGAGAGGATCTAATCTTGGCTTGTAATTGTAACACTAGCTTTGTTTTCAAGAAGTGTCCGTTATTCAGTGACCTTGAACAAACTATGAATAAATAATAGAATTACAGTGTTTTTTATTTCACAGCTATGTTTGTCGATGGTGGCGATTCTATCTGCTCATTAAGTGAAAAGCCGGACACTTTTGCTGTCATGCAGCACAAAGCTGTTGTAGTAAGTTTATTAAATTGCTCATTTCTGGGGGATCTATTTGTAGCGCTACCCCCGAAGGAGCCGCTGTTTGTTGTTGGGATCGGCAGATTAAGTTACTTTAATGTGGCATAGGGGTGTAGTTGGAGAACAAAGCAGTGAGCGAAGGTCCAGACAGTGAATAAAGGTTTTCCAATGCTTTATTTCCAGGCCAACATCAACATCAAATAGGAAGAAGGTTGATGAAGGAAAGGGAGAACTTTGCGGTATCAGGCCTGGATATGAACCGAGCAGTCCTGCTCTCAGTAGTATCAGATTATGGTTCGTCGCCACTCTAGCCAGAGTGGGTGAAGTGCCCCCGGACAGACCCCTATCATAAGCCTGGCAGCCGAGGTGTCACTTTGGATTGCTGGGAGGAACAGGTCACTCTCACAGGCCTGGCTCTAGGGCCTCTGCCACAGGCCTATTACTTTAAGCGAGCTAACTAGGTGAATGGAGCGAATCCTCCCAGTAGGTTTTAGAATAGGTCACCGGATGACAGCAAAGACGTACCTGTCAGCATTCCGGTCACCAGATCCCCGATTGGTTCATTCAAGCCCTGTTGGACAACCTGCCTCTGGGTTCTCCTCAAGCCGACCCCCCAATCGAGTGCTACCCAGCCTGGGATCCTCTCAATAGAACTGGGGACCCAGCAAGTCACTGGAGTCCCCTTTTACCTCCGGATGAGGTTTTGCGTAGCCTGTAATTTTGGCCAGGTAGGCCGCGCCGGCGGGGTCCATGGATGCGCGCACCCTGAAGGTGGATGCCGCACCTGGAACCAGGACCCCGCGAAGACTGTTGAGCACATGACACCTGTCACAGATATACCCCTCCTCAGCATGCCCCGCGAGGGAAAAACTCCTCTAATTGGCTGCTGGGGAAAACTTACTCTGCCAGAACCCTTTTGGTGCCAACTGCTGGCCAGGGATGGTACCGCATCCCTGGAGCACAGACTGACCCAGTGGACATTGCTGGAATGACAGAAGTCCCAATTTAGCAAATTGTGAATGGGAGCAAAATAACTCTCCCATTCCCCACTAACTTTAGCGTAGTGCCCATACTGAAAGTAAGGGGGGCGCTACATATTAAATGCAATATACTTTGTCCATCTCTGGCTGGCTGAATAAATGAGCCTATGCCAGTCGGCAACAGGAACCAACATCACTATTCGCATTCCACAATACTTATAGATGTCAATGGTCCCAAAACTTAAAGGACACTTCCTTATTTTAAAATTCATAGCTTATACGGCTTCATAAATCCAAATAAAATCTCTCCCTGGAAGCTGAATCTTAGGTATGGCAGTTACATTGGTTCAGCTCCCCTGTGGAAGCTTGAAATCACTGTAGTAGGCACAGCTACAAGAGTGATCTCCATTTGCTTTCGGACCCTGAGACCTGCTGCTTAGTGAACACAGGGTGTTGCTCGCTTGGCATGGTCACCAATCAGAAAACACTTTGAATTTTCTCAATGAATGCAAAGTTTTGTCTGATTGGGCAAGGTAGAAATTGTGACGTCACCTCCCCACTTTGTCCAATCAGAGAATGATTGCATTCATTGAGAAAGTGCAAGGTGTTCTCTGAATGGTCCCCATGCCAAGCGAGCGCTCTCATGTATTCAGTAAGCAGTAGGGTAGCCCCTTTCGGCATAGGACCTGGAAGCTGGCAGAAATCACTGCAGTAGTGGTGCCTAATTCAGTGACTTGCAGCTTTCAAGGGGATCCCACAGGAAGGATCAACAACTATTTTTGCAAATAGCAAACAGATGTAATCAAATACTATCAATTGTATATTTAGTAGACATGTGCATTTGTTTTTGTCCGAATGCATTTTCGTCCGAATTTCGGGTATTTTTGTTATCGTTTTAACAAATGAAAACGAACGTGCAGAATCCGAAATCCGAAATATCCGACATAAAAAAATGCTTTATTTTCGTTGCTACAACAGTTCTATATAGATAGGAGATTCGACATGACGTTGAAAATAGCAATCTGTGTCTATCGAACCTGTGGTCGAATGTGCCTAACCTTAACTCTATTAGTCCAAGATTATTCTACATAGAGAGGAAAGATTCGACATAGAGAGGAAAGATTCGACATTATAGAGACAGTGTTGGGGTAGATAATTTGTCATGAACGACGAAGATTCGACGAAGCAGCGAAAAACATATAAACGTTGAATCTGTCATTGAAGGCTTATGGTGTCGAAAGTTCCGACAAGCAGCTAAACTGTACGACGCCGAAATCGTACATTTCCAGTCAAATGCTCGGCACATAGGCTATAGAAGAATTTGAATGTTGGTTGACTAGTAATAATAATTTATAAATATAATTATTACTAGTGTCATACAACATTAGAATTCTTCTATAGCTTGTAGGTGGAACATTTGACCGGAAATGTACGATTGCTGCGTTGAATGTTTTAGCTGCTCCGTCGAATCTTCTTGGAACATTCGACAGACACCATAAGCCTTCAATGACAGATTTGACCTTAATTCACTCGGATTTTCAGAAAAAAGGCATTTTTTAACAAAACAAAATACATAAAAACGAATTTCGGGAGTAACTAAATTAACCACTTAAGGACCGCCTCCTGCAGATATACGCCGGCAGAATGTCACGGCTGGGCACAAGCACGTACCTATACGTCCTCTTTAAGTGCCCAGCCGTGGGTCACAGGTGCGCGCCCACGACCCAGTCCGCAGCTCAGTGACCGCGGCCCCAATCGCCGCTGGAGTCCCACGATCGGTCCCCGGAGCTGAAGAACGGGGAGAGCTGTGTGTAAACACAGCTTCCCCGTTCTTCACTGTGGTGCTGTCATTGATCGTGTGTTCCCTGATATAGGGAAACACGATCAATGACTTCACACGTCGAGACCGGCCCCCCTACAATTAGAAACACAGATGAGGTCACACTTAACCCCTTCAGCGCCCCCTAGTGGTTAACTCCCAAACTGCAATTGTCATTTTCATGCATTTTTTGCTGTGAAAATTACAATGGTCCCAAAAATGTGTCAAAATTGTCCGATGTGTCCGCCATAATGTCGCAGTCACGAAAAAAATGTCGCCGCCATTAGTAGTAAAAAAAAATAATGAATAAAAATGCAATAAAACTATCCCCTATTTTGTAAACGTTATAAATGTCGCGCAAACCAATCGATAAACGCTTATTGCGATTTTTTTACCAAAAATAGGTAGAAGAATACGTATCGGCCTAAACTGAGGAAATTTTTTTTTATATATATATATATATATATTTTGGGGGATATTTATTATAGCAAAAAGTAAAAAATATAGAATTTTTTTCAAAATTGTCGCTCTATTTTTGTTTATAGTGCAAAAAATGAAAAAAAGCTCTATGTGTGGGAAAAACGGACGCCAATTTTGTTTGGGAGTACGACCGCGCAATTGTCAGTTAAAGCGACGCAGTGCCGAATCGCAAAAACTGGCCAGGTCCTTTACCTGCCTAAAGGTCCGGGTCTTAAGTGGTTAATCAATTTTTCGGACGAAACTAAATATTTCAGTGTGCACATGTCTAATATTTAGCAGACCAAAGGGGATCAAATAAAGTGGAATTGAACTTCAAAACTTTAAAAATACTGACAGGTATTTATTTTTCCCTGTCTGTCTGCCAACATTAATGTGCACTGTCAAAAAAAAGAATATTCCCAGTTCAATTTACCGACCAGCCTGCAAACAACCCAATTGTCCTTATTAACGGTATGCGTTAAAAACAGGGGCTTAAGCCTCGTACACACGATCGGACTTCCATCTGACTTTCCGCGGATTTTTGTGCAAAGGGGCGTTGGCTGTGAACTTGTTCTGCATACACACGGCAAAACATTTTCAGCCAACATTCACCAAACCACATGGTTTTTCAGCTCTTTACTGCCACCGTTTGGGCAACTTCTACTATTGTTGTCTGTTTAGCATTGGTTCGGCGCATGCATGTTTGTACTTTGGATTTTAGTCCGACGGATTTGTGTACACATGATCGGATGATCTGACGGAACACATGTTTTGTCAGAAACTTTGAGAGCATGCATAGCCAACATTTGTCTGTGGAAATTCCGACAACAATTGTCCGATGGAGCATACAGACAGTTGGAATGTCCGATAAAACATGTCCGTCGGACCATTGTTGCCGGGAAATCCGATCGTGTGTATTCGTTTTCACACCTTTGCAAATACATGCGCAAGCTGCAGAGCCACTTCATGACACCCCAGTATTATCTGCAGTCCTAACTGGAAAGCCTCCATAGTAGAAGCACATGCATTATTTGACCATTAAAATAATCTTTGGACTATTTTAGATCATTTTGGTCTGGCGCTCGTTTCTGTATTTCTACAGCTTCACAGAGTGACCTACTAGACACCCTAATACCAATATAAATGGGAAGCTGGAAATTGTTGCATTCGGTGATTTGCAGCAGTGAACAAGCTTTTAAAATAGGTGGGCCCTATAATGAAGAGAATTATAATGCTGATCTCAAAATTTGTAATCTTACAAAGCAAGCGTGAAAGAGAACCTGGTTGATGGAGAGTGTGATGAGGCTGAAGCATTATGGGTGGCACTGCATACAGATGTGCGTAGTTCAAAATTAATCATTGGAGTTTGTTATAAACCACCCAATGTTAATGAGGAGGTGGAGACTCAGCTCCTTGCACAGATGGAAAGGGCTGCAAGGGCTGGGACGGTGATAATAATGGGGGATTTTAACTACCCAGAAATTGACTGGATTAATGGCACTTCTGGGACAGTTAAAGGACAACAATTTAAAAACCTATTGCAGGACAATTTTATGGTGCAGTTTATTGAGGCCCCAACTAGGAATGATGCTCTGTTGGACCTGATAATCTCAAACCATGCAGAGCTTATTACTAGGGGTGCACCGATATATCGGTGCCGAAACATATCGGCCGAAAACAGCTGTTTTGGGCACATGCCGAAACAGCTTTAAAATTGCCGATATGACTAGTGGCTGCAGAGCGGTAAAACACACTGAAATTGTCTTCGCTTTGCTCGCACACAGCCCCGCCTGCTCCTAACCACGCTGTGTTAAACAGAATGCTGTTCTAATGCTAAGATGTTTTCTGTCTATCGCAGCGTGGGGTTAGGAGGAGGGGGGCTGTGCAGCAGAGCGAAGACAGTTTCATCCTACGGGCGGCGGTGAGTTTCTTTTCTAACCGGCGGGTCTCTGTTGCTGGAATTCCTGGACTGCAGGCCAGCGTGTAGAGGGGGAGAGAAATAGAGCACAGCCTGGCATCCAGGAGCCGTCCATCTGCCTATCTGGAGACCATCCCCCGAGTCGGGGCCGCGCTGTATTAAGTAATGTTGGCTCAGGCTGCGGGCTGCTCCAGCTCCTGCACGGGGCTCTCTGCACTCCGCACACACATCCGTACCAAGGCTGAGAGAGACAGCCTATACACAGCAGCACTGTGCCCAGTCCTAGTGCCATCCCTGTGTACTGCTAGAAGGATGGTGGTGGCACCAGGACAGACCTGCTGGATGCTGGATGCTCCTCTTACTGCTGTTACAGGAGATGTATGCTCTCTGCACTTAGTGAATGGGCAGCAGGTTGTGCTCATTGTCTCCTCACCACACTCATACAACATGTTTTTGGAGGTGACAGGGTTAAAAAAGAGAACCTGTCACCTCCAATTGCTATCACAATTGCTAAATTGTTAAAATAAGTAATTAAAACGTAAATAAGAAAAATAATATTAAAAAGAAAATTATACAAAAATAAAAAAAATATACAAAAATAAAAAAAGTAAAACAAGCTACAAAAAAAAAGTGATAAAGTAATAAAAAAAAAAGAAACAAGAGGCGGCAATTCGGGGCACAGTGAGACGGTAATGGGGGGCACAGTGAGGCGGCAATTGGGGGCACAGTCGGCAATTGGGGGCACAGTGAGAGTATGTTTTAACATACAATTATTTTAAAAAAATATGTAATTTTCGGTTTCGGTTTCGGCCTGACATTTTTTTTTATTTCGGTTTCGTTTCGGTTCTGAAATTTCCATTTCGGTGCACCACTACTTATTACTAATGTTCAGATAAAGGAACACCTGGGTAGCAGTGATCATAACATGATTTCATTTAATGTTAACTATAAGCAAGAAATACATACAGGAAATATTAAAACACTAAATTTTAAGAGAGCAAATTTTCCAAGGATGAGGGCTGCTCTCCAGGACTTGGACTGGAAGGGACTATTGACACAGATGAACACAGAACAGAAATGGGAATTTTTCAAAAAGACTGTGTGGAACCTCACTGCAAAGTATGTTCCCATGGGCAATAAGTTTAAAAGGCTAAAAATAAAACCTATGTGGCTCACGGGCAAAGTTAAAAAAGCTATAAACAATAAGAAAGTAGCTTTTAAAAAATATAAAAATGAAGGAACACTGGTGTTGTTTAAATGTTACAAAGAATATAACAGGATATGTAAAAAGGAAATCAAGGATGCAAAAATTCAAAATGAACGACAGATTGCAAAAGATAGTAGGACAAACCCCAAAAAATTCTTTAAATATATTAATAGTAAAAAGGTGAAGTCTGAGCATGTAGGCCCCTTACAAAATAATCTAGAGTGGGTGACTGGGGACAAAGAGAAGGCAAATTTATTAAATGCTTTCTTCAGCTCTGTGTATACAATGGAGCATGGGGGAGCTCATGTCCAAAATGGGGGTGGGAGTGACACAGCCCCAAATCCACAATGGCTCAAAAGTGATATGGTCCAGAAATATTTAGACAGAATAAAGGTGGATAAAGCACCTGGACCAGATGGCATCCACCCACGGATCCTAGGTGAGTTGAGCTCTGTCATTTCAAAGCCACTGTATCTAATATTTAGGGACTCATTAATGACAGGAATAGTACCACTGGATTGGCGTAGAGCCAATGTGGTGCCTATATTTAAAAAGGGAACAAAGTCTTTACCAAGTAACTATAGACCTGTTAGTCTAACTTCTATAGTTGGGAAGATACTGGAACGTTTAATAAAAGACCATATGGATGAGTTCTTGCAGGAAAAAAACTATTTAAGCAGCAGACAACATGGATTCATGAAAGACAGAAGTTGTCAGACAAACCTGATTTCCTTTTATGAAGAGGTAAGTAAAACCCTGGACAGAGGCGTGGCTGTGGACGTGATATATTTGGATTTTGCAAAAGCGTTCGATACAGTTCCGCACACACGGCTCATGTGTAAGGTAAGGTCTACAGGATTGCATATATCAGTTTGTAAATGGATAGAAAATTGGCTGAAAGACAGAATTCAGAGAGTCGTGGTTAATGATTCTTACTCTGAATGGTCCAAGGTTATCAGCGGTGTACCCCAAGGTTCAGTGCTGGGACCCTGACTTTTCAATATATTTATAAATGATATTGGGTCTGAGATCAAAAGTAACATTTCTGTCTTTGCAGATGACACCAAGCTATGCAGTGGAATAACGTCCTTGCAGGATGTCGCCAATTTACAAGCCGACCTCAATGCTCTGTCTAATTGGGCGACTGAGTGGCAGATGAGGTTTAATGTAGATAAATGTAAAGTTCTGCACTTGGGGGCTAAGAATATGCATGCATCATACATACTAGGGGGAGTACAACTGGGGGGATCTGTAGTGGAGAAGGATCTGGGGGTTTTAGTTGATCATAAGCTCAATAATGGCATGCAATGCCAAGCTGCGGTTTCCAAAGCGAGCAAAGTCCTTTCTTGTATTAAGAGAGGTATGGACTCCAGAGACAGATAATTTTGCCCCTGTACAAATCATTAGTAAGACCTCATCTGGAATATGCAGTTCAGTTTTGGGCCCCAGTTCTCAAAAAGGATATCGGAGAACTGGAGAAAGTGCAGAGAAGAGCAACCAAACTGATAAGAGGCATGGAGGAGCTCAGCTATGAGGAAAGATTAGAAGAACTAAATCTATTCACTCTTGAGAAGAGGAGAATTAGGGGGGATATGATCAACATGTACAAATATATAAGAGGTCCATACAGTGTACTTGGTGTTGAGTTATTCACTTTACGGTCAACACTGAGGACAAGGGGGCACTCTTTACGTCTAGAGGAAAAGAGATTTCACCTCCAAATACGGAAAGGTTTTTTCACAGTAAGAGCTGTGAAAATGTGGAACAGACTCCCTCCAGAGGTGGTTCTGGCCAGCTCAGTAGATTGCTTTAAGAAAGGCCTGGATTCTTTCCTAAATGTACATAAAATAACTGAGTACTAAGATTTGTAGGTAAAGTTGAACCAGGGTAAATCCGATTGCCTCTCGGGGGATCAGGAAGGAATTTTTTCCCCTGCTGTAGCAAATTGGATCATGCTCTGCTGGGGTTTTTTGCCTTCCTCTGGATCAACTGTGGGTATGGAGTTGGGTGTATGGGATTGTATTGTGTTTTTTATTTTGTTTGTTTATTTTTTTTGTGGTTGAACTGGATGGACTTGTGTCTTTTTTCAACCTGACTAACTATGTAACTATGTAACTACATAATAACCATAATCTCCTTCTGGAATCGTGTTGAATTAATGGAGCAAGCGTAGACTTTCTCCAAACCTTGGGCTAGATTCAGGTAGGGGCGCGCAATGTTACGGCGGCGTAGCGTATCGTATTTACGCTACACCGCCGTAAATCAGAGAGGCAAGTGCTGTATTCACAAAGCACTTGCCTCCTAAGTTACGGCGGTGTAGCCTAAATGGGGCCGGCGTAAGCGCGCCTAATTCAAATGAGTATGAGGGGGGCGTGTTTTATGTAAATGGGTGGTGACCCGACGTGATTGACGTTTTTTACGAACATATCCCAGTGTGCATTGCTCCAAAGTACGCCGCAAGGACGTATTGGTTTCGACGTGAATGTAAATTACGTCCAGCCCTATTCGCGAACGACTTACGCAAACAACGTAAAAAAAAATTCTATATTCGACGCGGGAACGACGTCCATACTTAACATTGCGTACGCCTCATAGAAGCAGGAGCAACGTTACGCCGGAAAAGCCTTACGCAAACGACGTAAAAAAATTCCGCCGGGCGCACGTACGTTTGTGAATCGGCGTATCTAGGTAATTTGCATATTCTACGCTGAAATCTACGGAAGCGCCCCTAGCGGCCAGCGTAAAATTGCACACAATTATACGCCGGCGTATTCAAGTTACGTCGGCGGAGGAAGCCTATTTTTTAAACGTATCTGCCTTTGAGAATCGGCGTAAAGATACGACGGCACAGATTTGAAATTACGGCGGCGTATCTGGAGATACGCCGCCGTATATTGTTGCTGAATCTAGCCCCTTGTCTTTACTAGTCTGAAGGAAGAGAGCAGCATACTGCCTGGCCTGCAGTTGGAGGCTTCTTACATAGGCATCTCTTTACACACCACCAGGGCCGATCCGCCCTATAGACTCACTATGCAAGCCGCTTAGGGCCCCACAAAGCTGCAGAGGGCCCAAATTACTAGAGGCCCCCCCCCCCCCTGGTGAGAAGTCATTTTCGGCCCCTCACCCCGCTTCTCAACTCGCTGGCTGCATGAGAGAAGAGGTAAAAAGTCAGCAACCCCCACTTCTCACTTAAATGTAAGATGTAATTTCCGACAGCAGAACACCCCCTCCCCCCACTTCTCAATTTTAATCTTTAATGTGACGTGCCACTGTCGGCAATGTCATTTTCGGCAGCCCCCCCCCCCCCACTTCTCAACTTTAATTTGACATGTCATTTTGCTTAGGGCCCCAGGAAGGTCAGGATCGGCACTGCACACCACTGATGGCCAGTTAACATTCAGGTAATCGGGGAAATTCTCAAATGTACTTCTAATCTCTTATCTTTCCATATAACAAACCCAGGGCCGTTCTAAGACATTTGGGGGCCCCAAGCAAAAAAAAAGTGACATTTCAAGTTGAGAAGTGGGGGGGGGGGTTGGCATCTTACCTCTATCCTCCGCCTCACACGCACACGCCGGCATATGTTGGTGTACGCACAGGGGACCCAGCAGGGAGGGCCCTTGCCGCATCGCTGCGTCCTCCTGCAGTCCGGTCGGCCGTGTACCATAACCGCGCGTTACAGGAGATTCAGTTTGCTGTTCCCGGGGCCAGACTGAAAGGAAGTAAACACTCAGTGTGTGCACTTCCTGTCAGTCCGGCCGGGAACAGGAACCTGATTCTCCTGTACCGCGTGGTTATGGTACACGGCCGACCGTACTGCAGGAGGACGCAGCAGTGCGGCAAGGGCCCTCCCTGCTGGGGCCCCTGGCCAGCTCAGGGGCCCCAGGCAAATGCTTGCTTTACCTGTCGGGTTCCGACGGGCCTAAACAAACCAATAGGACAGTGCCAGCACCACCAAAAAAAAAAACTCTGTTTGACTTTGGAAAGTTAAAAGCTAGTCTGAAATTCTTGTTGCTGTTTTGTTTGGGTCCTGTATTTCCCGCAGCTCACCAAAGTGAGTGAGTGATTTTCCAGGAAAGTAACAGATGGTAATAAAACACAGTTGTAGCTCTGTACGAGTAAATTACACTGTAATGGGGCTCGATACAAGCAGAGGTCACTTATGGTCAAAACAGCTAAAACATATTATTACGTCAAATGGAACAGTGGAAGGAGATGGCAGAAATTGCTCTGATACTGGGGTATTCGCATTTCGTGGAATGATAGGACTTTCTTTTATCTGTAATTTCCCTTCATAACGCTGGGGACACAGGGCCATTAGCACATCTCAAAAGACATCTCCGGGGCAATATCCACAATTATACTTAATAAAAATCTATTTACCTATCTCTGCCATTTGTCTTTGCTTGTTTTTTGGAAGAAAAAAAATTCAATTTTAATGACCTGAGGGGAATATATCAAGCATCTATTTGCTGCTGTTTTTGTATATATTGCATTTATCTTAGTACTATTTTTTAATTAGGAAAAAAATAAAAATAAAAAAATAGTCTCGTTGCGCTCATGCTCATCAAACCTTAAATGCGGGAATAAGGATCCATGGTCAGAAGGGACCTCTGACCATGGTATAACAGAGGCTCCAAGTCCAGTCTTGGATCCGGTGGGATGGATCAGGGCAGAATACATCAATCAACACCCTTAGTGAAAGGCCTCGTACACACCATAGGATAGCCAGAGGAAAACGGTCTGAAGGACCTTTGTCTTAGGTTAACCTATGTGGCTGACTGATGGTCCGTCGTGCCTACACACCATCAGTTAAAAAAACGATCGTGTCAGAACCCGGTGACGTAAAACACAACGACGTGTTGAAAAAAACGAAGTTCAATGCTTCCAAGCATGCGTCAACTTGATTCTGAGAATGCGCAGGTTTTTAACTGATGCTTTTGCATACTAACGATCGGTTTTGACCTATCGGTTACCAGTCCATAGGTTAAATTTTAAAGCAAGTTCTCATTTTTTTAACCTAAGGTTAAATAACCTACAGTGGGTGACCGCGATATTGTGTCAATCTCGCTCCCTTTCTCGGCGAGATTGACCACCTGCGAGCCCCATCGCGGGAGCCAGCGCCGAGCTGGCTTGCCGCGATAGAGACAAAGCCGTCATAGAAGCGACGGGGATCCGACTTGGATTCCCGCCAATTCTAGCGTCGGCATTTGGTATGCATTCCTGAGAGGGAGAATTCCACGCCAAATTTTAAATAAAAAAACGGCATGGGTTCCCCCCCCAGGAGCATACCAGGCCCTTGGGTCTGGTATGGGTTGTAGGGAGACCCCCCCTACGCTGAAAAACCGACGTAGGGGGTCCCCCTACAATCCATACCAGACCCGTATCCAAAGCACGCTACCCGGCCGGCCAGGAAGGGAGTGGGGACGAGCGAGCGCCCCCTCCCCGTCCTGAGCCGTACCAGGCTGCATGCCCTCAACATGGGGGGGTCGGGTGCTCTGGGGCAGGGGGCGCACTGCCGGCCCCCCCCACCCCAGAGCACCCTGTCCCCATGTTGATGAGGACAGGGCCCCTTCCCGACAACCCTGGCCGTTGGTTGTCGGGGTATGCGGGCGGGAGGCTTATCGGAATCTGGGAGCCCCCTTTAATAAGGGGGGCCCCAGATACCGGCCCCCCACCCTAAGTGAATGAGTATGGGGTACATCGTACCCCTACCCATTCACCTGCAAGTAAAGTGGTATAAACACAAATAAACAACACAGGGTATTAAAATATTTTATTAGTCTGCTCCGGAGGCCCCCCCTGTCTTCTTTAGCTCTTTTAGCAGGGGAGGCTTCTTCTTCCGCCCTCCGGGGGGGTGTCTTCTGCTTTCCGGGGGTCTTCTCCGCTTTCCGGGGGTCTTCTCCGCTCTGGGGGGTCTTCTTCTATCTTCGCCGCTCTCCGCTCTTGACTCGGCGCACCCCGGTTCTTCCCCCCGCTGTCCGGTGCCTTCTCCTTCAGGGCTAGCCGCCGCTAGTATAGCGGCGGCCAGTACGCTGTTCTGTGACGTCTTCTTCTTCTCTTCTCTTCTTCAGCCTTTTCCCGATGTTGACACGCCGGCTCTTCTCGCTGCAATGACGGGTGCGCGGCTTGCATCGGACTTATATAGGCCTCACAGTCCCATCATGCATCGGTACCTATCCACGTGTATGGGGATAAATAACTCAATATCACCACAATGAGCCTGGCAAGGAAAGAGCTTCCGCTGTACCTGTCAGATGGAGAGGGATCATATAATTCCGCCGTACGAGCCGTCACGTCTGTCCATCGTTAGCCGCCGCAGCTATAAATAGTGTCATTCGGATGCCCGCACATGCGCAGAAGAATGACCAGGCGTAATGACGTCATCGCGACCGTGTCGCATAATGATGACGCATAGCCATCAATAATAAACATAGCGTTGTCCCGAAGGACATGATGTATACTGCACATGGGCACAAAAAAGCACTGACACAAGTCAGATTGCAAAGTATTCAAAGGGAAAATCCAGCAATTGGAGCCAAAGTAACATGCCACATCCAGCAAAAGGACAGACACCGGGCATTATATGGCAAAAATAGTTTCACAAGGGTAATAATAAAAGAAAGACAGTTTGTCTACTTGGACGGAGGACATAAATGATCAATGTCCCTAGAACAGGTAAAAATGCTAGATCAATCAACACACTTTAAATGAAAAATTCAATGACTGGCATATTATTGAAAAAAAATGTACGTAAATGGGCGGGGCCCATGGGCTTGAGCCCAGTCAAGCCCAATGGTAAGTCCGGCCCAGCTGGCAAGGGATTATTTTTTCCTAGGTGCATTATCTTACATTTAGAAACATGGAACTGCAGTCTCCACTGTTTTGACCAATCTTCCAGCAATGCCAAATCATGTTCCATGTTACAGACACCTGCAGGGACATCAACCCTATTACACACTACTGTGCCATCAGCAAAAATAGATCTTACCCAACAAACCTTTAGTTATATCACTTACATATAGATTAAATAGAACATGACCTAGTACAGAGCCTTGTGGTACACCACTAGTTACAGGTCTCTGTTCTGTGTAAACCCCATTTACAACCACACTCTGGTATATATCCTTTAGCCAACTGCATATCCACTAAACCACCCATGGATTAAGTCCTAGCTTGTTCAACTTTTTATTAGATCATTATGTGGTCATATCAACTCATTCCCCAATCGCCTTTTAGGACAGCACTTGGAGAGAGCGCAGCTCCACCCATTATCCCAGGAAACACTGCAGACATTTAAATCCCTCCTCCTCCACCATGCCTTCAGTGGGGGGGGGGGGGGGGCTGGTGTTTAGAAACCTCTGACCCTTCCAGCTCAGGGAAGCAGTGGTCAACTGGAGAGTCCAGTCCTGTGTGCCCAGAGGACGCAGGTCTTTGGCTGGCAGGCAGCCTGGGTGGGAAGCCATGGCTTGAGGCAGTTTCCCACATGTCGGCCCCAGGTCCCAGCTGGTGAGTAACGTTGGTTCTGGTAGGTGGGACTTCTGGCATGGGCATGGTGGCAAAAAAAAAAAAAAAGTCTGAAAAAAAAAGCAATAAAAAAAGATGCCAATCAGTGCCCACAAATGGGCACTGATTGGCAACATGTGTAAATCAGTGCCGCCCCACAGTGTCCATCAGTGCCACACCACAGTGTCCATCAGTGCCACCCCACAGTGCCCATCCATGCCCAGTGCCCACCTATCAGTGCCCATCTGTGCCACCCATAATTATCCATCAGTGCCGCCCATGAGTGCCCATCTGTGCCACCTACGAGTGCCCATCAGTGCCGCCCATGAGTGCCCATCAGTGCCGCCCATGTGTGCCCATCAGTGCCGCCCATGTGTGCCCATCAGTGCCGCCCATGTGTGCCCATCAGTGCCGCCTATGTGTGCCCATCAGTGCCGCCTATGTGTGCCCATCAGTGCCGCCTATGTGTGCAAATCAGTGCCACCTATGTGTGCCCATCAGTGCCGCATACCAGCGCCGCCAATCAGTGCCACCTCATCTGTGCCCGTCAGTACTACCTCATCGGTGCCCATCAGTGCCGCCATATCAGTGCCCGTAATTGAAAGAGAAATCTTACTTATTTACAAAAAAATTAACAGAAAAAAATAAAAACGTAATTTTTTTTCAAAATTTTCAGTCTTTTTTTAGTTGTTGCGCAAAAAAAAAAATCGCAGAGGTGATCAAATTCCACCAAAAGAAAGCTCTATTTGTGGGAAAAAAGGGACGCCAATTTCGTTTGGGTACAGTGTAGCACGACCGCGCAATTGCCATTCAAAGTGCGACAGTGCTGAAAGCTGAAAATTGGCTTGGGCAGGAAGGTGCGTAGGTGCCCTGTATGGAAGTGGTTAAGGAGGAATCTTCACAACAATGTAAAGATTTATTTTCTTCTGTTAAAGAGTTAACAGACACCTTAAAGCGGAGCTCCACCCTAAAGTGGAGTCCCGCTGATCGGCACCCGCCCCCCCTCCGGTGTCATATTTGACACCTTTCAGGGGGAGGGGGGTGCAGATACCTGTCTAAAGACAGGTATTTGCACCCACCTCCGGCCACACGCTACAGGCAAAAGACGGGTTTTTCTTACTTCCCGTCTGTCGCCCGTTGTGTGCTGGGAACACTCGGCTCCCAGCACACAGCGTGTGAGCCAATCAGCGGGCGCAGCGCGACTCGCGCATGCGCCGTAGGGAACCGGGCAGTGAAGCCGGAGCGCTTCACTTCCTGGTTCCCTCAGCGTGGATGGCGGGGGGAGCAGCAGAGAGACGAGCGATCGCTCGTGCTCTGCTGCGGACGGCGCTGGACTCCAGGACAGGTAAGTGTCCTAATATTAAAAGTCAGCAGCTGCAGTATTTGTAGCTGCTGGCTTTTAATATTTTTTTATACTGGCACATCCGCTTTAAGCTCTGTCCACACCTTGTTAGTCAAAAAAAACAGCAACACAAACAAATTCTCAGCAGAGCACATTTTCCAGTTCCCTGGCATACACCTCTAGGTCTGCGTGGGTTAGAGACTCAGGGGAAGAGAGGGAAAGTACTCTAACTTCCATCAAGGATTCCGATGACGAAGTGGAGGAGGATGTCAGTAGAACATCCAGATACAAGCTATACTTAGAGGAAGTGTTTAAAGTGGAGGTTCACCCGGAAATGTTAATTTTTAACATTAGATTGATGCTCATTTTGTGAAGGGGAATCGGGTAGTTTTTTAAAAAACGAAGCAGTACTTACCGTTTTAGAGAGCGATCTTCTCCGCCGCTTCCGGGTATGGTCTTTGGGACTGGGCGTTCCTATTTGATTGACAGTCTTCCGACGGTCGCATCTATTGCGTCACGATTTTCCGAAAGTAGCCGAACGTCGGTGCGCAGGCGCCGTATAGAGCCGCACCGACGATCGGCTTCTTTCGGCTACTCGTGACGCGATGTATGCGACCGTCGGAAGCCTGTCAGAAGACTGTCAATCAAATAGGAACGCCCAGTCCCAAAGACCATACCCGGAAGCGGCGGAGAAGATCGCTCTTTAAAACGGTAAGTACTGCTTCGTTTTTAAAAAAAACTACCCGATTCCCCTAGACAAAATGAGCATCAATCTAATGTTAAAAAAAAATTTTCGGGTGAACTCCCGCTTTAAAGCAATCTATACTACCCTTGAAATTCAGGAGGAGAAAGTTCAGCTCTCCATACATGACAAAATGTATCAAGGTCTGGATGAATCCAAAGGCAGGGTCTTCCCAGCCCATAAGCTTCTTTCAGAAAGGGGTTAAAAAGGAATGGAAAGATCGGGAGAGGGGTCCTTTCTTCTCTAAAACCCTCAGGAGAAGGTACGTTTTCGGAGAGGATGAGGCTTGTGTTTGAAATAAAGGACCCAGGGTGGATGTGGCTTTTTCACAGGTTACTCATCGCACGGATCTCGTGTTCGATGATATGGGCATATTGGACAAAAGGGTGGATTCTCTTCTTAAAAAAAACGTGGGATTCCACATTGTCCAGCCTCAAGCTGGCTATAGCATCCATAGTGGTTGCCAGGAATTTGGAATGCTGGTTGGAGCAGCTAAAAGGTCATGTAGAATTTGGGATCTTCTAGAAAAGGTTTGCTAGAGTCCTTTCCAGTGCTTTTAAAAGCAGTAAAGTATATGGCAAATGCCGCTGCAAAATCAATTAAAATGTCTGCAAGATCCTCAGCATTGGTCAATTCTGCCAAACACGCCATCTGGCTTAAAACGTGGTCTGGTGACTCTGCATCCAAGTAATGCTTGATACTGCTTTCTGGAGATATTCTTTTTGGCCCAGACCTGGAAACGATGCTGGACAGAACAGCCAATAAGAAGCCTTCCCCTCCAAGAAACCTCTTAAAGAAAAATGTTTGTGCTATAAATATGCACTGATTACTGTATAACTGTGACTGGCAGGGAAGGGTTAACACTAGGGGGCGAGGAAGGGGTTAAATGTGTTCCCTACTAGTGATTCTAACTGGGGGGGAAGGGGACTGACTGGGGGGGGTGATCCATCTGTGTCCTTATGTACAAGGGACACAGCATCGGTCTCCTCTCCCTGACAGGACGTGGATCCGTCCTTGTCTGTGTAACGGCCGATCGTGACGCATCGGGCACGCGAGCGCGCCCCCCCAGTGGCCGGAGGAGCCGAGGACGTCAATAGACGTCCTCCCAGCATTTGAGAGCCACCTTGTGGCCGTCATTTGTCTATGGCCCTGGCTCCAAGTAGTTAATAAAGATTTTATTTACAGTTTTATTTTGTGGTGCCAGTAAAGTCCCATTTTTCTCTCCACTATTTTTTTAATTGAGCATGAAGAGGGCCCTTTGGTGGTGGTGGAGTCTGGCCAATCTGACAAAGGATCTCTCTTTGCCTTTCCCACTGAACAAACGTTTGACCACAGATGCAAGCGCATGGGGCTGGGGAGCCCTCTTAGAAGGCTGTACGGCACAGGGGTTTTGGTTAAAGGCAGAGGCCAGGAAGTCATCCAACTGGTGGGAATTGAAGGCCATTTTTTCTAGGTCTCCTGTCTTTTCAGCAAGTTGTCAGGGAGTAGCATGTACAACAGGGGGAAATGAGGAGCAGAGGTCTGTTGGAATTGGCCATGCAGATCTTTACTTGGGCAGAGGAAAACGTGACTTTTCTGACCACGATCCACCTGAAAGGGTCCCAAAACCAACTAGCGCATCTTTTTAACAGAAGAAAGATAGTGGAGTCAGAGTGGAGCCTGAACCAGGAGGTCTTCCTGATGGTTACAGAGGTCTGGGGTCGTCCACAGATCAACGCATTCCTAGTCAAGGAAATGCAAAGACTCCAATATTCTTTTCTCTTCACAGGGAAGATCAGGTCGTTGGGTTCAGGGCTGATCCTAGGCAGGGTGCACCGCACCCAGGCACCTGAGGTGGAGGCGCCGAAGCTCCAATGTGCTCCCCTCCCTCCTCCTTGTCTGTGTCCAGAGGCGGAGCGCATGTAGCGGGTGCTGCGTTTCCCCATCCCGATGGCTCTCTCCGCTGGCAACTGACAAGAGCCCATACCTCCCGCTGTCCCCGGAATCCAGTCTGGGTACCCCAGCGGAGCAGTCTCCTGTCTGCCCCGCCCCCTCTTTGTGTGTCGGCTCTTCTTCCATAGGCGGTGTGATGAGAGGCTTCTGGGTTGGCCGAAACTGCTGCCAATCATCCCATGCACTCCCAGAAATGCTCTCCGAGTGCCACTGCCATTTTTTTCAGGCGATCGCTGCCAGCAGCTATAGCCACCGGCAGTGATCATTCAGTCCTGCCAGCAGGGAAAGCTCCCCGCTGGCAAAACACAATAGCACTATGGGAGGGATTCCCCCATCTGTGTTGATGGGGAAAATCGAGCAATTTTCTTTTCCATCCACCCATTGTGGATGGAAAGAAAATTGCATAATCTATGTGCTGCTAAAGTCCCTAAGGTTGGCCATAGAAGAGTTTTTATTTTTTATTTTTTTTCAATCCGCCAGTGGGCAGATTGAAAAAACAAATGGAACCCCCATCCCCATCTGTCCACATAAAACAAACACTCTAAAGATCACAGTTATTCAGAAATGTAACAGTACCACACCAACAAGTATTGTTAAGTAAAAGTAGTCAAATTTTATTACAATATCCAATAAAAAAATCTCACAGATGGGACTATATTGCAAATGTAGAAAACACTATACAGTAAAGAAAGGGGAACTGTCGGTCTAGGTGAGTGCACTCAGCAATCAGTGTCCTCTCAGAAGCGTGGGTGATGGCAATGCACAAAGCGAAGACCGGAGAAAAGACTGGACAGCCGCACTTCCACGAAATTCTTAAAAAGTTGCTTTTAAGTGTAAAAAATGGAAACAGCACTAGTCATTCGCACACAGTGGGGTGGATAGCTGACGTGTTTCACACTGGGGTATCAGCGCTTAGTCATAGCTCTATACAGTAAAGGGCATTGCCACTCTTGGTTGTAGATGAGTGGGTGTAGCTGAGCTTGAGAGGCATTGCCACCCTTGGTGGTACAAAAAAAGTGGTTATTGCCCCCACCTGTAACTGTTCACTGCAGCAAGGGGCATTGGAAAGCAAACACATAAAAAAAAAACAAAGACATTTTCACGCTCAACTTACCGACCGGCCTGCGACCAACCAAATTGACCTGTCGAGAAGTAAGTGTCAAAGACAGGGGTTTAGTTGCACACATTTACAAATAAATGCATGCGTAAGCCACAGAGCCACGGCAAGGCACCCCATGTTCTGTGGTTGTGTTGTATTGTGAGGCAGTTGATCCAGAGGAAGGCGAAAAACCCCAGCAAAGCATGATTCAATGTACTCCAGCTGGGGAAAAAATTCCTTCCTGATCCCCCGAGAGGCAATCGAATATTTCCTGGATCAGCCCTGTGTGTGGGGTGGGGGCATTATAAGTACGCTGGGCGAGGGGGAGTGAGGGCAGATGAAACTTGGGGGGAAGTTCCACTGGCCACACAACCCTATACCCAGGGTGGTAGCATCCCCTCTTGGTGGTAGATGAGTTCATGTAGGTGGGGGCAACGGGTATTATAATTATGCGGGGCAGGGGGTATTATAAGTACGCTGGGCATGGGGGAGTGAGGGAAGATGAAACTTGGGGGGAAGTTCCACTTGTCACACAACCCTATACCCAGGGTGGTAGCATCCCCTCTTAGTGGTAGATGAGTTCATGTAGGTGGGGGCAACGGGTATTATAAGTAAATGGGGCAGGGGGTATTATAAGTACGCTGGGCATGGGGGAGTGAGGGCAGATAAAACTTGGGGGGAAGTTCCACTGGCCAAATAACCCTATACCCAGGGTGGTAGCATCCCCTCTTGGTGGTAGATGAGTTCATGTAGGTGGGGGCAACGGGTATTATAAGTATGCGGGGCAGGGGGTATTATAAGTACGCTGGGCATGGGGGAGTGAGGGCAGATGAAACTTGGGGGGAAGTTCCACTGGCCACACAACATTATACCCAGGGTGGTAGCATCCCCTCTTGGTGGTAGATGAGTTTATGTAGGTGGGGGCAACGGGTATTATAAGTATATGGGGCAGGGAGTATTATAAGTACGCTGGGCATGGGGGAGTGAGGGCAGATGAAACTTGGGGGGAAGTTCCACTGGCCACACAACCCTATACCCAGGGTGGTAGCATCCCCTCTTGGTGGTAGATAAGTTCATGTAGGTGGGGGCAACGGGTATTATAAGTATGCGGGGCAGGGGGTATCATAAGTACGCTGGGCATGGGGGAGTGAGGGCAGATGAAACTTGGGGGGAAGTTCCACTGGCCACACAACATTATACCCAGGGTGGTAGCATCCCCTCTTGGTGGTAGATGAGTTCATGTAGGTGGGGGCAACGGGTATTATAAGTATATGGGGCAGGGGGTATTATAAGTACGCTGGGCATGGGGGAGTGAGGGCAGATAAAACTTGGGGGGAAGTTCCACTGGCCACACAACCCTATACCCAGGGTGGTAGCATCCCCTCTTGGTGGTAGATGAGTTCATGTAGGTGGGGGCAACGGGTATTATAAGTATATGGAGCAGGGGGTATTATAAGTACGCTGGGCATGGGGGAGTGAGGGCAAATGAAACTTGGGGGGAAGTTCCACTGGCCACACAACCCTATGCCCAGGGTGGTAGCATCCCCTCTTGGTGGTAGATGAGTTCATGTAGGTGGGGGAAAGGGGTATTATAATTATGCGGGGCAGGGGGTATTATAAGTACGCTGGGCATGGGGGAGTGAGGGAAGATGAAACTTGGGGGGAAGTTCCACTGGTCACACAACCCTATACCCAGGGTGGTAGCATCCCCTCTTGGTGGTAGATGAGTTCATGTAGGTGGGGGCAACGGGTATTATAAGTACGCGGGGCAGGGGGTATTATAAGTACGCTGGGCATGGGGGAGTGAGGGCAGATGAAACTTGGGGGGAAGTTCCACTGGCCACACAACATTATACCCAGGGTGGTAGCATCTCCTCTTGCTGGTAGATGAGTTCATGTAGGTGGGGGCAACGGGTATTATAAGTATATGGGGCAGGGAGTATTATAAGTACGCTGGGCATGGGGGAGTGAGGGCAGATGAAACTTGGGGGGAAGTTCCACTGGCCACACAACCCTATACCCAGGGTGGTAGCATCCCCTCTTGGTGGTAGATGAGTTCATGTAGGTGGGGGCAACGGGTATTATAAGTATATGGGGCAGGGGGTATTATAAGTACGCTGGGCATGGGGGAGTGAGGGCAGATGAAACTTGGGGGGAAGTTCCACTGGTCACACAACCCTATACCCAGGGTGGTAGCATCCCCTCTTGGTGGTAGATGAGTTCATGTAGGTGGGGGCAACGGGTATTATAAGTATATGGGGCAGGGGGTATTATAAGTACGCTGGGCATGGGGGAGTGAGGGCAGATGAAACTTGGGGGGAAGTTCCACTGGCCACACAACCCTATACCCAGGGTGGTAGCATCCCCTCTTGGTGGTAGATGAGTTCATGTAGGTGGGGGCAACGGGTATTATAATTATGAGGGGCAGGGGGTATTATAAGTACGCTGGGCATGGGGGAGTGAGGGCAGATGAAACTTGGGGGGAAGTTCCACTGGCCACACAACATTATACCCAGGGTGGTAGCATCCCCTCTTGGTGGTAGATGAGTTCATGTAGGTGGGGGCAACGGGTATTATAAGTATATGGGGCAGGGAGTATTATAAGTACGCTGGGCATGGGGGAGGGAGGGCAGATAAAACTTGGGGGGAAGTTCCACTGGCCACACAACCCTATACCCAGGGTGGTAGCATCCCCTCTTGGTGGTAGATGAGTTCATGTAGGTGGGGGCAACGGGTATTATAAGTATATGGGGCAGGGAGTATTATAAGTACGCTGGGCATGGGGGAGTGAGGGCAGATGAAACTTGGGGGGAAGTTCCACTGGCCACACAACCCTATACCCAGGGTGGTAGCATCCCCTCTTGGTGGTAGATGAGTTCATGTAGGTGGGGGCAACGGGTATTATAAGTATGCGGGGCAGGGGGTATCATAAGTACGCTGGGCATGGGGGAGTGAGGGCAGATGAAACTTGGGGGGAAGTTCCACTGGCCACACAACATTATACCCAGGGTGGTAGCATCCCCTCTTGGTGGTAGATGAGTTCATGTAGGTGGGGGCAACGGGTATTATAAGTATATGGGGCAGGGGGTATTATAAGTACGCTGGGCATGGGGGAGTGAGGGCAGATAAAACTTGGGGGGAAGTTCCACTGGTCACACAACCCTATACCCAGGGTGGTAGCATCCCCTCTTGGTGGTAGATGAGTTCATGTAGGTGGGGGAAAGGGGTATTATAATTATGCGGGGCAGGGGGTATTATAAGTACGCTGGGCATGGGGGAGTGAGGGAAGATGAAACTTGGGGGGAAGTTCCACTGGTCACACAACCCTATACCCAGGGTGGTAGCATCCCCTCTTGGTGGTAGATGAGTTCATGTAGGTGGGGGCAACGGGTATTATAAGTATGCGGGGCAGGGGGTATTATAAGTACGCTGGGCATGGGGGAGTGAGGGCAGATGAAACTTGGGGGGAAGTTCCACTGGCCACACAACATTATACCCAGGGTGGTAGCATCTCCTCTTGCTGGTAGATGAGTTCATGTAGGTGGGGGCAACGGGTATTATAAGTATATGGAGCAGGGGGTATTATAAGTACGCTGGGCATGGGGGAGTGAGGGCAAATGAAACTTGGGGGGAAGTTCCACTGGCCACACAACCCTATGCCCAGGGTGGTAGCATCCCCTCTTGGTGGTAGATGAGTTCATGTAGGTGGGGGAAAGGGGTATTATAATTATGCGGGGCAGGGGGTATTATAAGTACGCTGGGCATGGGGGAGTGAGGGAAGATGAAACTTGGGGGGAAGTTCCACTGGTCACACAACCCTATACCCAGGGTGGTAGCATCCCCTCTTGGTGGTAGATGAGTTCATGTAGGTGGGGGCAACGGGTATTATAAGTACGCGGGGCAGGGGGTATTATAAGTACGCTGGGCATGGGGGAGTGAGGGCAGATGAAACTTGGGGGGAAGTTCCACTGGCCACACAACATTATACCCAGGGTGGTAGCATCTCCTCTTGCTGGTAGATGAGTTCATGTAGGTGGGGGCAACGGGTATTATAAGTATATGGGGCAGGGAGTATTATAAGTACGCTGGGCATGGGGGAGTGAGGGCAGATGAAACTTGGGGGGAAGTTCCACTGGCCACACAACCCTATACCCAGGGTGGTAGCATCCCCTCTTGGTGGTAGATGAGTTCATGTAGGTGGGGGCAACGGGTATTATAAGTATATGGGGCAGGGGGTATTATAAGTACGCTGGGCATGGGGGAGTGAGGGCAGATAAAACTTGGGGGGAAGTTCCACTGGTCACACAACCCTATACCCAGGGTGGTAGCATCCCCTCTTGGTGGTAGATGAGTTCATGTAGGTGGGGGCAACGGGTATTATAAGTATATGGGGCAGGGGGTATTATAAGTACGCTGGGCATGGGGGAGTGAGGGAAGATGAAACTTGGGGGGAAGTTCCACTGGCCACACAACCCTATACCCAGGGTGGTAGCATCCCCTCTTGGTGGTAGATGAGTTCATGTAGGTGGGGGCAACGGGTATTATAATTATGCGGGGCAGGGGGTATTATAAGTACGCTGGGCATGGGGGAGTGAGGGCAGATGAAACTTGGGGGGAAGTTCCACTGGCCACACAACATTATACCCAGGGTGGTAGCATCCCCTCTTGGTGGTAGATGAGTTCATGTAGGTGGGGGCAACGGGTATTATAAGTATATGGGGCAGGGAGTATTATAAGTACGCTGGGCATGGGGGAGTGAGGGCAGATGAAACTTGGGGGGAAGTTCCACTGGCCACACAACCCTATACCCAGGGTGGTAGCATCCCCTCTTGGTGGTAGATGAGTTCATGTAGGTGGGGGCAACGGGTATTATAAGTATATGGGGCAGGGAGTATTATAAGTACGCTGGGCATGGGGGAGTGAGGGCAGATGAAACTTGGGGGGAAGTTCCACTGGCCACACAACCCTATACCCAGGGTGGTAGCATCCCCTCTTGGTGGTAGATGAGTTCATGTAGGTGGGGGCAACGGGTATTATAAGTATGCGGGGCAGGGGGTATCATAAGTACGCTGGGCATGGGGGAGTGAGGGCAGATGAAACTTGGGGGGAAGTTCCACTGGCCACACAACATTATACCCAGGGTGGTAGCATCCCCTCTTGGTGGTAGATGAGTTCATGTAGGTGGGGGCAACGGGTATTATAAGTATATGGGGCAGGGGGTATTATAAGTACGCTGGGCATGGGGGAGTGAGGGCAGATAAAACTTGGGGGGAAGTTCCACTGGTCACACAACCCTATACCCAGGGTGGTAGCATCCCCTCTTGGTGGTAGATGAGTTCATGTAGGTGGGGGAAAGGGGTATTATAATTATGCGGGGCAGGGGGTATTATAAGTACGCTGGGCATGGGGGAGTGAGGGCAGATGAAACTTGGGGGGAAGTTCCACTGGTCACACAACCCTATACCCAGGGTGGTAGCATCCCCTCTTGGTGGTAGATGAGTTCATGTAGGTGGGGGCAACGGGTATTATAAGTATGCGGGGCAGGGGGTATTATAAGTACGCTGGGCATGGGGGAGTGAGGGCAGATGAAACTTGGGGGGAAGTTCCACTGGCCACACAACATTATACCCAGGGTGGTAGCATCTCCTCTTGCTGGTAGATGAGTTCATGTAGGTGGGGGCAACGGGTATTATAAGTATATGGGGCAGGGAGTATTATAAGTACGCTGGGCATGGGGGAGTGAGGGCAGATGAAACTTGGGGGGAAGTTCCACTGGCCACACAACCCTATACCCAGGGTGGTAGCATCCCCTCTTGGTGGTAGATGAGTTCATGTAGGTGGGGGCAACGGGTATTATAAGTATATGGGGCAGGGGGTATTATAAGTACGCTGGGCATGGGGGAGTGAGGGCAGATAAAACTTGGGGGGAAGTTCCACTGGTCACACAACCCTATACCCAGGGTGGTAGCATCCCCTCTTGGTGGTAGATGAGTTCATGTAGGTGGGGGCAACGGGTATTATAAGTATATGGGGCAGGGGGTATTATAAGTACGCTGGGCATGGGGGAGTGAGGGCAGATGAAACTTGGGGGGAAGTTCCACTGGCCACACAACCCTATACCCAGGGTGGTAGCATCCCCTCTTGGTGGTAGATGAGTTCATGTAGGTGGGGGCAACGGGTATTATAATTATGCGGGGCAGGGGGTATTATAAGTACGCTGGGCATGGGGGAGTGAGGGAAGATGAAACTTGGGGGGAAGTTCCACTGGTCACACAACCCTATACCCAGGGTGGTAGCATCCCCTCTTGGTGGTAGATGAGTTCATGTAGGTGGGGGCAACGGGTATTATAAGTATGCGGGGCAGGGGGTATTATAAGTACGCTGGGCATGGGGGAGTGAGGGCAGATGAAACTTGGGGGGAAGTTCCACTGGCCACACAACATTATACCCAGGGTGGTAGCATCTCCTCTTGCTGGTAGATGAGTTCATGTAGGTGGGGGCAACGGGTATTATAAGTATATGGGGCAGGGAGTATTATAAGTACGCTGGGCATGGGGGAGTGAGGGCAGATGAAACTTGGGGGGAAGTTCCACTGGCCACACAACCCTATACCCAGGGTGGTAGCATCCCCTCTTGGTGGTAGATGAGTTCATGTAGGTGGGGGCAACGGGTATTATAAGTATATGGGGCAGGGGGTATTATAAGTACGCTGGGCATGGGGGAGTGAGGGCAGATAAAACTTGGGGGGAAGTTCCACTGGTCACACAACCCTATACCCAGGGTGGTAGCATCCCCTCTTGGTGGTAGATGAGTTCATGTAGGTGGGGGCAACGGGTATTATAAGTATATGGGGCAGGGGGTATTATAAGTACGCTGGGCATGGGGGAGTGAGGGCAGATGAAACTTGGGGGGAAGTTCCACTGGCCACACAACCCTATACCCAGGGTGGTAGCATCCCCTCTTGGTGGTAGATGAGTTCATGTAGGTGGGGGCAACGGGTATTATAATTATGAGGGGCAGGGGGTATTATAAGTACGCTGGGCATGGGGGAGTGAGGGCAGATGAAACTTGGGGGGAAGTTCCACTGGCCACACAACATTATACCCAGGGTGGTAGCATCCCCTCTTGGTGGTAGATGAGTTCATGTAGGTGGGGGCAACGGGTATTATAAGTATATGGGGCAGGGAGTATTATAAGTACGCTGGGCATGGGGGAGTGAGGGCAGATGAAACTTGGGGGGAAGTTCCACTGGCCACACAACCCTATACCCAGGGTGGTAGCATCCCCTCTTGGTGGTAGATGAGTTCATGTAGGTGGGGGGCAACGGGTATTATAAGTATATGGGGCAGGGAGTATTATAAGTACGCTGGGCATGGGGGAGTGAGGGCAGATGAAACTTGGGGGGAAGTTCCACTGGCCACACAACCCTATACCCAGGGTGGTAGCATCCCCTCTTGGTGGTAGATGAGTTCATGTAGGTGGGGGCAACGGGTATTATAAGTATGCGGGGCAGGGGGTATCATAAGTACGCTGGGCATGGGGGAGTGAGGGCAGATGAAACTTGGGGGGAAGTTCCACTGGCCACACAACATTATACCCAGGGTGGTAGCATCCCCTCTTGGTGGTAGATGAGTTCATGTAGGTGGGGGCAACGGGTATTATAAGTATATGGGGCAGGGGGTATTATAAGTACGCTGGGCATGGGGGAGTGAGGGCAGATAAAACTTGGGGGGAAGTTCCACTGGTCACACAACCCTATACCCAGGGTGGTAGCATCCCCTCTTGGTGGTAGATGAGTTCATGTAGGTGGGGGCAACGGGTATTATAAGTATATGGGGCAGGGGGTATTATAAGTACGCTGGGCATGGGGGAGTGAGGGCAGATGAAACTTGGGGGGAAGTTCCACTGGCCACACAACCCTATACCCAGGGTGGTAGCATCCCCTCTTGGTGGTAGATGAGTTCATGTAGGTGGGGGCAACGGGTATTATAATTATGCGGGGCAGGGGGTATTATAAGTACGCTGGGCATGGGGGAGTGAGGGAAGATGAAACTTGGGGGGAAGTTCCACTGGTCACACAACCCTATACCCAGGGTGGTAGATGAGTTCATGTAGGTGGGGGCAACGGGTATTATAAGTATGCGGGGCAGGGGGTATTATAAGTACGCTGGGCATGGGGGAGTGAGGGCAGATGAAACTTGGGGGGAAGTTCCACTGGCCACACAACCCTATACCCAGGGTGGTAGCATCCCCTCTTGGTGGTAGATGAGTTCATGTAGGTGGGGGCAACGGGTATTATAAGTATATGGGGCAGGGAGTATTATAAGTACGCTGGGCATGGGGGAGTGAGGGCAGATGAAACTTGGGGGGAAGTTCCACTGGCCACACAACCCTATACCCAGGGTGGTAGCATCCCCTCTTGGTGGTAGATGAGTTCATGTAGGTGGGGGCAACGGGTATTATAATTATGCGGGGCAGGGGGTATTATAAGTACGCTGGGCATGGGGGAGTGAGGGAAGATGAAACTTGGGGGGAAGTTCCACTGGTCACACAACCCTATACCCAGGGTGGTAGCATCCCCTCTTGGTGGTAGATGAGTTCATGTAGGTGGGGGCAACGGGTATTATAAGTATGCGGGGCAGGGGGTATTATAAGTACGCTGGGCATGGGGGAGTGAGGGCCGATGAAACTTGGGGGGAAGTTCCACTGGCCACACAACCCTATACCCAGGGTGGTAGCATCCCCTCTTGGTGGTAGATGAGTTCATGTAGGTGGGGGCAACGGGAATTATAAGTATATGGGGCAGGGGGTATTATAAGTACGCTGGGCATGGGGGAGTGAGGGCAGATAAAACCTGGGGGGAAGTTCCACTGGTCACACAACCCTATACCCAGGGTGGTAGCATCCCCTCTTGGTGGTAGATGAGTTCATGTAGGTGGGGGCAACGGGTATTATAAGTATGCGGGGCAGGGGGTATTATAAGTACGCTGGGCATGGGGGAGTGAGGGCCGATGAAACTTGGGGGGAAGTTCCACTGGCCACACAACCCTATACCCAGGGTGGTAGCATCCCCTCTTGGTGGTAGATGAGTTCATGTAGGTGGGGGCAACGGGTATTATAATTATGCGGGGCAGGGGGTATTATAAGTACGCTGGGCATGGGGGAGTGAGGGAAGATGAAACTTGGGGGGAAGTTCCACTGGTCACACAACCCTATACCCAGGGTGGTAGCATCCCCTCTTGGTGGTAGATGAGTTCATGTAGGTGGGGGCAACGGGTATTATAAGTATGCGGGGCAGGGGGTATTATAAGTACGCTGGGCATGGGGGAGTGAGGGCAGATGAAACTTGGGGGGAAGTTCCACTGGCCACACAACCCTATACCCAGGGTGGTAGCATCCCCTCTTGGTGGTAGATGAGTTCATGTAGGTGGGGGCAACGGGAATTATAAGTATATGGGGCAGGGGGTATTATAAGTACGCTGGGCATGGGGGAGTGAGGGCAGATAAAACCTGGGGGGAAGTTCCACTGGTCACACAACCCTATACCCAGGGTGGTAGCATCCCCTCTTGGTGGTAGATGAGTTCATGTAGGTGGGGGCAACGGGTATTATAAGTATGCGGGGCAGGGGGTATTATAAGTACGCTGGGCATGGGGGAGTGAGGGCCGATGAAACTTGGGGGGAAGTTCCACTGGTCACACAACCCTATACCCAGGGTGGTAGCATCCCCTCTTGGTGGTAGATGAGTTCATGTAGGTGGGGGCAACGGGTATTATAAGTATGCGGGGCAGGGGGTATTATAAGTACGCTGGGCATGTGGGAGTGAGGGCAGATGAAACTTGGGGGGAAGTTCCACTGACCACACTCACCCCATACCCAGGGTGGTAGAGTCCCCTCTTGGTGGTAGATGAGCGGGTGTATTGGGTTGCGAGGCAGTTGATCCAGAGGAAGGCGAAAGCATGATCCAATGTGCTCCAGCTGGGGAAAAATTCCTTCCTGATCCCCTGAGAGGCAATCGAATATTTCCTGGATCAGCCCTGTGTGTGTGGGGGGGGGGGGGGGCAATTGCAGCCCCACCCTCCGTGGTAGGTGAGTGGAGATGTGGGAGTCAGTGTGTGGAGAGCGGGGAGGAGGGACCATCCCCCGCACAGAGCTCCAGAGGGAGGAGCCAATGTCTAGACTACAGGCGAGTCACGGCGTGTCTGTGTAATCTGCCGCCTCTGCTCAGGCTCTGAGGAACTACAACTCCCAGCAATCTCTGTCCGCATGGGGAACAACAACTCCCAGCATGCACTGTGTAAGTAATGGGGGTTCAGCTCCCAGCCTGGAATAAGATGCTGACGGACTACATATCCCAGCATGATTTTTTTCTAGTGAGATATTACAGATCCCAGTGATCGCTACATACCCCAGTCTGCTCCCCTCCCCCTCCTCAGGGGGAATTGCACCCCCCCAGTCCCGCCACCCCACTCATCTCCCACTGCCCTATACCCCTCCCCCGCAGGCCCGACCGGCCCACCCTTATCCTGGGGGGGAGGAGACCCACCACCCGTGGGAGAGGAGTGTGGGGTGCAATTACCCACGAGGAGGGGGAGGGGAGCAGGCTGCGGTATGTAGAGATTGCTGGGACTTGTAGTACATCTATAGAAAAAAAAATCATGCTGGGATATGTAGTCCTGTAACATCTTATTCCAGGCTGTGAGCTGAAGCCCCGTTACATACACAGTGCATGCTGGGAGTTGTAGTTCCCTATGCGGACAGTGATGGCTGGGAGTTGTAGTTCCTCGGAGCCTGAACAGAGACAGCAGATCCCCGGACACAAGACCCGCCCGTAGTCCGGATAATGGCTCTCCCCTCCGGAGCTCTGTGCTGGAGCTGCTTCCTCTTCTCTGCTCTCCTCAGACTGACGCTGAACCTCCTCCCGCTCGGCTATTTACCAGCTCAAGCCACGCCTACTCCTGACGTCACAGTCTAACGGCTCAAGCTGTTGCGCGTGTCAGATAGAACTAAGTCACGTGTCATGTCCATGTGATGCCAGCGTGAGAAGATTTTTCCTCGCCGCTCTTCCCTTCTCCCGATTGGCTATTTACTGGGCTCAGGTCACGCCCACCCCATCGTGTGGTCACGCCTACTCCCACATGAGCCGTTGTTCTGTCGAGAAGCACTGTCAACATGGAAAATCCGCACAAGTTGGCAAAAATGTCTTCAGTCGCCTCAGCTGTTCTGCTGTTACGTACGGCGCATGCGCAGTTCGTCCCGGGCACTATTCGCTAGCCCGGGCACTTCTCGACAGAACTGACAGGAGCGCTGAATTAGTATTTCTGAATACTTTTATGTACTTGTGGATTTGATACTATCCTTTACCAATCATTAGATAAGTTATTGTAACCCTTTTCATATTCTTTCATACAGGAACACACTAGAGACCGGCTGCTGTCATTGGCTGACATTACATGCTTTAAAAAACTGTTATAAGTGATATTGTTACGCAAGTCTTACAGGCCCTGCCTAGTGCCTCTAACTTAGGGTCCCTTTCGGGTCATAGCGATGCAGGTTGGGGAGGTTGGAGACTTATCTACTCCTGTTGTAGCTGTTCCTACCCAAATGTTCCAATCATTTATGCATGTGCAGAGCGTTCTTCTATGAATTTTATGGGAAGTGTACAAACAATATAAATTTGTGGTTTTCTAATGTATTTTTGGTCCTCAAGACTATTAAGTATATTATATTTATATAATGTTCTATGTAACTATTGTCCAACTGTATCGAATAAATCAATTACATTTTCAAATTATTTGATATTGGGTTTTCCCTGAAGACTGTGTGCTCCATATAAAGTCCCACATGTCTATGTCCATTCTCCGTTCTCCTTCCCCCCCCCCCCCCCCCCCCCCGTTTTTGTAATCTTGTTAGTGCCTCTAAGGTCTCCACCCGCCCCTTCTCACAGGCTCCGCCTACCATCTTTTACATTGCAGGAGTCTTTTTTCGTTCACAAGATTGACATTTCAACTCCTCTACACCCCAACTTGATTAGGTCCGCAAGCCGGTGTCCTGCCAAAAAATCCCCTGTACTGCGCAGTACGAACCACAACGGAGCCGCCGAAAATAGCCGAAGATGTAGAGCTGTGAGTGATCTGTACACAGCGCCTGCGCAATGACGACGAGGGGCGGGTGTATTACTGTTATGTCGTGTAAGGGGCGGGTGTATTACTGTTATGTCATCTAAGGGGTGAGTGTATTACTGTTATGTCATGTAAGGGGCGGGTGTATTACTGTTATGTCATCTAAGGGGCGGACAAGGGGCGGGTGTATTACTGTTATGTCATGTAAGGGGCGGGTGTATTAGGGTCCTTTCACACGGAGCGGACCATTTTTGTGTCCGCTCCGTGTGTCCGCAAAAGCTCAGCGGGGATCATCCTTCATCCCCGCTGAGCTGTCGGCGGATAGGGCGGTCCCCGTACACAGTGCAGAGACCGCCCTGTCTCTGCTCCGCTCTCCCCTATGGGGAATCGGATGCAGTCGGACCGTCTGCATCCGATCCGTTCCGCCGGACGGAAGAAAAAAAGGGTTTTCTTCCGTCCGCAAAACCGGATCCCGACGGACGCGGATGGTCGCGGACGTTAGCGGATGCTCCATCCGCTAACGGACGCGATCCCATAGGAATGTATTACAAGTCCGTAAACGGACTTGTAATAAACGGACGAGCGGAGCGGACATGTGAAAGGGGCCTTACTGTTATATCGTGTAAGGGGCGGGTGTATTAGTGTTATATCGTGTAAGGGGCGGGTGTATTACTGTTATATCGTGTAAGGGGCGGGTGTATTACTGTTATATCATGTAAGGGGCGGGTGTATTACTGTTATATTGTGTAAGGGGCGGGTGTATTACTGTTATGTCATGTAAGGGGCGGACAAGGGGCAGGTGTATTACTGTTATATCGTGTAAGGGGCAGGTGTATTACTGTTATATCGTGTAAGGGGCGGGTGTATTACTGTTATGTCATGTAAGGGGCGGACAAGGGGCAGGTGTATTACTGTTATATCGTGTAAGGGGCGGATGGCTACAGAAGAGGCCGAATTTTAAATTGATGGGCAGAGCTAATAACTTGGGGGTGCTTTTAGCAATAAACTACACGTCTTTGTAGCCATCCGCCCCTCTTACGACATAACAGTAATACACCCTCCCCTCGTCGTCATTGCGCAAGCACCGTGTACAGATCAATCACAGCTCTACATCTTCGGCGGCTCCGTTGGGGTTCGTACTGCGCAAGCACTGCGCCTGCACAGTACAGGGGGGACATTATTAGTCGGGGGGACTTTCATCGGCAGAACACCGGAGCCTGCCCTTTGTGCGCATGCGCTATAGAAGATCGGGAGCTGGAAGGAGCGATGTAGGTTGTGTCTTCTGCGTGCAGTGCGTGTAAGCGCTGATAGGAGACTGACATGGCGGCCAGGAGTGTGCGGGTGCTAGGCCCAAGGCTGGGGGCGCTGCTGAGGATGCAGAGGTCACCTCTGGGGTGAGTAGTAACAGACTGACATCTATCATCTGTATAATATACACCAACTCGGGGCATGCTGGGACCTGTAGTAGTTCTCGGTCATGGATGAAGGGGGTGGTGAAATCCAAATCCCTATCCACTTGCTGGGGTTTAGTTTTTTTTTGTCAGCTGCAGTCACCTTTGGAGGGGCGATCTTCCCATGTGCATCTCTGGTGTCGGCACAGCGCCCCCTCACCCAAGATCTGGTGGACCGGGGTACTGCACAGCTCTTACCTGTGCACACGTGGAGGAGGAGAGTGCATAAAGCGGCCCATGTTCCTCCGGAACCTCGCCCGGTTGAGGGAGTTTATCCCCTGCAGCTTTTCCTTGGTGTTTATTTCTTCTTCTGTTGTGGTGGCTCCTCCTCAATCTGCATTGATGGGCACTGAACAGGCTGCATTGATGACCACAGGTAAGGCTGATGGGCACTGAACAGGCTGCATTGATGGGCACTGAGCAGGCTGCATTCATGGGCACTGAATAGGCTGCATTCATGGGCATTGAACAGGCTGCATTCATGGGCACTGGTAAGGCTGAGCTGATGGGCACTGAACAGACCGCATTGATGGGCACTGAACAGACTGCACTGATGGGCACCGAGCAGGCTGCGATGATGAGCAAGGAGCAGGCTGCGTTGATGGGCAAGGAGCAGGCTGCGTTGATGGGCAAGGAGCAGGCTGCGTTGATGGGCACTGGTGAGGCTGTATCGATGGGCACTGATGAAGCTGAGCAGATGGGCACTGATGAAGCTGACCTGATGGGCACTGATGAAGCTGACCTGATGGGCACTGATGAAGCTGAGCAGATGGGCACTGATGAAGCTGAGCAGATGGGCACTGATGAGGCTGCATTGATGGGCACTGATGAGGCTGCATTGATGGGCACTGATGAGGCTGCATTGATGGGCACTGGCGAGGTGGCACTGATGAAGCTGAGCAGATGGGCACTGGTGAGGCTGAGCTGATGGGTACTGGTGAGGCTGCATTGATGGGCACTGGTGAGGCTGCATTGATGGGCACTGGTGAGGCTGCCTCGAAGGGCACTGATCAGGCTGCATTGATGGGCACTGATCAGGCTGCGCTGATGGGCACTGATCAGGCTGCGCTGATGGGCACTGGTGAGGCTGAGCTGATGGGCACTGGTGAGGCTGAGCTGATGGGCACTGGTGAGGCTGAGCTGATGGGCACTGGTGACGCTGAGCTTCATGGACAAAATGTGAGAAATAACATGTACTTTTTCATTGATTTATTCCATTGGGACTTTTTTATGATTTGCAATAATGTGTTCTTTAACCACTTAAGGACAGAAGGTGTTTTTCAGATTTGGCGTTTACAAGACTAAAACTGTTTTTTTTTTGCTAGAAAATTACTTAAAACCCCCAAACATTATATATATATTTTTCTAACACCCTAGAGAATAAAATGGCGGTCATTGCAATACTTTTTGTCACACCGTATTTGCGCAGCGGTCTTACAAGCGCACTTTTTTTGGAAAAAAATCACTTTTTTGAATTAAAAAATAAGACAACAATAAATTTGGCCCAATTTTTTCATATATTGTGAAAGATAATGTTACGCCGAGTAAAATGATACCCAACATGTCACGCTTAAAAATTGCACCCGCTCGTGGCTTGACGTCAAACTTTTACCCTTAAAAATCTCGATAAGCGACGTTTAAAAAATTCTATACGTTGCATTTTTTGAGCTACAGAGTAGGCCTAGGGCTATAATTATTGCTCTCGCTCTAACGATCGCGGCGATACCTCACTTGTGTGGTTTGAACACCGTTTTCATATGCGTATGCGTTCGCTTCTGCGCGCAAGCTCGTCGGGACGGGGCGCTTTAAACAATTTTGTTTTTGTTTTCTTATTTATTTTCATTGATTTTATAATTTTTAACACTGAAATAAAAAATAAATAAATGTATCACTTTTATTCCTATTACAAGGAATGTAAACATCCCTTGTAATAGAAAAAAGCATGACAGGTCCTCTTAAATATGAGATCTGGGGCCAAAAAGGCCTAAGATCTCATATTTAGACCTAAATGCAAAAAAAAAAAAAAAAAAAAAAAAATGGAAATTTTGCCATTTAAAAAAATGACAACAAAAAAATTGTCTCTTTAAGACGCTGGGCGGGACTGACGTTTTGACGTCACTTCCGCCCAGCAAAGCTATGAGGACGGGTGGGGGCCATCTTGCCCTCACTCGAGTCCTCACAGGCAGCAGCACCCGATCGCCTCCGCCGCTACCGGCGGCGGAGGGCGCGGGAGAGCGGCGGGAGGGGGGGGGCCCTCTCCCGCCACCGATATGCGCCGCGGAGACTGCCCACTGAAGAGATGGATATCTCGGTAAGTGATTAAGGACCGCCTAACGCCAATATACGTTGGCAGAATTGCATGGCTGGGCACAATCACATACCTGTACGTGATTGTTAAATGCCCAGCCGTGGGTCGCCGGCGGGCGCACGCGAACTGGTCCGAAGCTTCGCGGCCGCGTGACCGGTGGACCCGATCGCCGCCAGAGTCCCGCGATCGGTCCCCAGAGCTGAAGAACAGGGAGAGCTGTGTGTAAACACACTTTCCCCGTTCTTCACAGTGGCAATGTCTTTGATCGTCTGTTCCCTGATATAGGGAAACAAGATCAATGACGTCACACGTCCAGCCCCGCCCCCCTACAGTTAAAAACACATATGAGGTCACACTTAACCCCTTCAGCGCTCCCTAGTGGTTAACTCCCAAACTGCAATTGTCATTTTCACAGTAAACAATGCATTTTTAATGCATTTTTTGCTGTGAAAATGACAATGGTCCCAAAAATGTGTCAAAATTGTCCGATGTGTCCGCCATAATGTCGCAATCATGGAAAAAAAACGCTGATCGCCGCCATTAGTAGTAAAAAAATATTTTTTTATAAAAACGCAATAAAACTATCCCCTATTTTGTAAACGCTATAAATTTTGCGCAAACCAATCGATAAACGCTTATTGCGATTTTTTTTAACCAAAAATAGGTAGAAGAATACGTAACGGCCTAAACTGAGGAATTTTTTTATTTTTTTGATATTTTTGGGGGATATTTATTATAGCAAAAAGTAAAAAATATTGAATTTTTTTCAAAATTGTTACATAGTTAGTCAGGCTGAAAAAAGACACAAGTCCATCCAGTCCAACCACAAAAAAAAATAAACAAAATTAGAAACACAGTACAATCCCATACACCCAACTCCATACCCACAGTTGATCCAGAGGAAGGCAAAAAAAAAACAGCAGAGCATGATCCAATTTGCTACAGCAGGGGAAAAAAATCCTTCCTGATCCCCCGAGAGGCAATCGGATTTACCCTGGATCAACTTTACCTACCTATTTGTGAGAAAAAAGGACGCCAATTTTGTTTGGGAGCCACGTTGCACGACCACGCAATTGTGAGTTAAAGCGACGCAGTGCGGAATCGCAAAAAGGAGCCTGGTCCTTTATGTGCATTTTGGTCCGGGTCTTAAGTGGTTAATGGAAATCACTAGCACATGTTAATAAGGAATATTTATATGACAGATTTGGATGCACTGTTATACATATTAAAGGGCCAGCTACACAACCAAAAGTTTTTTTTACACATCGTTTGGATATCATCTTTTTCAGCCCCTGCACCGTAAGAACAACTGGAGAGTCCAGTCCTGTGTGCCCAGAGGATGCGGGTCTTTGGCTGGCAGACAGGGAAGCCACAGCTTGGGGCAGTTTGCCACATGTCTCCCCAGATTCCGGCCAGCGAGTAACGTTGGTTCTGGTAGGTGGGACTTCCGGTGTGGGCATGGTGGCAGTGGTTCCAGCCGCCGGAATTTAAGGGTCAGGTAAAAATGGCAGTGCTTCTGGTCCCCGAAGCGTGGGAACGCTGGGAGGCTTTGTTTAAAGTGGCTGTATTATAAATGAGATGGAGGGTATGTCAGCAGCATTGGCGGAAGTAAGCCACAAGCACCGGCCAGGCCCAGGTAGTTGGGGTACAGTGATTCCCCTATCTTCTCCCTTTGGGCTCTTGGGTATTGGCTGTCCTTCACCCAGGTGTTTGGGGGGAGCCTGCTACTGTAAGGACTGAGGTGACTGCTCTCAGCCTTAGAGTTTGGATAGGTGCTCTGTCTGTATTAATTGCTGGTTCTCTTGGTCACTTCTTTGGTGGTCTTTTCTATGAGGTGGTGGTTGTTTAGTTTACACAGTGTTATGTAGTCTCCCATCTGGTTAGGGTCAGATTGTGACTAGGTTGGTCTTTTTTGTGTTCTGTCTTTAGGTCAAAGCCGCAGTTATGGCTAAAGGCCCTATCCCAGTTCAAAGGAAGTGCCCTTCCTGCAAAAATCCCCTCAGAGATTCATGGCCAAAACCTCTGTGCAAATCCTGCATCTCAGACCTTGTTAAAGGGGTTGTAAAGGATTTGTTTCCCCCTAAATAGCTTCCTTTACCTCAGTGCAATCCTCTTTCACTTACCTCATCCTTCGATTTTGCTTTTAAATGTCCTTATTTCTTCTGAGAAATGCTCACTTCCTGTTATTCTGTCTGTAACTCACCACCGTAATGCAAGGCTTTCTTCCTGGTGTGGAGAAAGCCTCTTGAGGGGGCGAGCAGGAGTGTCAGGACGCCCACTAACACACATCTCCTTTCTCTATCTGCAAAGTAGAGAGTGTCCTGACACTCCTGCTCGCACCCCTCCCCCTCAAGAGGCTTTCTCCACACCAGGGAGAAAGTCTTGCATTACTGTGTGGAGTTACAGACAGAAGAACAGGAAGTGAGCATTTCTCAGAAGAAATAAGGACATTTAAAAGCAAAATCTAAGAATGAGGTAAGTGAAGGAGGACTGCACTAAGGTAAAGGAAGCTATTTAGGGAAGAAAACATTTCCTTTACAACCCCTTTAAGGAGGAATCTTCACAACAATGTAAAAATGTATTTTCTTCTGTTAAAGAGTTAACAGACACCTTAAGCTCTGTCCGCTCCTTGTTAGTCAAAAAAACAGCAACCCAGATTCTCAGCAGAGCACATTTTCCAGTTCCCTGGAGTCCACCTCTAGGTCTGCGCGGGTTAGTGACTCAGGAGAAGAGGGGGAAAGTACTCTACCTTCCTTCAAGGATTCCAATAATGAAGGAGGAGGATGTCAGTAGAACATCCAGATACAAGCTATCCTTAGAGGAAGTGGATGATCTGCTTAAAGCAATCTATACTACCTGCAAAATTCAGGAGGAGAAAGTTCAGCTCTCCATACATGACAAAATGTATCAAGGTCTGGATGAATTCAAACGCAGGGTCTTCCCAGCTCATAAGAAAGGAATGGAAAGATCCAGAAAGGGGTCCTTTCTTCTCTAAAACCCTCAGGAGAAGGTACCCTTTCGAAGATGATGGGGATCGTGTTTGGAATAAAGGACCCAGGGGGGATGTGGCTTTTTCACAGGTTACTCATCGCACGGATCTGGTGTTCGATGATATAGGCATATTGAAAGATGCAATTGACAAAAGGGTAGATTCTATTCTTAAAAAAGGAGCGGGATTCCACCAGCCTCAGGCTTTCTTTAGCATCCATAGTGGTTGCCAGGAATTTGGAATGCTCGTTGGAGCAGCTAAAAGGTCATATGGAATTTGGGATCTTCGAAAAAAGGTTTGCTAGAGTCCTTTCCATTGCTTTTAAAAGCAGTAAAGTATTTGGCAGATGGTGCTGCAAAATCAATTAAAATGTCTGCAAGATCCCCAGCGTTGGTCAATTCTGCCAAACATGCCATCTGGCTTAAAACGTGGTCTGATGGCTCGTCATCTACGATCAAGTAATGCTTGATACTGCTTTCTGGAGATTTTCTTTTCGGCCCAGACCTGGAAACGGTGCTGGACAGAACAGCCAATAGACTTCCCCTCCAAGAAGAAACAGCCTCTTAAGAAAAATGTTTGTGCTGTTCCACAGTCCCAGAGAGGTAGGGATCAGGACCAGAAGAACAGGTGGTCCTCCCAGAGGGGCAAGGGAAGAGGAGGGGTGCTCTCAAACCCCCGCCAAAAACAAATGACAGCCTCCTCCCAGTGGAAGGAAAGTTATCTTCATTACCTCCATAGTGGGAGAAGACAACCCGAGCCCTTTCATCAAGAACATTGTCGCCGAAAGTTCTCCGAAACCCCTTCAAGCTGATTTTTTGTCACCAGTCTTCCAAGGGACAAAGAAAATCCTTCCGCAATAATGTCCCTTTTAGAGTATCTCATACAGCAGACAGTCATAGTTCACGTCCCCAGAGAACAGGAGAGCCACAGGTTTTCCTCACACATTTTTCTGGTCAGGAAACCCTCCAGGAAGTATTCTAAACCTAAAGATTCTGAACAAATCGATCCAGTCTACGTCTCCCCGCGGCTCTATACGCCTGCGCCGTATAGAGCCGACTAGCAGATCTCCATTTCGGCTTCTTTTGGAAACGTTGTGACTCGGACGCGCCTACGCAATACGGTGGGGCAGGGCCTTATCCGCCGGGGGGAGCTTTTGCTGAAAAGACGTCAATTATCTGGGCGACCTCCCAGATGACATGCCTCCTCAGCTTGGAAACGCCTACTCCCACGGGGAGACGTACCCAGAAGCCGGAATGAAAAGATAGATTATAAGGTATGTACAGCATAAAAAAATTAAAATTGCGAACTATACATGTTAGAATTCTAAAGAAGTTGTTCTGAGAAAAATGATATTTGGGTGAACCTCCGCTTGAAGTACTTCTCTTAGGAAAACACTGCTCCAGGCTCCCTCCGGTGCCAGTCATGTCCAAAGTCATTTGGTCACAGGATCTCCTCTGAAGATGACGAGCAGTCGGATCACGTGAGCAAAAGTCTAAAGAATTTATTGAAGAACTACCGGTATATAAATTTATTGAACTACAGCACCCTACATGAATATTCACCCACCATGCAATTTTCCCATCTATAGTGTTACAAGCAGGGCTGGTGCAAAGTTTTTTGACCCCCTAGGCGAAACCTCATTTTGGCGCCCCCTTAGCTCCACCCTCACCCTTCCCTTTGCCCTGCCCATGTATACAGCGGATGTGGCGGGGGTTGAGATTTTTGCCACACCTCTCCCCTATTTCTTCAGCCGTGGTGCGCCGGCCCATCTCTGGCCAGACTGAAGACAAATAGTGCCTGCACTGGCTCGCTTCCTCCAATGGCCTCCACAGTCACCAGATCTCAAGCCAATAGAGCACCCTTGGGATGTGGTGGAACACTAGGTTCGCATCATGGATGTGCAGCCAACAAATCTGCAGCAACTGTGTGATATTATTATGTCAATATGGACCAAAATCTCTGAGAAATATTTCTAACACCTTGTTGAATCTATGCCAGGAAAAATTAAGGCAGTTCTGAGGGCACAAGGGGTCCAACCCAGTACTAGCAAGGTGCAGGGCCATCTTAATAGCATCATGGGCCCCTGGGCAAAGTAATGCTCTGGGGCCCCTACAATGATGACATACAGGTAAACAGACATTAAGTAGGTAGGAGGCAGACTGCCTCCCCTGTATATCCATCACTCTCAGTGCCATCATGGGGCCCCCAATTTTGGGGCAGCGTTAGCTCAAGGACCAGCTGCTTTGGGGAAAGTGCAGGAGCCCCCCATGCAGCTGGGGCCCCTGGGTAGTGCCCAGGTGTGCCCTCTCATTAAGACAGCCCTGGCAAGGTGTACCTGATAAAGAGGCCGGTGAGTGTATAAGCATGTGCTTTATCATAGAGACCAAGGAGCTATTACAATAAATTAGGGATAAGTACTCATCAAAGCTTAGATTATAAACAAATTCCAATGAGGCACTGAAAAGCAGATTTAACCCACCACTTAAAGTACCTAAAAATTCCTCTATCAATAAAGTACTCAAAAAACAAAACAATAAGTACTAGTCTTCTTTTATGCGGTGTGCTGAGCAAGCGCTGTTGGCAGAACATTGATACTCTGTTTCCTCATCTGACGTCACATTTCAACAATTGAAATAGGAAAATATAAGACCCATAGAAAAAAAAAAAAGATATGTGAAATATTATATAAATTGCCAGGTATATTGGTACATTGGTTGAGATAGCACTTATCAAGCCCTGTACACACGATCGGATATCTGATGGAATCTAATCCGATGGATTTTTTCGTCGGATATCCGAGGAAGCTGACTTTCATCAGTCTTGCCTACACACCATCGGTCAAAAATCCGACCGTGTCCAAATGTGGTGACGTAAAACACTACGACGTGCTGAGAAAAAATGAAGTTCAATGGTTCCGAGCATGCGTCGACTTGATTCTGAGCATGCGTGGATTTTTGACCGATGGATTTCTACACAGACGATCGTTTTTTTCTATCCATAGGAAAAATTTAAACATGTTCCATTTTTTTTAACGATGGAAAACAAACCGATGGGGCCAACACACGATCGTTTTGACCGATGAAAACAGTCAATCGGTCTGTTTTCATCGGACAAACCGATCGTGTGTACAGGGCTTTAGGCTTGGGAGATCAGTAGTGTAAACAGGTTGAAAGGTGTTTGGTTAGTTCCTGCAGCCAGTCTAGGCTGGGGAAGGGGTTAAAACATGTTTGACTCAGTTTCCCAGGCTTTTGGTTTTGGCGGGACTTCTACACCGGAAACTGACTGCATGGTGTGAACTAGAGACAACTAGAGCCATTGGAATACATGGAAAACACTGTGCATGCATTTTTAGTGCAGAAAAAATGCACACAAAACTGTTACGGAACTGCGTCTGGTGTGAACTGGCCCTTATACAAAGGGGAACCACTAAGACGGGGTGCGCGGAACCGAGAGCCGGAGTGGATACTGCAGTGCAGGGAGTATGGAGATCTACCTGTGAGTGCAAGATTGGTGCTGAAGATAAAGGCCGTCATGGACAGCGTCCAAGTCATGGACAATGCCCATATGGACTCTCAACTCATGGAGGTATGCCTGGGCCACTACATCATTATAGTTAGGATTAGGGAAAGAACATTGTTTGTTCTGTATGATCATGCTACATTTCTACAATAAAGTTATCTTAACTGTTCTGGTCTAAAGTTATTCAAAGGGGTGCATGCTGGTTCTGGCATATTCCAAAGAACCAGGGTCTGTAAACAAACTATGGGGTATGAAGAAACTCTACTACAGAAGGTTAATTCAGCAAGACTTGGAAGAGTGGTGTAGTTACTATGAGTAATCAGGTGAAGTTAGGGCGTTAGGCGTGGTACCTAGTAAAGTGACAGGTCCTCCGATACGGTAGCAAGTTGGTCGGTGTTCCGGCCCCCTCCCCAGCAAGCCGTCCTCCATAGCAACCAGGAGCAGACTAGTGGTACAGAGAGCTATGACCTGGTCACATGGTACGGGAAAGACAATTACAGTAAGTGAAAGCACACATGAGGTTTGCGCTATGTGCTTGGCGGGACACCATTCTGTTACTGGGGGGTGAGGTAACAAAGGTACACTGGACTGGTAGAGTGGGACTAGGCTGGCTTTGCGTGTCCCTCCTAATGCAAACATATATTATTAACAGTGTGTAGTGACTTGGGACAGATCACTTTTCAGAGGAACTCTGTACTTTATTACTACACACTCTTCACATGACCAAAGTCTCCATGCAAGTGTTATTACAAGTGCATGGGTGAGTGAGAAACTTATATAGCGCTACACATGCGAACTGAATCGCCTCTGGGCGCTTGATTGAGCACTTCTCCTTTGAGCTCAGAAGAGATGAGTTTTGATCTTTCTCCTAAAGGCCAAGTGGTTCTCCTCCAACCGAATGCTGGTTGGTAAAGTGTTCCAAAGTCTGGGGCCTTGGACAGCAAATCTTCTTTCTCCTTTGGACTTGTATCTGGTTTTGGGGATTTGGAGTACATTTTGGTTGGAGGATCGCAGAACACGATTGGGCTTGTAGGCTTTTATTTTTTCGCATAGATATTGGGGGGGGGCATTTCCCCAAATACATTTATGCGTTGAGTGCTTTGAAAGAGATTCTGTCTTTCACTGGTAGCCAGTGAAGGCTTCTCAGTGATGGGGAGATTGATTCCCATGTTTTTTTTTCCCAGTCACAAATCGCGCGGCCGTATTCTGAACGACCTGCAGGCAAGTGATTTGGTACTTTGGGAGTCCAAGGTAGAGGGCATTTGCATAGTCCAGCCTGGAGTTAACAATTGTTCCCACCACGACTGCTACGTCTTCTTTAGGAATAAATGGAATCAGTCTGCGTAGTAAGCGTAGCAGATGGTGCGATCCGCTGACTACTGACCCTATTTGTGCATCCATTGTCATGTAGGTGTCGAAGATGACTCCGAGACTTTTGACTTTGGTGCTGGGGGTGATGATTTTTCCTAGAATGGGTGGAGGTGTCCAGGTTGTTGCTAGTTGATTCTTCCGATTGGCGTGAAACAGGGGAAGTTCTGTTTTCGAAGCCGTTGAGTTTGAGATAACTCTTTGTCATCCAGTTCTCTATCAAAGAGAGGCATTTCTCTAGATTGAGATGATGATCCTTTTTGTTGCAGATGCGAAAATACAATTGTGTGTCATCCGCATAAGAGTGGTAAAGCAGCTTTTGGTGAGGATTTCAAAAAGAGGGCGGAGATAGATATTAAACAGCACCGGCGACAGCGGGGATCCCTGAGGGACTCCGCATGACACGGTTTTCCAAAAAGGAGGAGAACCAGGATAAATCACATTCCGCGACTTTGGCTACTTCAGCTAGCCGAGTCAGCAATAGTTTGTGGTCTACCGTATCAAAAGCTGCGCTAAGGTCCAACAGTACTAGAAGACAAGGTTCTCCTTCTTCTGCGGCATCAAGAGCATCATCCCATATTTTGAGCAATGCTGTTTCCGTCCCGTGCCCTGGACGGAAACCCGATTGATAAGGATCGAGCCAATTATGGGTGTCTAGATGCTGTTGCAGCTGTTGTACCACCACTTTCTCCATTACCTTGGAAAAGACGTTCAGGCCTGTTATGGGACGACGGTGTTCAGGGTCTTTGGGGTCAAGGGTGCGTTTCTTTAAGATGGGTTTGATTATACCTTGTTTCAACAGGGTGGGCACTATTCCTTCCCTGAATGACTGGTTAATCAGCTGCTTGACGGGTGGTGCCAAAATATCGGCACATTCCTTCAGCAGTTTGGTGGGGATAATATCATAGGGCGCTGATGATATTTTTTGTGGCCTCGATGGAGATGGGTTTTAGAGTAAAGATTGTTGATTGGGCCTGGTTCCTGTGGGGATTGGGTGGGCGACTAAGGGGGTATTGAGTGGGGTACTGTTTTGCTGAATGCTTTCACGGATCCTTTCAATTTTGTTAACGAAATGATCCAATTGTTCATTGGAAAATTCTTGGGTATCCGAATTGTGAGCTTCAAGGCAGGCTGGGTTCATGGTCTGACTGACCAACTTGAAGAGTTCGCGGGGACGGTTTAGGGCATTGGTGATGATCTTGGAAAAATATTTTTTTTTGGCTTGGAAAATTTTTGTGGTATTTTTTTGTTATTTCCTTGTAGATGGCGTGGTTTTCGTCTGTAGTGCTTCTTTTCCAAGCTGCTTCCGCTCTTCTGCGTTCTTGCTTAAGGGACGACAGCTGGTCGTTAAACCAACTGGAGTTGTATTTCCGGAAGCAGGTTTTACGTTTGGGAGCTACCAAGTCGGATGACTGCAGTAGGGCTGTGTTAATGGCATCCAGGGTTTCCGTGGCTGATTGATGTGAATGGATTGTTTTTACTTTATTACCTAGTATTGTTTTGAAGCGCTCCGAATGGAGCTTCTTCTGAGATCTCGTCCAGTGCATTGTCACTGGTTTTAGCGTTTTTGTTAAAGGGGTATTTTTGGTAATCATGAATTTGATTACATGGTGGTCTGTCCATGGTAATGGCTCATTTTCCAGAATTTTTACTTCCAGATCTTGTCTGAAAATAAGATCGAGCGTGTGACCAGAAGCATGTGTGGGTCCACATACTAGTTGCTGCAGACCTAGTCCTTCCAAGTGGGTGCAGTAGGCCTGATCCACAACTGGTATAGTTGCAGGAAGCAGCCACAAACAATTCGTATATGGAATAATGCACTCGGGTGGGCATGACTAGCAGCTTCCTCTTGAGGGACAATGCTGCTACGTATCACCATGAAGCTCTGTAGTCCAACAGCAGCACAACTGAGGGGAAGGTGATAACATTCTTTCTTTCAGAACGTCCATTGCAGTGTTGTCACGCATCAACTGGAAGAGACCTAGGCAGGGCCGGTGCTACCTCTAGGCAAACTAGGCAGCCGCCTAGGGCGCACTGCTGCCTAGGGCGCCCGGCCACTGGTGTTTCTACCGTGTTCTCTCTGCAGCAAGCAACTAAGTCTCAGCATCAGTAGGCAGCTTCCGCTTTGTTCGCACATAGTGTCAGAGGCGCAGCGGTGGCAGAGGACTGTGTCTGTGTCCCGTCTTCCGAATGAATGGAAGCAAACAAACATTCATCGATGGGTGCTGTTAGGCTGCATTGATGGGCGCTGACAGGCTGCATTTGATGGGCACTGGTGAGGATGCATTAGATGGGCGCTGATGAAGCTGTATTCATGGCGCTGGTGAGGCTGCATTGATGGGCGCTGGTGAGGCTGCATTTGATGAGTGCTGGTGAGACTGCATTTGTTGTGTGCTGGTGAGGCTGCATTGATGGGTGCTGGTGAGGCTGCATTGATGGGTGCTGGTGAGGCTGCATTTGATGAGTGCTTCATTAAAAAGGTGGGGTATACATGGGCAGGGCAAAAGGGGGTGGAGTCAGGGGGCTACAAAATGAGGTTTCGCCTAAGATGTCAAAAAGCCTTGCACCAGCCCTGGACCTAGGTACAGGAAAACTGTCATGATCAACAGAAATGTTAAATAAAAAATAAATAAAAATAATTTTACATTTTAAAGCAGACTTTCGCTCTCATCATTGACTAATTGTAATCCTTATGTTGCTAGCATTAGTAAATAGATAGCAAAGTATATCATATTTACTTGTTTTAAACTTTTTTTCTTCAGTTACTTCCTGGTTTCCAGGCCTTGACAAATGATGCTATACATCTCAGGAGTCTTCAGGAGCTGAGCTAAGGGCAGATGGATTCCAGGGGATAAATGTTGCATAAATCATTTGCCCTTACTCAAGATGGCCAGAAATGCTAGGGGTGTGGTCAAAGTGATCGCTCAGCAAAATAAAGCATGGAGACGTGGATGGGCGATTTTGCTTTGAATATTAAAAATTAATTAAATTTGCATTTTTATGGTGTTCAGAGGCATTTTTGTTCTGCTTTAACCACTTCAGCCCCGGAGGATTTGACTGCCCAATGACCGGGCCATTTTTTGCGATTCTGCACTGCGTCGCTTTAACTGACAATTGCGCGGTCGTACGACGTGGCTCCCAAACAAAATTAAAGTCCTTTTTCCCACACAAATAGAGATTTATTTTGGTGGTATTCATTCTCCTCTGCGGTTTTAATTATTTTGCGCTATAAACAAAAAAAAAAAAAAGAGTGACGATTTTGAAAAAAGCAATATTTTTTACATTTTGCTTTAATAAATATTCCCAAAACATATGTAAAAAAACAAATTTATTTCCTCTTTTTTGGCCGATACGTATTCTTCTACATATTTTTGGTAAAATGATTTTTTTTTGCAATAAGCGTATATTAATTGGTTTGCGCAAAAGTTATAGGGCTAGATTCACATAGATCAGCGGATCTTTAGATCCGCGTGATCTATGTGATTTAAGATCCGCTGCCGCAAGTTTGAGAGGCAAGTGGGTAATTCACAAACCACTTACCTCCAAACTTGCGGCGGCAGGTCGTAAAACCCCCAGCGGAATTCAAATTCCGCGGCTAGGGGGAGTGTACTATTTAAATCAGCCGATTTAAATGAGCATGCGCCGTCCGCAAAATTTCCTGGCGTGCATTGCTCCCACTGACGTCGCTAGGACGTCAGTGGTTTCGGCGTGAGCGTAACTTGCGGCGCGCGGGTTTCTGAATCGGCGTACGCAAACGACGTAAAAAAAAATTCAAAATCGACGCGGGAACGACGGCTATACTTAACATTGGCTGCGCCTCATAGAAGCAGGGGTAAGTATACGCCGGGAAAACCGCTACGGAAACGTCGTAACAACACTGCGTCGGGTCCGCGTACGTTTGTGAATTTGCGTATCTCGCTGATTTACATATTTCTCAGCGTAAATCAGCGAGAACGCCCCCCGCACCATTTTTAAATTGCAGGTAAGATCCGACGGTGTAATACAGTTACACCTGTCGGATCTTAGGCATATCTATGCGTAACTGATTCTATGAATCAGGCGCATAGATACGACCAGCCGAACTCTGAGATACGACGGTGTATCAGGAGATACACCATCGTATCTCTCTCTGAATCTGGCCCATAGCGTCTACAAACAAACTAGGGGGTAGTTTCTTTTTTTTTTTACTAGTTATTGTGGCGATCTGCGATTTTTATCGTGACTGCGACAATATGGCGGACACATCGGACACTTTTGACTCTGTTTTGAGACCATTGTCATTTAGACAGCGACCAGTTCTATAAAAATGCACCGATTACTGTGTAAATGACACTGACAGGGAATGGGTTAACCACTGGGGGGCGAGGAAGGGGTTAAGTGTGTCCTAGGGAGTGATTCTAACTGTGTGGGGGCAGGGCTTACTGTGACACGACACTGCTCACGATGACAGGGAGCTGTCACTAGGCAGAACAGGGAGATGCCTTGTTTACAATGGCATCCCACGTTCTGCCTCTCTGTGACATGTTCGCGAGCCGCCGGGGAACATCGAGTTTCCACGGCTTCTTAAAGGGGACGTACGGGTACGTCCATTTGCCTACCGCTGCCATCCTGCAGACGTAGGAGAAGACTTTTGGAGGATGGCCTGGTGTCAAGAAGGGCAGCAAAGAAGCCACTTCTCTCCTGGAAAATTATTAGGGACAGACTGATATTCTACAAAAGGTACAGGGATTTAACCCCACAAAGGACCCGGCTTGGTGGACAAGAGGAGAGATTTGGAGTTTTCTGCCGGGAGGAAGGTGAGATACATCAAACATCACACTGGTCTGATGAGACCACAATTGTTTATGGCTTTAGTACCGAATGCTGTGTGTGCAGAAAGCCAACCTTGCTCATCGCTCTCAGATGTAACCTAAATGTCTTAGAATGGCCTAATCAAATGCTAGACATCAATCCAACTGAGATTCTGTGACAAGAACATTGTTATTCATCAACAATCCTCACAGAGCTGGAACACGTTTGCCAAGGAGAATGGCAAGACTCAGATATGCAGAGCTGGTAGAGATTTACCCTAAAAGGCTACGGGCAAATTACGGCTGGACCAAGTATTACCTCTGGGGTCAAATACTTAAATTCTGAATTTGGTTGAATGCAACCAACAAATTCATAAAAAAAAAAAAAAAATTATAATAAAAAAAAAATATACACAGTGGGGTAGATTCAGAGAGCAATTACGCCGGCGTATCCATAGATACGCTGCGTAATTGCTAAGTTGCGCCGGCGTATCTACTTTCTGTATTCAGAAAGCTAGATACGCCGACTTTAGCCTAAGATACGACTGGCATAAGTCTCTTACGCCGTCGTATCTTAGGGTGCATTCTGACGCTGGCCGCTAGGTGGCGCTCCCGTAGTTGTCATCGTAGAGTATGCAAATTACATACTTACGCCGATTCACGAACGTACGTGCGCCCGGCGGTAGTTTTTTACGTCGTTTGCGCAAGTCGTTTTCGTCGGAACGTTGCCAATTTTCAGCTTTCAGCACTCTCACAATTTGAATGACAATTGCGCAGTCATGCAACACTGTACCCAAATGAAATTATCATTTTTTTCACACAAATACAGTAGAGCTTTCTTTTGGTGGTATTTAACCACTTCCCGACTGCTGCACACCGATATACGTCGACACAATGGCAGCAGTGGGCACATGGGCGTACCTGTACGTCCCCTCTAAGAAGCCGCAACAACAGGTCTCTGTGTCCGCGGGCCCCCGCAAACTCGATGTCTGATGACGGCCCGCGATCGTGTCACGGAGAGGCTGAACAGAAAGATGCCTACGTAAACAAGGCACTTCCCTGTTCTGCCTAGTGACATGACAGTGATCCACTGCTCCCTGTCATCAGGAGCAGTGATCTGTCATTTCACTTGTAGCCCATCCCCCTTCAGTTAGAATCACTCCCTAGGACACACTTAAAGGGGTTGTAAAGGATTTTTTTTGCTCAGAAGTTGCTCTATTTCTTCTCTGTTCTGTTCACTTCCTGCTTGTCTGATTGTTACTGACCACCGTGAAGGGAGGCTTTACTGCTGTGGTCAGTAACGTGCTCACCCCCTCCTGGGAACTACATCGTGTGGCAGGACGCTCTCTACGTGTTAGAGACTTCAAGGAGGTGTGAATTATGCATACTGGGAAATATAGTTCTTACATGAACGAGCGATGCAAACCAGGAAGTGAATGAGAGAACAGAAACTAGAACGCCAGAGGTGATATAGATGAAGGAATTTAATAGGTATTTACTCGTTTTTTAACAGAATCATTACACTATTCTGTCTGTCTACCTTGCAGACATTAATTTTAGGCAAACAAATGTTTTCCTTTACAACTCCTTTAACCCCTTCATCGCCCCTTAGTGTTTAACCCCTTCCCTGCCAGTGTCATTTACACAGCAATCAGTGCATTTTTATAGCACTGATCGCGGTATAAATTACAATGGTCCCAAAATAGCGTCAAATGTGTCTGCCATAATGTCGCAGTCACAATAAAAATCGCAGACCGCCTCCATTACTAATAAAAAATGCCATCCCCTAGTTTGTAGAAGCTATAACTTTTGCGCAAACCAATCAATATACGCTTATTGTGATTTTTTTTACCGAAAATATGTAGAAGAATACGTATCGGCCTAAACTGAGCGGAAAAAATATTTTTTGGGGGATATTTATTATAGCAAAAATAATAAAAAATAGATATTTTTCAAAATTGTGTTTTTTTTCCTTCGTTTATAGCACAAAAAATTAAATCCGCAGAGGTGATCAAATACAACCAAAAGAAAGCTCTATTTGTGGGGGGAAAAAAGGACGTCAATTTTGTTCTGGTACAGCGTCGCACGACCGTGCAATTGTCAGTTAAAGCGACGCAGTGCAGTATCACAAAATGTGCTCTGGCCAGGAAAGAGGTAAATTCTTCCAGGGCTGAAGCGGTTAATCGCTGCTAAGTTTTAAATTTTTTGCTAAATACAATTTTGAAAAAACAAAACAAAACTGTTTCATAGTTTGCTATACAATTTTGAAAACATGTAATTTTTCTCCTTCACTGATGTGCGCTGACGAGGCTGCACTGATGGGCACTAATAGGCGGCACTAATGGGCACTGATGGGTGTCACTGAGAGGTGACACTGACTGTTGGCACTGATGGGTGGCACTGATTACTAATGGGTGGCACTGATGGGCACTGGTAGGTGACACTGATAGGCAGCACTGATCGGTGTGCCTACACACCGATGGTGTGTAGGCACATCAGACCAACAGCCGTCCAGGTGGCACAGAACACAGATCATCTGACTCCACCCAAATATATAGGTTCTCCCAAGGGATTCAATAAAACCCCTGCCCATTGGCTGAAATGCCCCATATAGCCATAATCTAACCTTGCGTCGCCCCCGTATTTAGCACCACTAAGTACCCGGCCACTTAGTGGTAGAAGAGAAAAGTGCAACCAGTCCAAACTTAGGGAGAAATCAATGGATGTCTAACAATTAGCCAAGGTGACTATTCCAAGTAAATTTCAAGGAGCAACCCTGACTGAACTCCAGGGTGCTACAGACGTATGAGTGCTGCCAGCATTGCTGCAGAGGTTGAAGGGGTGGGGCCTGTCAGTGCTCAGACCATACACCGAACACTGTATTAAATTGGTCTGCATGGCTGTCGTTCCAAAATGAAGCCTCTTCTAAAGATGATGCCCCAGAAAGTCCACAAACAGTTTGCTGAAGACAAGCAGACTAAGGACATGTATAACTGGAACCTTATCCTGTGGTCTGAATAGACCAAGATAAACTTATTTGGTTTAGATGGTGTAAAGCGTGTGTGGGGGCAACCAGGGGAGAAGTACAAAGACAAGTGTGTCTTGCCTACAGTCAAGCATGGTGGTGGAGTGTCATGGTCTGGGGCTGCATGAGTGCTGCCGGCACTGGGGAGCTACAGTTCATTGAGGGAACCATGAATGCCAACATGTACTGTGACATACTGAAGCAGAGCATGATCCCCTCCCTTCAGAGACTGGACCGCAGGGCAGTATTCCAACATGATAACAACCCCAAACACACCTCCAAGATGACCACTGCCTTGCTAAAGAAGCTGAGGGTAAAGGTGATGGACCGGTCAAGCATGTCTCCAGACCTAAACTCTATTGAGCATCTGTGGGGCATCCTTAAATGGAGCGCAAGGTCTCCAACATCCACCAGCTCTGTGATGTCATCATGGAGGAGTGGAAGAGGATTCCATGGCAACCTGTGAAGCTCTGGGGAACTCCATGCCCAAGAGGGTTAAGGCAGTGCTGGAAAATAAAGGTGGCCATACAGAATATTGACACTTAGGGCCCAATTTGGACATTTTCATTGGGGGTGTACTCACTTTTGTTGCCATCAGTTTAGACATTAAGTGTGTTGAGTTATTTTGAGGGGACAGCAAATTTACACTGTTATACAAGCTTTGCACTCACTAATTTACATTGTAGCAATATGTAATTTCTTCAGTGTTGTCACATGAAAAGATAGAATAAAATATTTACAAAAAGGTGATGGGTGTACTCACTTTTGTGAGATACTGTATACTTAAAGCTGACCTCCAATTAGCCACAATGTACCCTTGCTGTGGTGCCAAACACACTGCAAGGGTTAAATGTTTGTTAAAGGATCACTAAAGGATTTTTTTTTTAGCTAAATAGCTTCCTTTACCTTACTGCAGTCCTGGTTTCATATCCTCATTGTTCATTTTTGCTCTGATGTTGCTATAATCCTTCTCTGTTCTGAACAGTCTGTTTCCTGATGAAAAAAGTCCTGGGAGCTTTCTCTCTGTGGTCACTAATCAAGGAGGTGTGATTACTGTGTATCCAAAACCCCTTAACACCAATCAGTTTTGTTTTCCAAACCATCACTGCCCTGTATTGGCTCTGAGTCTCTGTTCATCACAGAAGCATTAAACCACATGCAAAAACGAAACTGAAACTGTAGGTACATTATATGATTGACTTTTATCTATTTTTAAAAGGAATCAGTTAACTGTTATGTCTCTATACCCTGTAAACCAGGGGTCTTCAAACTACGGCCCTCCAGTTGTTCAGGAACTACAATTCCCATCATGCCTAGTCATGTCTGTGAATGTCAGTGTGTTACAATGCCTCATGGGATGTGTAGTTCTACAACAGCTGGAGGGCCATAGTTTGAGGATCCCTGCTGTAAACAGTCATTTCAGCAAAACATAATATGTTTCCTTTACAACTCCTTTAAGTCTAGGGGGAGGTGAAGTGGCAGTATTGCTTACCTTAACCCTGCTCCAGCCAGCTCTGGTGCCATCCTTCATTGCATGTGAAGAAGGCTAAAGTGAGATGATGACCGATGTGCATTAGAAAAGAGTCTGCATTGGCCTTGTTGTACAGGTCAAAGGAGCTTGCTGCAGACCAGAATAAGGTAAGCATTAGCCCTTATTCATGCGCCCGTAGACCTAACTGCCACTGCAAGAGTAGATTTTGACACTGTACAGGTAGATTTTGGCCAATTCCTGAAATTTAGCATTAAATGTATTTTTAAATGCAATATTTATCCTGGTATCAGCCTCTTGCAGTCCTCTGTACAACAGAGGACTGCATAGGAAAAAGCAAATCAGTTTATGTATTGACAAGACACATACTGACAGGAAGAGAGAGAGAGAAGATTGACAAAGAGATAAGCTCATCACTGCCCTGCTTCTCTTTTCACTGTCCAGTCACAGTCCTTCTGGACCTGGGCTTAGTGGATTGAATGATGCTGGTCATCCGACTGAGGACATCTAGTGGCAGAAAAACAGTACTGCAGGCAAAGTCTCTGGATTAAAGACTATTGCAGCTGTTTTTTGTTTTATTTAATCTTTTAATGACCTAACTGTAAGGTTCTGAAAGAGTACCCCTTTATGTTTTAACTAGAATAAATTTGAAATCATGTATTTGTATGCCTACATAGAGAAGAGAGCAGAAGAATGTGTAGTGGCATTTAACTTAGTTTGATAAGATTGTAGCCTGCAGTTAGCACCATAAACATAACAAGAATGTGTTTGTTGTCAGGAAATACCAGATTACCTGAAGCTAGTGTATCATTACTGAAGACAATAGAATTACCTGCAGGCAAAATAGTATACGTGTTGCTTGAAACCTAACATACTATTGTATTGTGTAAACATTGTGTCCTGCTGTAATTGGTTGCACCGCAGGGGGGTTTCCTAATGATGAATGCATAAATATGCTGTGTGACAAATAAACCAGTGTTAGTTGAAATCCACAATAATCAAGAGTGGCTTTTAATTATCCGATGCGCATCAAAGGTTCTTCCACACACCCAAGAGTCCAACCCGGGTATAGAGGAACACCACCAACCTTACACTAACCATTTCTGTCTTGTCGGTACTCTGATTAAAAACCTGTGGCTATTTGGCACTTTTGTAACCAAATCAAATTTTGTAATTTTCTTGGCTTTTATACGTTTTTGAGGGCAGATCGGTCTTTTTTTGTACCATACTGTAAAATACTGTAATATATTCATTTAAAGGGTTACTAAAGGAATTTTTATTCTTTTAGCTAAATAGCTTCATTTACCTTACTGCAGTCCTGGTTTCATGTCCTCATTGTTAGTTTTTGCTTTGATGTTGCTGTAATTCCTCTCTGTTCTGGACACTTCCTGGTTGTCTGTTTCCTGATCACCACAGTACTGGGAGATTTCTCTCTGTGGTGACTAATCAAGGAGGTGTGATTTCTGTGTGTAAAACGAAACTGGATTGGTGCTGAGGAGTTTTAGACAAAGTATCACTGCACTCTATTGGCTCTCTGTACATCAGAGAACCAGGAAACAACAGCAAAAACGAAACTAAACTGCAGGCACATTATATGATTGTTTTTTTATCTATTTTTAATCATTTTTAAAAGCTATCAGTTAACTATTATGTCTCTATACCCTGTAAACAGTCATTTCAGCTAAAAAAATGTTTTCCTTTAGTGACCCTTTAAGTTTATTATTTAAGCAAATGCTGAGAACACAAGTGAAATCTAGTAAGCTTACTGTATGCCAAGAACTGCTCACATTTTTCCTTTCCTTGCTCTTAGGTTTATCTCCATTTGTTTCTCCTGATGGCTTTGATCTGTTTTTTTTTTTTTTTAACGGGAGCCAATAGAGCAAATCATTTCCTATATGTATCTTTTATTCTCTTTCCCTTTTCTCTACTCTGTCTGTCAAGGTTGTTCTTGTCTATCAATGTTTAATTCCTGGAAGATCTCACGGTGGATCCGAATTCTAATGCTTTGTGACACACACAGGCATGTACTGCAGGGCCATCTTAATATCATCATGGGCCCCTGGGCAAAGTAATGCTCTGGGGCCCCTACAATGATGACAGTGTAGGTAAATAGACATCAAGTAGGTAGGAGGCAGACTGTCTCCCCTGTGCATCTATCACTCTCAGTGCCATCATGGGGCCTCCAATTTTGGGGTGGCGTGGGTTCAAGGACCAGCTTTTTTGGGGATAGTGCAGGGGCCCCCCATGCAGCTGGGGCCCCTGGGCAGTGCCCAGGTGTGCCCTCTCATTAAGACAGCCCTGATGTACTGGCCATAGGGACTACAGGGTGTTTCCCGGTGGGCCGATGGCTCAGTGGGCCGGTTTCAGTGACAGCCTGTCAAAGTAATGGCTGCGCAGCTCGCCCTCCACTTCATGCAGTGATGTGAGAAGGATGAGAAAATTAAAGAGGAGAATAAGTGAAATAATAAAAGAGGTGAGTGAGGACTTCTTATGTTATGCTACTTATGTTTTTTTTGCACAATTGCGTATAGTTTATATACGTTTTTTGTGTTGTTTGCAAACTTAAAGTGGGCCGGTCTGGATGAAGTCCAGGGACAAATTTTGGTCTCAGTCCAGCCCTGGACACACACAGTAGCTGCTAATAAATATGTAAGAACATAAAACTACTATAAAAATAATCCAACTTTCTATATAAGCAGTCATTTAAATAAACGGCATTTCTGTGCCAATCGGTATATTCAAGAAGCAAATTTACACTAAGCATATCACATTCTGCAACAGAAAACTGAGCTGCGTGTTTAAACCCTACATCAGAAGTGAGGGTGAGATGTTCCACCATGTTCATGTCATTATATACGGTATATCTTTTCTAACATTATCTAGTTCTTTCCTTCTTGGGTTTGTAACGCTCAGGCCTCGTACACACGACAGAGTTTCTCGGCAGAATTCGGCGAGAAACTCGGTCAGAGCTGGATTCTGCCGAGAAACTCTGTCGTCTGTACACTTTTGGCCCGATGGAGCCGCCGAGGAACTCGTCGAGAAAATAGAGAACATGTTCTCTATTTTCTCGTTGTTCTATGGGAGAAGGCGGCCCGCCGAGCTCCTCGGCGGCTTCATCCCTGAACTCGACGAGGAACTCGATGTGTTTGGCACGTCGAGTTCCTCTGTCGTGTGTACGAGGCCTCACACCTGAAGGGTCAGCTGGATATGACCCAGGTCTCCTTTTACCTGCTCAGAGGCTTCCAGGGCCAGACACCAGTTCTAATCACACTGACAATCACAGGCTCAGTTTAGGGCAGGGGTGCCAGACTCCACTCCCCTTACATCAGATGTTAAGAGTCTCCCACCCTCCCTTACATCACAGTGCACCCCCTTTACCATGTGCTGCTGCCAGGAAGAATTGGGGTACAGAGTAGGGTGACCACATTTCCAAACTGTCATTCAGGGACACACCCCCTCTCTCACCTTCCCCAAAAAAAGGTAAAGGTGGAGGTGGCGGGTGGAAATGTAGTCACGGGGTTGATGAGGAATTTGGCGGCGGGTTATTTGCCAGGTGAATGTGCTACTTGCCACCAGATGCAGTGCTGCTGTCACTCCCTCTGTATGAGCCACGTGCGTAGAAGGAAAGAAGTGGCGTCACATCTGGAGAGTGAAGATCACACCAGTCCTTGCTGCTTTCCCGCTAGGTGCCGGAGGAGGTGCCGAGGTGGGTGGGGATAGCATTGCTGCACTAGGCGCAGGCCTCGCTCCCAGCCTCACTGTCTGAGAGTAAATTGTCACCGATTGTAAGATGCCAGGCAGCGTTGGCCATGGCAACCAGTTTCCGGAAATGTAGTTAGTAGGGGATGGCTGTGTCCGCTATTTCATTCTGGGACACTGTATTGTCCCAGAATGAAGGTGCCCGGGACTAGACATGTGCACAGCAAAAATTTTCGTTTATTTCTGTTTCGTTTCTGTTAGTTTATCGTGATTCGTAACGAGTTGTAATTTCGTAAGACGTTAGTTATCGTATTCGTACTCTTTAGTATTTTCGTAACACTCTTTTTTCCGTTTCCGTTTTTTTCTGTTAGTTTATTTTTTGTTGAATCGAGATTCGTATTTTCGTTATATTTTGTATTCTGCCGCGTTCGTATTTTTAAAATTATTTTATTCGTTCCTTCGTTTTTACGTTGGGTTAATTATCGTTGTTTTGCTATTCGTATTTACATTATATTTTCCATCATGCTGCGTTCGTATTTTCGTAAGAAATATATTTTCGTTGCTTTATGATCATTCGTATTTTCGTGTCTAATTTCCTTTGATTGTAAAAACGTACTTTTGTAGATTTTATTGCATTCGTAATTCTGTTAGAATACATTTTACGTTTATTCGACACACTACTCGTCGTAATTTTGTAATTCGTACTTTACTGTGATTAACTTGACTGTCTTAGTTAGCAAACACACCCTGTCTAGAATGAAGTCTGACGTAGAAGAAAACTAAAATATGTCAGATATTACAAATACAAATCTAGAAATTAGATGCACTGCAGTCTAACACAGAAAAAGACACAAGGAGCCAGGAGGTAATGAGAAAGAAGCTCATTGGGGGAAGGAACAAACCTCTTCAGAGGAAAGGGACAGCGCTCAGTGACTATTGGTCAATGTCCAGAAATATTTCAGTACTAACGAAAGCTAATTTACATTATTTCGTATTTTCGTTGTTTTCATTTCCGTTTTCCGAAGATTCGTAATTTATTTTTGGTTAGTTTTGATTTTCGTTTTTTATTCTTTGTTCGGCATTTCGCTCGTTTTCTTTTCGGTCTTCGAATATTAGTAAGTTTACATTTTCGTTCATTTTGTTTTTCGTAATTTTTTTTTTTTTTGGGTTCGGTATTTTCGTTGTTTCTATGTTTTCGTTTCTTTCTTCTTTCGTATCTTCGTTGTTTTTCATATTCGTTATTTTGAAAATATCGTTATTCGTTATTAATTGCGCTAAACCGTTCGTTCATTCGTATGTTAACGAATCAACTAAAATAACGAAAATTGACGGAAAACGTATTCGTAACTTAAAAAATTGCACATGCCTACCCGGGACCTGGGACAGACATGTCAATTGCGGGACAGTCTCGGGCAATCCGGGACACGTGGGCACCCTAGTAGAGAGCTGGAAAGCAGAAAGTGCAGGGTCTGGAGGAGGACCAGAGGATGGCTGGAGTGCTGGAATTCTGAGACCAGGGGAGGCAGAGAGGAGACCTCTGGAGACGTCTGAAATTGGCTTTGCATCAACACTCCCTATCCAACCTGATGGAGCTTGAGAGGTCCTGCAAAGAACAATGGGAGAAACTGCCCAAAAATCAGTGTGCCAAGCTTGTAGCATCATACTCAAAGACTGGAGGAAGTAATTGGTGCCAAAGGTGCTTCAACAAAGTATTAAGCAAAGGCTGGGAATACTTAAAGTGTAAGTAAACCCAACTATCGTTTTGAGCTAAGGAAGCTGCCATCTTTGCCTCTGTTTATTCTGCAACTGCCATGATGCTGCACATGTGATCAGTTATGAAACCAGCCATTGGATGATTTGACAGTTTGGTTGAGAGCACAAGCAAATTTGACAGCTAGCATTTCCGGCATGCCGGGAATGTTAACAGTTTTTTTAAACTATCAAATCGATGGGTTTACTTCCACTTTAAGTACATTTTTTTTTTTTATAAATTTGAAATCTTTGCAAATAAACTTCTTTCACGTTGTCATTATGGGGCACTGTTTGTAGAATTTTAAAGGAAAATAATGAATTTAGTCCACTTTGGAATAAAATTGTAAATAACAAAATGTGGAAAAAGTGAGGCACTGAATACTGTCTGAATGTACTGTACCATCTGCCACCTTGGCAGAGAGATTCATAGATATCACCGCACTTGTAGTCCCTCCAGCCCCATAACAGAAGGTGAGAACCTTCATACAGACCTGGGGCTGGGATATAAACAAAGCAAGAACCTGTGCATTGCACCCACAATCATAGTTGCAATGCTCTGCAGTCCTGAACACAAAAATTAAAAAAATGCACTATTTTAGTTTTATCAATGTGGGTGCATTAATCTTTTTTTTTTTTTAAAAGGTGGACTATGCCTTTAACCACTTAACCCCCGGACCATATTGCTGGTCAAAGACCAGAGTACTTTTTGCGATTCGGCACTGCGCCGTATCAACTGACAATTGCGCGGTCGTGCAACGTGGCCCCCAAACAAAATTGGCGTCCTTTTTTCCCACAAATAGAGCTTTCTTTTGGTGGTATTTGATCACCTCTGCGGTTTTTAGTTTTTGCGCTATAAACAAAAATAGAGCGACAATTTAGAAAAAAATGAATATTTTTACTTTTTGCTATAATAAATATCCCCCAAAAATATATAAAAAACAATGTTTTTCCTCAGTTTAGGCCGATACGTATTCTTCTACATATTTTTCGTAAAAAAATCGCAATAAACGTTAATTGATTGGTTTGCGCAAAAGTTATAGCGTTTACAAACTAGGGGGTAGTTTTATGGCATTTTTATTAATATATTTTTTTTTACTAGTAATGGCGGCGATCAGCGATTTTTTTTCGGTACTGCGACATTATGGCGGAAACTTCGGACACTTTTGACACATTTTTGGGACCATTGGCATCTTTATAGTACGATTCACCATTGGTCAGTGCATAGCGGCTTACAAGTGATTGGTCCCACCTGCGGCTTTGAAACTTTAAGTGAGTGCTGGACCCTAATTGGTGGCGGCTGGTGCTCAAAATTTTTGGAGGGGCTTGAAACTAAAAAATAAAAAAACATCTAGCGCAGCCACTGTGCCCATCAAGCGCAGCCACTGTGCCCACCAAGTGCAGCCACTGTGCCCACCAAGCGCAGCCACTGTGCCCATAAATTGCCACTACTGTACCTATCAATTGCCGCCAGTGTGCCCCATCAATTGCCACCAGTGTGCCCCATCAATTGCCACCAGTGTGTTAGGGAAGCAATTTATTCGCTTCTCTAACACAACACTGTGCAAACAGCGAACGCACAGCATTGCTGTTTTCCAATTTGGCTCTAATTAGGGCACCTATTAGAGCCAAAGGCTCTCATCAGGCGCTTAAAAAAAACAAAACGCCGCTGTAATTCAGATGCCTGGCGCCAATGCATGAATCTATCTATTGGTGATAGAGCGGTGCAGGAAAAACGCACCGCCACTGACTCTAATGTAATTATCAATGATTAAGCACATGAGTGTGAAACTCTTTTGCTGACTTTTCATGGGCTGCATACACATGTAGCGCCCCCTTACTTTCAGTATGGGCACTACGCTAAAGTTAGTGGGGAATGGGAGAGTTACCTTGCTCCCATTCTGAATTTGTTATAATTGGGACTTCTGTCACTCCAGAAACGTCCACTGGGTCAGCCTGTGCTCCAGGGATGCAATACCATCCCTGGCCAGCATTTGGCACCAGAGGAGTTCTGGCAGAGCAACTTTCCCTAGCAGCCAATCAGAGAAGTTCTCCCTCGCAAGGCATGCTGGGGAGGGGTATATCTGTGACAGGTGTCATGTGCTAACCGAGTTTCTGGCGGGGTCCCGGTTCCAGGTGCGGCATCCACCTTCAGGGTGCGCGCATCCATGGACCCCGCCAGCGAGGCCCACCAGGCCAGAATTGCAGTCTACATAAACCCTCATCCTGAGGTAAAAAGGGACTCCAGTGACTTACTGGATTCTCGGTTCTATTGAGGGGATCCCAGGCTGGGTGCCGTTCGATTGGGGGGGGGGGGGGTCGGCTTGAGGGGAACCCGGAGGCGGGTTGTCCAACAGGGCTTGAGCGAACCAATCAGGGATCTGGTGACCGGAATGGTGACAGGTACATGCTGCTGTCATCCGGTGACCTATGCTACAAACCTACTGGGAGGATTCGCTCAATCTATCCATCTAGCTCACCTACAGTAGGTGTTTGTGATATTGTGTTTTTAGCACGACAGCATCGCGCTGATTCTCGGCGACATGGTGCCGAGATCTCGCCGACATCTCGCACTCACTGGAATAGTGACAGCACATCCCAGCAAGCGCGTCATAGAAGCGACGGGAGATCCGACTTGGATTCCCGCCAATTCTACACGTGTGCGGCGTTTGTTATGAATCCTGAGAAGTCCCCGCCGGATTTTAAATAAAAATCCGGCATGGGTTCCCCCTCAGGAGCATACCGGGCCCTTAGGTCTGTTATGGGTTGTAAGGAGAGCCCCCCTACGCCGAAAACACGGCGTAGGAGGTCCCCCTACAATCCATACCAGACCCGTATCCAAAGTACGCTACCCGGCCGGCCAGGAAGGGAGTGGGGATGAGCGAGCGCCCCCCCCCCCCCTCCTGAGCCGTACCAGGCTGCATGCCCTCAACATGGGGGGGCTGGGTGCTCTGGGGCAGGGGGGCGCACTGCGGGGCCCCCCCACCCCAGAGCACCCTGTCCCCATGTTGATGAGGACAGGGCCCCTTTCCGACAACCCTGGCCGTTGGTTGTCGGGGTATGCGGGCGGGAGGCTTATCGGAATCTGGGAGCCCCCTTTAATAAGGGGGCCCCCAGATACCGGCCCCCCACCCTAAGTGAATGGATATGGGGTACATCGTACCCCTACCCATTCACCTGGAGGAAAAATGTTAAAGTCAATAAACACAACACAAGAGTTTTTAAAATAATTTATTAGTCTGCTCCGGAGGCCGCCCCCTGTCTTCTTTAGCTCTGTTTACCAGGGGGGGCTTCTTCTTTGACGTCTTCGGGTGGGGGCCGCTCTTCGCCGCCGTCCGGTTCTCTTCCACCACCGGGGGGGTCGCTTTTATAAAAGCGCCCACTCCTCGGCGGGTTTCCTCCGACGTCTTCGGCGGAGGGTGGTGTGCTTCTTCTTCGGCTATCCGGGGGGGTCTTCTTCGGCTATCCGGGGGGTCTTCTTCACTCTCTGGGGGTCTTCTGCTATGTTCGCCGCTCTCCGCTGTTGACTCGGCGCACCCCGGTTCTTCCTCCAGCTGTCCGGTGCCTTCTCCTTCAGCGCTGAACGTCTATCTTCTTCTTCCGTGCTGTGACGTATTCTTCTTCTTCCGGGCTGTGACGTCATCTTCTTCTCTTCTCCAGATGTTGCCGGCTCTTCTTGCTGAAATGATGGATGCGTGGCTTGCATCGGACCTATATAGGCCTCACAGTCCCATCATGCTCTGTACCTACCCATGTGATACCTACCCACGTGAGTAGGTATCACATTGGTAGGTACCAGAGCATGATGGGATTGTGAGGTCTATATAAATCCGATGCAAGCCGCGCACCCGTCATTGCAGCGAGGAAAGGCGACGTGTCAACATCGGGAGAAGAAGAAAAGTGAAGAACATGACATCACAGCACGGAAAAAGAACTCACAGCACGGAAGGAGAAGAAGACGTACAGCACGGAAGAAGAAGGCACCGGACAGCGAGAGGAAGAACCGGGGTGCGCCGAGTCAACAGCGGAGAGCGGCGAACATAGAAGGAGACCCTCTGGAGAGTTGAGAAGACCCCCCGGATAGCGGAGAAGACCCGTCGGGATAGCGGAAGAAGAAGCCCCCCCGCCGAAGACGCCGGAGGAAACCCGCCGGGGGGTGGGGGCTTTTTTAAAAGCGACCCCCCCCCGGCGGTGGAAGAGAACCAGACGGCGGCCCCCACCCACCCGAAGACGTCAAAGAAGAAGCTCCCCCTGGTAAAAGAGCTAATAAAGAAGACAGGGGGAGCCTCCGGAGCAGAAAAATAAATTATTTTAAAAACCCTTTTGTGGTGTGTTTATTAACTTTGACATTTTTCCTACAGGTGAATGGTTAGGGGTACGATGTACCCCATATCCATTCACTTAGGGTGGGGGGCCGGTATCTGGGGGCCCCCTTATTAAAGGGGGCTCCCAGATTCCGATAAGCCTCCCGCCCGCATACCCCGACAACCAACGGCCAGGGTTGTCGGGAAGGGGCCCTGTCCTCATCAACATGGGGACAGGGTGCTCTGAGGTGGGGGGGGGGCCGCAGTGCGCCCCCCTGCCCCAGAGCACCCAACCCCCCCATGTTGAGGGCATGCAGCCTGGTACGGCTCAGGAGGGGCGCTCGCTCGTCCCCACTCCTTTCCTGGCCGGCCGGGTAGCGTGCTTTGGATACGGGTCTGGTATGGATTGTAGGGGGACCTCCTACGCCGTTTTTTCGGCGTAGGGGGGCTCTCCTTACAACCCATAACAGACCTAAGGGCCCGGTATGCTCCTGAGGGGGGAACCCATGCCGGATTTTTATTTAAAATCCGGCGGGGACTTCCCCCTCAGGATTCATAACAAACGCCGCACACGTGTAGAATTGGCGGGAATCCAAGTCGGATCTCCCGTCACTTCTATGACGGCTTTGTCTCTATCGCGGCAAGCCAGCTCGGCGCTGGCTCCCGCGATGGGGCTCGTTGGTGGTCAATCTCGCCGAGAAAGGGAGCGAGATTGACACAATATCGCGTGCACCTACTGTAAAGTAATTGGCCTGTGGCAGAGGCTCTAGAGCCGGGTCTGTGAGAGAGATCTGTTTCCTCCCAGCAAATCCTAAGTGACGCTTTGGCTGCCAGGCTTGTGAGAGGGGTCTGTCCGGGGGCACTTTACCCACTCCAACTAGAGTGGCGACGAATAACAATTTGGTACTCTATTGAGCAAGTACTGCGCAATTAATATCCGGGCCTGATACTGCAAGGTTCTCCCTTTTCTTCATCAACCTGCTCTTCCCACTTGATGTTGGCCGTGTTTGGCCTGGAATAAAGCATTGGAAAACTCTTTATTCACTGTCTGGACTTTCGCTCACTGCTTTGTTATCCACCTGCACTCATACGCCACAATAGGGTAACTAAATATGCCGATCCCAAAAACAAATCAGCGGCTCCTGCGGGGGTAGCGCTACACGCACATCATGTCTTTGCTTTTAATGGGTTTTTAATAAAGATACAGATTTTATTTGCTGGAAGTGCTTCTTTTTCATGTTAGACTTGGTTTGCGGACCAGGCGGGCACCTGGTCCCATACAGCAGCACAGGATCTCACGGGTCACCTCATGAGCGGTCTTCTCTCACTTGCTATAGTGTACAATAAATAAGGCTATGTTTCCACTTGAGGCTAGGGGGGGGGTGATTAAAAAAACATAACCAAGCCCCCCCCCCCCCCCCCCTTCCCCCTCAACTGCTCTACTCTAAGCTGCAAAGGTAGTGGTACACATGCTGTGACATGACAAAAATGATCCCCACCATTGTGATCCATTCAAAGCAGTGGTACAGGTTTTTAGGGGTTAAAACAGGTGGTGAGGAGGCCTGTCAAGTGCCCCCTAAAAAAGTGAACGTAGATTGCTCTTTAGAGGGTGTTGCCTGTGTAAATGAGCATTATTCATGCGATAATGTACAAGCGTTTTGTGTAACTTGCACATTGCGGCGAGAGCCCACCCACCTAGTTCATGCAGAATTTAGTTCCCACGCTGCCTGCACAGGACGTTTTAACCCTTTGCTGCAAAACTTAGGGGTTTATTTACTAATACTGGAGAGTGCAAAATCAGGCTCACTTCTGCATAGAAATATCTTCTAACCTCAGCTTGTTCAATTAGGCTTTGGCAATAAATCCTGGAAGCTCATTGTTTTTTCTGCAGAAGTGAGATTTTGCTTTAGTAACTAAACCCGTAAAGGCCCATACACGCAATCGGATTTTACGTCAATAATTGTCTGATGAACATGTTGTGTCGGATAATCCGACCGTGTGTATGCTCCATACAGTACAACAAATGTTGGCTGTTCATTCTCACCAACTGTCTGACAATAAATCTGTTATGTAGGAATATCCAATTGTGTGTACACAAGTCCGTCGCACTAAAATCCAAAGCACAAACACGCATGCTCTGAACCAATGCTAAACATCAGACAACAATAGCAAAAGTTGCCCAAAGGGTGGCGCTAAAGAGCAGAAAAAACATGTAGGCCCAGATTCTCGTAGAATCGCGCAAAACTGCGGCGGCGTAACGTATGTCATTTACGTTACGCCGCCGCAAGTTTTACAGGCAAGTGCTTTATTCACAAAGAACTTGCCTGTAAAGTTGCGGCGGCGTAGCGTAAATCCCCCGGCGCAAACCCGCCTAATTCAAATGATCCGGGTAGTGGGCGTGGAGCATTTAAATTAGGCGTGTTTCCACGCCGAACGTACTGCGCGTGCGCCGTCCCTAAAATTTCCCGACGTGCATTGCGCTATATGATGTCGCAAGGTTGTCATTGGTTTCGACGTGAACGTAAATGGCGTCCAGCCCCATTCACGGACGACTTACGCAAACGATATTAATTTTTAAATTTCGACGCGGGAACGACAGCCATACTTAACATTGGTTGCCCCTCATATAGCAGGGGCAACTTTACGCATCGCAAATCTAACGTAAACGTTGTATCTTCACTGCGTCGACCGCGCGTACGTTCGGGAATTCGCGTATTTTGCTTATTTGCATACCCGACGGGGAAAATGACGGAGGCGACAGCTAGCGGCGAAAAAAAAATTGCATTTAAGATCCGACAGCGTAAGAGCCTTACGCCTGTCGGATCTAATGGTTATCTATGCGTAACTGATTCTAAGAATCAGGCGCATAGATACGACGGCCCAGATTAGGACTTACGACGGCGCACATTGCGTTGCGCCGTCGTAAGCCCTATGAGAATCTGAGCCGTCGTTTTTTAAATGTTGGATGAAAAAGTTCTGCCATCTGTTCACGGCCAACGCCCTTTGGACAAAAATCCACGGATTTGTCTGATGGAAGTCCGATCGTGTGTATGATCGTTTGTATGAGGCTTTAGTGTTATAAAAATAAAATAAAAATACCAGTCAGAAGAAAACTCAATGCAGATAACATTTACTGCATATACTCGAGTATAAGCCGACTTTTTCAGCACATTTTTTTATGCTAAAAAAGTCCCCGGCTTAATGCCGCGTACACACGATCATTTAAAATGATAGTGTGTGGGCTTCACATCATTTTCGGGTTTTGAAAAACGACAATTTTTTTTTCCCGAACATGCTGCATTTTTTAACGACGTTTTAAACTATGTCGTTTTTCGGGTTGTAAAAAATTATCGTGTGTGGGCTAAAACGGCGTTAATAACCCACGCATGCTCAGAAGCAAGTTATGAGACGGGAGCGCTCGTTCTCGTTCTGGTAAAACTACCGTTCGTAATGGAGTAAGCACATTCATCACGCTGTAACAGACAGAAAAGTGTGAATCGTCTTTTACTAACACGGAATCAGCTACAGCAGCCCCAAGGGTGGCGTCATCAGCATGGAACTTCCCCTTTATAGCGCCGTCCTACGTGTTGTACGTCACCGCGCTTTGCTAGAGCATTTTTTAAAAACGATCGTGTGTGGGCAACGTCGTTTTAATGATGAAGTTGGAAAAAAACATTGTTTTAATGATGATGCTGAAAAACTTCGTTTTTTTTCATGCTGAAAAATGATCGTGTGATCGTGGATTTTTGTCTGAAGGGCGTTGACCGTGAACTTGTTCTGCATACAGACGGCAGAACCTTTTCATACAACATACACCAAATCACGTGATTTTTCAGCTCTTTACCGCTGCCCTTTGGGCAACTTCTGCTATTGTTGTCTGATGTTTAGCATTGGTTCGGAGCATGCGTGTTTCTACTTTGGATTTAGTCCGATCGTGTGTACAGGCCTTTATACTCGGGTGATGGTCTCCCGCTGTGTCATGCAATTGTTTGGAGGCCGTCCACTGTAACAAAGCCTTGTCTCCTCCTCATCCGTGATAGACAGAACACTGATACAATGCTGGAAAACTGAATCAGTGTCCCGTCTATCATGGATAAGGAGGAGGCGGGGCTTTGTTACAGTGAACGGACGCCGAACAGTTGCATGACACAGTGGGAGACTGTAAACAAGGTGAGGCTGCAAGTGGGCACAGTGAGGCTGCGGATGGGCACAGTGAGGCTGCGGATGGGCACAGTGAGGCTGCGGATGGGCACAGTGAGGCTGCGGATGGGCACAGTGAGGCTGCAGATGGGCCAAAGGAGAACTCTGGCCACAACTATCATCACATGCACTTATGACAACCATCCTTGTAGACATGGACTCAGGTTCCCAATGTGGACACTAGGAGCAGAAGCACCGCCAGCACTGACACAGCAGGACTGAAGCGGATTGAATGAACAAACAGGAGTGTGTGGCAGCCCCGATCTCGGCCGCGTGTTAAGAGACATCTGTGCCGGTTTCAGCACAGATGTCAATGTAAATCGCGGTCTGAAATGGCAAAAAGTAAAGCAGATGCGGCGTCACACCGATTAGGACGGTGCCATTGCCGACAATTGCCGGAAAATGCCGCCGATTTGAGATGCGATTTGACATATGAAATCACATCTCAAATCGTACCCAGTGTGAACCTGGGCTTAAGGTAAATTTTAGGGTAAAAAAACATATTTTTTGTTATTTTCAATATAATAAGGGCAAATTATTTAGTCACATCACCCCCTGCCTCCATCCCCCTCTGCGGTGCCACAATCTCCCCCTGCCTCCAATCTCCCCCTGGCCCCCCTGCCTCCACCCCCCTCTGCATTGCCACCAACAACCCCTGTCTCCATGCTCCATCCCCCACCCTCTGCAGTGCCACCATCTCCCCCTGCGGTGCCACAATCTCCCCCTGCCTCCAATCTCCCCCTGCCCCCCCTGCCTCCACCCCCCTCTGCGTTGCCACCAACAACCCCTGTCTCCATCCCCCACCCTCTGCAGTGCCACCATCCCCCTCTGCGGTGCCACCAACACCTCCTGCCTCCAATCACCCCCTGCCTCCCATCCCCCTCTGCGGTGGCACCGATGAAAGAAGAAAATTTATGGACAGCCGCACTCCAGTAAAATGTAAAAGTAAAAAGTTGTGCCTTTTATTCTAGTATGGGGATATGCAATTAGCGGACCTCCAGATGTTGCAGAACTACAAATCCCATGAGGCATAGCCAGACTCTGACAGCCACAAGCATAACACTCAGAGGCAGAAGCATGATGGGACTTGTAGTTTTGCAACAGCTGGAGGTCCGCTAATTGCATATCAGTAAATAAAAACACTACAAGAGCAAAAAAACAGCAAACAGTGGGGTAATAGAGCTGACGCGTTTCACATTGATGGACAATGCATTCACCGCATTCACCATCACCCCCTGCCTCCAATCTCCATGCGCAGTTCCAAGCCAAACCGATCTTGGCTATTTTTACTGGCACATTCCGGGCAACCACGGACATTTACGAACGGGGGAAAAAAGTGTCCGTTTTTACGAACTGTCCATAAAAACCCGGACGGTTGGCAACACTGCGGTGCTCCTACTCCTCCTAGTCCTTTTTCTTATCTCATCTCATGTATAAAATAGAATGTATTAAAAACTTTGTTGGAACAGATCTGTTAAAACACAGAGGCTGCATCCTGTGTCTCTGTTCAGTTCTATTGCATACCAAGTTTTCTTCTCAGTGTCTCATCCAGAGATATCCATAACAGCTTGCAGTATTTGTATATAGTATAAAACATGAAATTAGCATGTATTGCAGAGATGTACTGAATATGTGTTTATTTCCCGAGGACATACACTGTAATCTTGGAAAATGTGTCATTTAGTAAATGTTTGAGTTGTCACAGGAATTGTGCGATTTCAGATGAATTCGCACAATTTCAAAGCCGCATTCTATGTGAACGAGGGCTAACAGAAGACTCATTAGAGCGGCTTCTGTCAATGGTCCTGCTGGAAAACCATTATTCATTCATCTGCTGCAGCCAATGTGGAATTGTTATTGTGGAACCGGTGTTAACCCTTTCATTTCCCCCTCCTCTACATCTTATCTCTGGGTGACCTGTATATTAACCCCTTCATCTTTCATGCTCCCACTGTATGCGCCCTGTACATTAACTCCTTCATCTCCTCCTCCCTCTGTGTATGATCTATACATTAATGTGGAGCTCCACCCAAAAAAAGGGAAGCTCCACTTATTTGCCTCCTCCCCCTCCGCTGCCACATTTGGAACCTTTTGGGGGAGCCGGTACCTGGTTTTCACAGCTACCCACTCCCATATCCGGCTGACTTTGCCATGGCAACCTCAGCTGGGAGTTTAGACCCCCCGCCTTCTTCCTCTGCTACCAGGCCATTCACAAAGTGCAGTACGCTTCACGCATGCGCAGTAGGCAGCCAGCTGAGAAGCCACAAGGTTTCACTGCCGGTTTCTTACCTGAGATGGCGGTGGCAGCACCCAAGAGTCGATTGAAAAATCGGCTGGATTCCTGGACTAGAGTTGCCACCTCATCCCTTTAAAACCAAACACATATGAATTACACAGGTTCTGAGGCTAATTTAATGCAGATAAGGCACCAAGTGAGTTTAATTACCACCTTAATCAGCCACAGAACCTGTGTAATTAACCACTTAAGACCCGGGCAGCTAAAGGACCCAACCCGGCCAGGTTTTGCGATTCGGCACTGCGTCGCTTTAACAGACAATTGCGCGGTCGTGCGACGTGGCTCCCAAACAAAATTGGCATCCTTTTTTCCCCACAAATAGAGCTTTATTTTGGTGGTATTTGATCACCTCTGCGTTTTTTATTTTTTGCGCTATAAACAAAAATAGAGCGCCAATTTTGAAAAAAAATTCAATATTTTTTACTTTTTGCTATAATAAATATCCCCCAAAAATATAAAAAAAAAAAAACATTTTTTTTCCTCAGTTTATGCCGATACGTATTTTTCTACATATTTTTGGTAAAAAAATAAAAAAAAACGCAATAAGCGTTTATCGGTTGGTTTGCGCAAAATTTATAGCGTTTACAAAATAGGGGATAGTTTTATTGCATTTTTAATAATTTTTTTTTTTTACTACTAATGGCGGCGATGAGCGATTTTTTTCATGACTGCGACATTATGGCGGACACTTCGGACAATTTCGACACATTTTTGGGACCATTGTCATTTTCACAGCAAAAAATGCATTGTTTACTGTGAAAATGACGATTGCAGTTTGGGAGTTAACCACAGGGGGCACTGATGGGGTTATGTGTGACCTCATGTGTGTTTACAACTGTAGTGGGGTGTGGCTGTAGGTGTGACGTCATCGATTGTGTCCCCCTATAAAAGGGATCACACGATCGATGACGCCGCCACAGTGAAGAACGGGGAAGCTGTGTTTACACACGGCTCTCCCCGTTCTTCAGTCCCGGGGACCGATCGCGGGACTCCAGCGGACACGGACAGCTGGGTATTAGCACAGGACGTACCTATACGTGCATGTGCCCAGCCGTGCCATTCTGTCGACGTAAATGTGCAGGAGGCGGTCCTTAAGTGGTTAATGTGTGTTCAGTTTTAAAGGGATGAGGTGGCAACCCTATCCTGGACAGGTAAGTGTCCTAATATTAAAAGTCAGCAGCTACAGTATTTGCTGCTGACTTTTCATTTTTCTGAAAGAGCCTTTAATGTATCTAAAGAGGAGCTCCACGTTTGCAAGCTTTGTGTTTTAACCACCTTAAAGTGAATGTAAACCCACTCTCATTCTTTCTAAACTACTGCCATAGTGCTGATCTAGAAGGATATAGATGCCTCCTGTATGTATCCTTACCTGTCATATGCCTCCCCTCTGACTGTTATAAGAACTGAAAAACTGCAGATTCTGTGGGTGGATTTGTTGTCTGGAGCTCGGTGGGTGGAGTCGTGATGTCAGTAGACTCTCCACCCTCCTCTACACTCCCCTTGTCAACATGCATTTTGTCCTGTGTATTACTTACACTGAATTCTGCTATGATCACTAACATCCAGTCAAAATCCAGAAAAGTAACTACATGACTTCAGAAAAGAAGTGGGGGTGGGAATTAAAAAATAATGCCTGTCTCCAGGCTAGTGCATGAGATATGTAAATTCACAGCAAGGGGGCGGAACGGACTAAGATTTTTCTCTGTAAGTCCGTTTTATCTCACTGAACAATAAAAGAGGATTGCTCAAAGCTGGATTAACTCTGTGTGGCAAGACTGGGCACAGATGATAGGAAATCTTTTACTCCACATTGTGACAGCAAAAAATAAATAAAAAAATTCGGGCTTACATCCACTTTAATACCAGCAGGTTTCTTCATTTCCAAAACATTGTGGCAAAAAAATTAGCTCATCTTGGGGGGTCTACTTTTCAAAAAGTGGTAATCTTGGGGGTTCAGTACGCTGCAAGGTGGGGGAGCCGATGTGCGTGGCCGACGCCTGCGATGTCCGACCGGCCACCTGCTGTCGCTCCATAGAGAGCCAGAATGGTGATCTATCAATATAAACAAACAGATCCCCGTTCTGACAGGGGAGTAGAGGGAGATCTGCTGTTCCTAGTGATCAGGAACAGCGATCTTTCTCCTCCTCCAGTCAGTTTTTCGGGGGGGGGGGGGGGTATTTATTATAGCTAAAAGTAAAGAATATCGTTTTTTTTTTCCAAAATTGTCTGTCTTTTTTAGTTTATAGCGCAAAAAAATAAAAAATAAATCGCATAGGTGATCAAATACCACCAAAAGAAAGTTCTATTTGTGGGAAAAAAGGATGTTTGTACAACATGAGTGATAACATAAAATCCTGTTAGCATTATAATTTTTCAGATCCAAGATGCCAGTGCTGATCTCCTCCGAGTCCTAACAATACTAGCTGCCTGTCTCTACTTATAATACATTCGGAGTCACTGATGCTGAACAAGCACGCAAATTAGAAAGTCACAACTTCTGATCTGCAGGTTTGTTCCAAGTCAGTGCCTTGGAAAGCACCAAAGCCATTGGAATAGCCTAACAGCCAGTTAAACTAGCATTTCCAGAAGAAGAAATCAGCAAATGCAGTTCAAGGTTCCTTTCAATAAAGTTTTTATTTAACTTTAAAAAGATATTTAAGCCCTCGTTCACATTGACTGCTGCTTTGAAACCGTGCCACTTAATCTGAAATGGCACAATTTCAAAGCTGCATGTTAGTTGCGACTTTAGGTGCAACTTGGAAACAGCTATGCGGCTCCATGCATGGGCGTCCGCTCCATAGGGCAAGGGGGGGCAATTGATCCCCCCTAGAAAATCGAGAAGGTGTTGAAGAGTCTCGCGGCTGTGGGCTGTCTGAGCAGTCCCGGGCCGGATGTCACACAGACACAGCGAGCAGAGTGAAGCCACCTCCCCCTCCAGTGTTTATGTGTACACAGGGAACCTGCTGTGCCCATGCCGTGTTGATGGCTGATCTGAGGTACTGAATGGGATGGGGGGGGGGGGGGGTCCGTCTGTGCTAAAGGGGGGGTTTGTGCTGAATGGGGGGGTTGTGCTAAAGGGGGGGTCCATCTGTGCTGAATGGAGGGGTCTGTGCTGAAGGGGGGTCCATACATTCTCTAGGCTATATTTATATGGGCATGGAGTGAAGCTGAATTATCTCAAGAGCTATTTCACACTGCCAGCTGGCTGCGTTATCGGTAAAGCGGCGCTTTACCATCGTTTTAGCTGCGCTATTTGGCCGCTAGCAGGGTGCTTTTAACCCCTGCTAGCGTTTGAAGAAAGCGTTAAATGCGACTGTGTATTGCCGCTGCGGAAGCGCCCCCCCCCCCCCTGAAAAAATGTCAGCGGACGCCCATGGCTCCATGCACAGATGTGTATGCAAGTTGCACCCAAAATCGCTAAAGGTAATGCAGGAACTACTTTTCAAATCGGCGTCACACCGATTTAAACAGTGCAATTGCTGGCAATAGGGTATGACTTGGAATGTGAACAAGGGTCTTAAGCCTCCTACACACGATCGGATTATCCGACGGGTATTGTGTGATGGCAGGCTGTTGTAAGAGAATCCAACCATTTTTATGCTCCATCGGACAATTGTTGTCGGATTTTCAGTGGACAAATGTGGGATAACATGCTTTAACCACTTCCATACCAGGCACTTACGCACCTTCCCGCCCAAGCCAATTTTCAGCTTTCAGCACTGTCGCACTTTGAATGGCAATTGCGCGGTCATACAACACTGTACCCAAACAAAATTGGCGTCCTTTTTTCCCCACAAATAGAGCTTTCTTTTGGTGGTATTTGATCACCTCTGCGATTTTTTTTTTTGCGCAACAACTAAAAAAAGACTGAAAATTTTGAAAAAAAAAAGACGTTTTTATTTTTTTCTGTAATTTTTTTTGTAAATAAGTAAGTTTTCTCTTTCAATTACAGGCACTGATATGGCGGCACTGATGGGCACCGATGAGATGGCACTGATGGGCACAGATGAGGTGGCACTTATTGGCGGCGCTGGTATGCGGCACTGATGGGCACTCATAGGCGGCACTGATGGGCACTCATAGGCGGCACTGATGGGCACTCATGGGCGGCACAGATGGGCACTCATGGGCGGCACAGATGGGCACTCATGGGCGGCACAGATGGGCACTCATGGGCGGCACTGATGGATACTTATGGGTGGCACAGATGGGCACTGATAGGTGGGCACTGGGCATGGATGGGCACTGTGGGGTGGCACTGATGGACACTGTGGGGTGGCATTGATGGACACTGTGGGGCAGCACTGATTTATCCATGTTGCCAGTCAGTGCCCATTTGTGGGCACTGATTGGCATCTTTTTTATTTTTTACTGCTTTTTTTAAAAAAATTTCCACTGACTTTCTTTTTGTTGTTGTTGCCCCCTTCTTTTTTTTTTGCCCTTCCCTGGTGGTCCAGTGTGGGCTTCCCTGGTGGTCCAGTGTGGCGATCCGAGGGGGGCTGCGCTGATAAACAATCAGCGCGAACCCCCCCTGTCAGGAGAGCCGCCGATCGGCTCTCCTATACTCGCGTCTGTCAGATGCGAGTGAGGAAGAGCCATCAACGGCTCTTCCTGTTTACATCGTGATCAGCCGTGATTGGACACGGCTGATCACGTGGTAAAGAGCCTCCGCCGGAGGCTCTTTACCGAGATCGGAGATGCAGGGTGTCAGACTGACACCCCGCATCACCGATCGCCGCGCTGCGCGCCCCCACGGGCGCGCGCGGCATGAAATCCTGCAGGACGTCCATGGACGTCCAGTCAGGATTGTGTAACCACTTCCTGGACGTAAATCCCCTATGGACCGGGCGGGAAGTGGTTAAAATTGTCCGCCAACAAATGTGTGATGTCGGATTATCCGATCGTGTGTACACAAGTCCATCGGACAAAACTCAAAAGTACAAACACGCATGCTCAGAAGCAATGCTCACCATAACACAACATTAGCAGAAGTTGCCCAAAGGGTGGTGCTTAAGAGCTGAAAAAACATGTAGTTTCGTGTTTGTTGCCGTTTTTATGCAATACAATTTCCTGGCCAACGCCCTTCGAACAAAAGTCCGATGCTTCGTCCGCAGAAAATCCGATCGTGTGTACGGCTGGATTCACACCTATGCATTTTTAGTGCTTTTTGCATTTTGCAGATTTGCACCACAGAACGTGTTCCATTGGAAACCATGTTAAATGGATTGTAGTACAAATCTTCAAAATGCAAAAAGCACTAAAAATGCATAGGTGTGAATCCAGCCTATGAGGCTTAAGGCCACATCAGTAGAATTTCATTTGAATATTTTCATATTTTAAATATTTGTTTCATTTTCTAATTAGTTGAGTCAAATCAACATTCGTTTTTGACTATAGTGATGAGAAAATTTGAAAGAGCAGGATTGATTTTTTTTCCTCAAACAGATGAAATGAGAATATGGGAATATGGTTTTTGTTCAGGAAAAATCATACATGTTGTAAATAAAATCTGTATTAAGCTGGGCTCACACGAATGCTATTGCAGACATCGCATGCGATTCGCACCGCATTCCTGTTCACATCACAGTTTGTATGGTTGAAATCGCATTCGCTTCGAAATGGTGCAGGACCCTTTTGTTTGTCCGCACTGGAATCAAATCACATGGGTGTTCAGACCCGATTCCATCCGATTCCACAGTTTGCACTGCGTTCTGCGAACCTATTTGGGGGTGTCATCAACTTTATATTGATACCCGTAGCGGTTCACAGAGCTGATTCTGATGCGGTGCCCGCACAGGAATCGCTGGGGTTGCCACATCGCACCAGTGAGAACCTAGCCTTAAAGCGGAGGTCCACCCAAAAGTGGAACTTCCGCTTTAAGCACTCCTCGCCCCCTTACATGCCAGATTTGGCATGTCATTTCTTTGGGGGGGGGGGGGGAGTGGGACTTCCTGTCCCACTTCCTCCTTCGGGCCGCCTAGGCTACTCCTCCTCTCCACCTAGATGACCCCTCCATCTAGGGGATCTTCTGAGGCATGTGACAGGTCCCAGAAGATTGTCTGTCCACTCAGAGAGTGCAGCGTGACTCGCGCATGCGCAGTGCGTGCCTGGCCGTGAAGCCGAAAGCTGTCACGGCCGGGTGCCCACAGTGGCTATGACAGCGCCGGTGGAGAGGAGGGGGGAGGAGCGACGCTCCGGGCGGCCGCATCTCTGGACCGTGGAACAGGTGAGTGTCTGTTTTTGTAGCTGCTGACTTTTAATAAACCTAAAAAGCCTGGAACTCCGCTTTAAGGTGACAACAAGCGGACCAATTGAGTAGGAACTGGCCGAATTTCAATCCATGTGTGGGCAGTGTGGTTCAACAGAAGTCGATCTATGAAGACACAGTGGGGAGGATTCACCTCGGATGTGTAATTGGGGAATCGGCTCAATTTTTCACGTTTTAAACCTGTTGGTTATATGGACTCATCTATGGCCAGTTTTAAATGTCTGGATGAATTTTTACGTGCTTTCAAATGCAAACACAGTAAAACCTTGGATTGCGAGCATAATTCGTTCCGGAAGCATGCTTGTAATCCAAAGCACTTGTATATCAAAGCAAATTTTCCCATAAGAAATAATGGAAACTCAGATGATTCGTTCCACAACCATTTTTTCATAAATCCTTCAGTTTATAGTCCATATAAAAGATTATAACAATGTGATAGGTTGTGTAACTATAAAATGTCCATCCACAAATGGAAGCCTCCACACGGGAATTAGAAGCAAAATCCAGCAGGAGCTACAGAGTATAAAAGAGAAGAGAGGCGCCTCTAAGTGTAGCAATATGGTTACAGCTAATCTAAGTATGCAGACATCCGAGGTAAAGCTGCCACATAGACCATCCCCCGCACCACCGGCTCCTACCGCTGTCAGTCTGCAATTGCGACTGTGAAGACTACCCTGCAGTAGAGCGATCTAAAAGCGAGACTTGAAGAGCTCGTGGAGCGCATCGTGGACGGGACGACGTTGATGGTGTTGCGGAGGATGGTCTATGTGGACAGCTTTACCCCATAGGTGTGCGCAGCCTATTGCATTAGAGTGTGCACCCCAAAGCTCAAACACACACTACCAATCGCTCACTGTGTTCATTCAAACAGTGAAGTGGTCAGTAAATGACATATTTACCGTCCCCTTCCCCCATTCACCCTAAAACATCCCTGCAGCAACAGCTGCCGGGAGAGGAGGGAAGCCAGCAGTGGTGCAGGAGGAAGGGGGAGGGGGCTAAGGCAGTAGGGGAAATCTATGCTGCACAGAGTGATTAGGGTGTGCCTGGGCACACACCTATGGCTTTACCCCGGATGCCTGCATATATAGATGTGCCTGTTTTAATCATCAACCATGTGAGTTATTAAATGTTGTACCTTCATTAAATGTAACCATATTGCTACACTAAGGCCTCGTACACACGACCGAACATGTCCGCTGAAACTGGTCCGTCGGACCAGTTTCCGCAGACATGTTCGGTCGTGTGTACGGCTGACCGGACAATTGTCCGGCGGATCGGACAGGTTTCTAACAGACAAATGTTTCTTAAGGTTCGTACACACGGTCGGACATCCAACAAAATTTCCCTTGGATTTTTGTCCTAATTGATTTGTCCGATCACACCCATAGCATACACACGCTCGGACTTTTCTGCAAAATTTTCTAACACTTTCCTAACATCACATGGTTTTTTTGCTCTTTACCGCCACCCTTTGATTAACTTCTGCTATTGTTGGTTGAGTTTAACATTGGTTCTGAGCATGCGCATTTGTACTTTGTGCTGTACACACGGTCGGACAAGGCACCATCGGACTTTTGTTGCCGGAAAGTTGGTCCGTTCGCAGACCCAACTTTTTGTCCGATGAAACTCAAAAAAGTTGGTCCGATGGAACGTACACACGTTTGGACAAAGGCGAAAAGTTACGGATTTTGAAGTTGGTTGGGCAAAAGTCTGACCGTGTGTACGGGGCTTTAGCGTGCTAAGAAACATGTCCGCTGGAAGCCTGTCCGTCGGACATGTTCGGTCGTCTGTACGACTCACCGGACATGTCCGCTCGGCCGAAAGCCCTCGCATGCGTCAAAGTGATTCGACGCATGCGTGGAAGCATTTACCTTCCAGGGTCGCGCACGTCACCGCGTATCCTGTCCGCGCGGATTTCTGTTTGATGGTGTGTACAACCATCAGACAGAAATCTCAGAGCGGACATGTCTGATGAAAACGGTCCATGGACCGTTTTCATCGGACATGTCCCCTCGTGTGTATGGGGCCTTAGAGGCGCCTTTCCTTTTTTTATACTCAGTTGTGACATGACGCTACTCTTATATCAAGACATTGCTTGTATAGCAAGGCAAAAAAAAAATGTAGCTTGTCTTGCAAAACGCTCTCAAACCAAGGATTTACTGTAGTTGATGCAATGATGGCAAGAAAGAATGTGAACAATTTTTCTACGAACGACCGAAGGAAAATCTAACTGTGTATGGACAACTTTTTACCGATGTCAGTAATTTCACCCGATTCTGTGTTCCAACTTTCCGTCAAGTGAATTCTCACTGGGTAGAGCAACAAGTGTGATCACCTTGTCAGCCCTGCAGAGCTGTCCTTTGAAAGCCCCCTCCTTCCCCAAGGCACTGATTGAGATTCCGCCTGACTCTTCTCTTATAATGCAGAGAGAGTGAGATGAAAATATCCACCTTGCAGCAGCTAACTGCTTTCTGTCTGGCTAAGCTTTGGATGTGGAGCCCCTGAGATCTGGATCATGAATAATGCATGATGGGTGGTCTTACTACAGGAATGAGGACTGTCATTGGGCTGAAGCAAATTGCTTTTCCCTTCGCTGGGTGCTCAATGAGGATGCAGCAGATAGACGACTCACTGCAGGAGAGCGAAGGAACTAAGCGCTGCCACACATGCACCAAGTCCTTGGTGAGTGACCCCAGGGGGCAAGCCATCAATGAAAGCTAGAAAATCCCACCGCACAAGGGGGCTTCACCTCCTACCTTGATATCCTTTCTTCTCCTACAAAGAGAAGCATTGACTGGCAATGGGCAAGGTGTTGCAGGTAAGTCTTCTACTTATCTGCTCTTGACAGTCCATCTCCATGCTCTACACTTTATTGCCCCAAATATCCTGTGTTGTTTCAACAAATGGACTGGAATCTCCAACAAGTCAACATCTAAGGATGTCCTTGCCGAAGGAGTCTGAGTGATGCTTTGATTGACAGCTTGCTCTGCTGTTCAGGAACCACAGGAGGGCTTTGCTGGGACTTGTGGTTCCTCATCAGCCACAGGTTCTCCATGGCACTTGTGGAGGGATTAATGACACAAGGCTGTGCAGTTGGAGGAATGTTAATTAACCCTTTCATCGTCATTCACCAACAATATCCGTGCCTTTGGGAAACGTGTCTTCCCATTAGGTGAGGGATTCTGTAAAATTTTATTTCCATTAATATCATTTCCACGCTTGCTTTGTATCTGACTTTCAGCACAGTGTGTGGGGTGGAAGCTCGGCTGCGAAGGGCTTATAATGACTAGCTGTTCCCATTGAGATTCCAGCTAGCAAGCCAGAGTGTAGGGTGGTCTATGTGTAACTGAGATCCTGACCTGTGCAGTGACCCCCCCCTTCAGGTATATAGTGAACACCTGGATCAAGCACCCTCTGAGCTTGTTCACAATTAACTCCATGGCTGCCAGGCGACAGGGGATTTTTTTCCATTTTAAATCCTAAACCTTTCGAACATTCATAAGACTTTCCCCTGCTGATCCAATAGAATGCATGTCTAAACACAATGGTTTAATTACTAACCTGACCGCTTGGCACAGCAGGTCAACAATGCTCGCTTTCTGCTCTTTCTATGTAAAAGGCTGAATTAAACAATTAAGTCAGGGCTCATGAGCTACAGAAACAATGCTGCTGGTATAATTGTTCACGCTGCTTTAAGGTAACTTGCTTTAACCCCTTTCTGACCATGCTCATAGGCCGTACACACGATCCCAAAATCGGACGGAAAATACCGCTTTCAATGCGATCGTACGATAATCTGATCGTTAGTACAGAGCTTTCAAGAGCCGATCATGACAGTTCATCCGATATTATTATTATTGTATAGTAGGACATGCACGAAAAAATTTCTCGTACAATACCAGATCGTACGATTTTCATTTAAAGTGGTTGTAAACCCTTACAACACACTATATGCTACAGGTAAGCCTATGATAAGGCTTATAGGGTTACTACCCTTGATATCTTCTAAATCCGGACGGTTTAGGAGATATCCCCTGTATTTGCATGTGCTGATGTAATCGGCACATGCGCACTGAAGGAATTTGGGGGCCCCAAGCAACCCCCCCACCCAAGATGGAAAGCCTACGTTAACGCTACACTAATTTTTTTTTCTATTCTTACCTCCCCTTCTTCCCTGTAGGCTGCCACTGTAGCGTGGCCGAGCTCCTCTTCCCCAGTCCCCTATGAGATAATGCCCGGGCCGGGTATCATGCGGTACAGGAGATTCAGTTTCCTGTCTTCCCAGCCAGACTGACAGGAAGTGAGCACCCAGTGTGCACTTCCTGTCATTCCGGCCGGGAACAGGAAACTGAATCTCCTGTACCACATGCGGTACCTGGCCAGACTGACAGGACTCCAGGTGAAAGGAAGAGGAACTCGGCCACGCTACAGCCTGGGAAGGGGAAGTTGGGGGCCCAAGGCCAGCTCGGGGCCCCAAGCAATTGTTTGTTTTGCCTGTCCTGTAGCGACGGGCCTGCGTGTATGTACCATTGGTCTGTTCCGTGCTACACGTCACTTCCGGTCCGACGACGCTGCGTTTAGCTCCATGCTGAGGCGCACGCCGGCTCGAGCAGCGGCTCCTGTTCCTTTGTGGTCTCTCAGGGCGGTAGTTCACACCTCACCATCACTAGCTCCCCTGCTTGCCGAGGATTCCGTTGTGGATGTTGATCGTTGCCATATCCATCTGGACTTTCTAGTGACCCTGGACCAGATTGCCTTATATATATATGCCTCTTACTTCTCATATCATGTGAGTAGCCATTTGGCTGAATGTTATTCATATCCCTATTAAACTTTCAGTGTTACTGCACTTAGATTGGCGCACCTTCTCTTCTTTCTTGTGTATGTGCCACTGCTTTCAGTGACTGTGCCGTTACCGGCGGGTCCTGTGCGGGTGCGACGTCATCGTGGCTCCGGCCAATCACAGCGCCGGAGCTGCGATACCCAGAAGTTTTTCCAGTAAAGACATGTCGGTGGCCGGCGCTGTGTCGGGCAACGCAGCGGGGGGGGCTTCGATCCCAGGTGAGTATTACATAATGAGCTAGTATGCATAGCATACTAGCTCATTATGACGTTGTCTTTCAGGGGGGGGGGGGGGGTGGATTTACAAACCACTTGAACCACTTGCTTACTGGGCACATATACCCCCCTCCTGCCCAGGTGAAATTTCAGCTTCCGGCACTGCGTCGCTTTAACTGACAATTGCGCGGTCGTGCGACGTGGCTCCCAAACAAAATTGGCGTCCTTTTTTTCCCACAAGTAGCGCTTTCTTTTGGTGGTATTTGATCACCTCTGCGGTTTTTATTTTTTGCGCTAAAAAACAAAAAAAGAGCGACAATTTTGAAAAACAATTCAATATTTTTTACTTGTTGCTATAATAAATAGCCCAATTAAAAAAAAAAAATTCTTAGTCTAGGCTGATACGTATTCTTCTACATATTTTTGGTAAGAAAAAAACACAATAAGCGACTGGTTTGCGCAAAAGTTATAGCGCCTACAGAATAGGGGACAGAATTATTATTTTTTGTTATTTTTTTTTTTTACTAGTAATGGCGGCGATCTGCGATTTTTTTTTTTATTGGGACTGCGACATTATGGCGGACACATCGGATACTTTTGACACATTTTTGGCACCATTCACATTTATACTGCGATCAGTGCTATATATATGTACTAATTACTGTATAAATGTGACTGGCATTGAAGGGGTTAACACTAGGGGGTGAGGAAGGGGTTAAATGTGTACCCTGCATAGTGTTTCTAACTGTGGGGGGAGGGGATTGACTGGGGGAGGTGACCGATGCTGTGTCCCTATGTACAAGGGACACAGATCGGTCTCCTCTCTCCCTGACAGGACGTGGAGCTCTGTGTTTACACACACAGATCCACGTCCTTGTCCCTGTAACCGCCGATCGCGGGTGCCTGGCAGACATCGCGGCCACCAGGCAAGCGCATCGGCATCTCAGTGATGCGGCGGGCACGCGCGCCTCCCCCCCCCAGTGGCTGGAGGCCAGAGGCCGTATATAGACGACCACCCGGCAATTAAGATCCACACTGCGGCCGTATAAAGTCGTACGGCCGTCAGGAAGTGGTTAATCAGTACAGTTGTCGTCTGAAAATACAATACAAATACACCACAACACATGACATCACTTCTGATTTTTTAATCTGTCGTACGAGAATTTTTGTAACTTTAGTAAACTCTTTAGGTTCGATATATGACTAGCATGCAAAAAAAAAAACGGACGATTTGTCATGCGATTTTCGGATCGTGTGTACAGGGCATAAGTTTGTGCCTTTTCAACATCAGCAAGAAGTGTCCAAAAGCATGGATTCTCATCATTAGGCTTTTGTGTCGTGTGCTGGTGACTTTGAAGGGTGGGAGACACTAGCTAGGATTGCAGTTGGGACTAGGGTTGCCACCTGTCTGGGATTCACCCGGACAGTTCGGATTTTGAATCATCAATATGCAGACAGGAATGTAGCTCAGAACAGGGCCTGATAGGAGGGTCAGGGGGCACTATGCACGCAGGGATGGACTGGCCATTGGGACTACAGGGAGTTTCCCGGTGGGCCGATGGCTCAGTGGGCTGGCTTCAGTGACAGCGGAGCGCCGCCCCCCCCTCCGCTCCTCTGTCTCTCCCTCCCCGCAGCACTCACCTCCTCTCCCTCCCCGCAGCGCTCACCTGGGGGGACAAAGAAGCAGGGGGAGGACAGAGGAGCATGGGGGAGGGGACAGACAGCTGACTCAACAGCTATGGCCTGGGAGTTTCTCACTTCTGCCTAATCTTGTCCCATAAGGGGGGGGCACCAAACTGATTCCTTGCCCCGGGTGAAATAATGTCTAGCTTCCCCACTGGTACTGCCTATAAGGCTGCATTCACACCTAGGCGTAGGCAATAGCGGCGTTTTCAGGCGTTTTTTTCAGCGTTTTTTTCGGCGTTTTGTCGCGCGAATATGCGCGTATGCGCGCGTATGCGCGCGTTTGCATACAGCGTTTACCGACGTTTTTGTTCCTCGTATTTTTTCTTATAATCCAATAGGAAAAATGATAATCCCTGACATCACTTGTTGCTATCCTAGGATTTTTATTTTCCTCTTCCTGTGTGAATATACCTCTTCCGGGTCATCATTGTGCTTCCCATTCCAAAATGAACGACGATGAGATGGCATGTATGATGGCAGCAGTCACTGCCACCTCGTATATGCTATACCAGGGACAGAGGAGAAGGAAGAGGGCACGGAGATATTGGATCCACCCTGTTATTGCCGGTCGGGAAGAAACAGGACAGTTTTGGGTCCTTTATAAAGATCTCCGAGAGCACGAGGAGAAATTCCTGGACTACACCAGAATGTCTATGAAAAGGTTTGTAAAAATTATCTGTATTCATTGTTTTTGACATTGTACCTTTCCATGTCCACTAAAAAACGTTTTTATTTTTATTAACAGTTTTGATGAGTTGCTAGAACTGCTCAGCGGTAGATTACAGAGGATGGACACCTATTTCCGCAATTCCATACCCCCTGTGGAGCGACTTATCATCACACTGAGGTAAAAAGTTCCAAAATGATGCTCTAGTGCCCATAACAAAATTCTATACTCACCGTATAACTACCTACCCCCTTCCTACTATTCATGACTCGCATCACGGTGCCACCATTACATGACAGACTGTGCCCCATTACATGACAGACTGTGCCCCATTACATGACAGAATGTGCCCCATTACATGACAGACTGTGCCCCATTACATAACAGAATGTGCTCCATTACATGACAGACTGTGCCCCATTACATGTCCTGACCTGACCCATTCAGACTGTGCCCCATTACATGACAGAATGTGCCCCATTACATGACAGACTGTGCCCCATTACATAACAGAATGTGCTCCATTACATGACAGACTGTGCCCCATTACATGTCCTGACCTGACCCATTCAGACTGTGCCCCATTACATGACAGACTGTGCCCCATTACATGTCCTGACCTGACCCATTCAGACTGTGCCCCATTACATGACAGACTGTGCCCCATTACATGACAGACTGTGCCCCATTACATGACAGAATGTGCCCCATTACATGACAGACTGTGCCCCATTACATGTCCTGACCTGACCCATTCAGACTGTGCCCCATTACATGACAGAATGTGCCCCATTACATGACAGACTGTGCCCCATTACATAACAGAATGTGCTCCATTACATAACAGAATGTGCTCCATTACATGACAGACTGTGCCCCATTACATGTCCTGACCTGACCCATTCAGACTGTGCCCCATTACATGACAGACTGTGCCCCATTACATGTCCTGACCTGACCCATTCAGACTGTGCCCCATTACATGACAGACTGTGCCCCATTACATGACAGACTGTGCCCCATTACATGACAGAATGTGCCCCATTACATGACAGACTGTGCCCCATTACATGTCCTGACCTGACCCATTCAGACTGTGCCCCATTACATGACAGAATGTGCCCCATTACATGACAGACTGTGCCCCATTACATAACAGAATGTGCTCCATTACATGACAGACTGTGCCCCATTACATGTCCTGACCTGACCCATTCAGACTGTGCCCCATTACATGACAGACTGTGCCCCATTACATGTCCTGACCTGACCCCATTACATGTCCTGACCTGACCCATTCAGACTGTGCCCTATTACATGACAGACTGTGCCCCATTACATAACAGAATGTGCCCCATTACATGACAGACTGTGCCCCATTACATGTCCTGACCTGACCCATTCAGACTGTGCCCCATTACATGACAGACTGTGCCCCATTACATGTCCTGACCTGACCCATTCAGACCGTGCCCTTACCTTTGCGAATCTTGCCCGTATGTGTCTTCAAAAAGACGTGCCATCTACATCTTCTGTTCCGTGACAGGCGGAACATTCAGCGTCCTATGAGGCACTGTGTTCAGTGTTCGTCCATCACGGGGGCCCTCTCGTCCTCGGACGAGAGGGCCTCCGTGATAGGCATAAAGCAAACACTACAAACACTATTGCATCCATTACCCAATAATATTATATTTGTATATGCATCTAATATTAAAAAACACACGTTTTACAAGGTCCAATTTTTTTTATTTTTTTAGGAAGTATATTATAAACTATATTCATCCTATTTTTATTTTTTTTTATTTTTTGGTCAAAAAACAAACTTTAAGCTAACGTAGCTCATAGAAAACAAATAATTTGACTGCAGTTGAACTAGAGTCTGATAACACAACATTACAGTTTTTGGAAACTTGGGGATTCCCCTGGGTCATCCACCGATATGCCAGCGTCTATGGCTTTGCCAAAACTAGACCAATCAGATCTAGATGTTGTACCATGCGGCCAACGTGATGGTGGTGTTGCTGGTGGTTGTGGTGGTGGTGGTGTTGGTGTAGGTTGAGGATTGTAAGGTGGGAGTGTAGGCAGGTGTGTGTAATCGGAAGGGTATGTCGTGCGAGAAGGGTAAGTAGGAGGTTGTGGAGGTAGATGAAATGTTTGTGAAGTCGTGGGATGGTAGGCAGAAGGTGTCGTCTGTGGGCGTCTGTAAGGTGACATTGTCGAAGTGTGCGTATGCAGGTAAGGCGGATCAGGGAGTGTTGAGGAAGTGTATGCAGAAGGTGGTGTTGGTAGTTGAGGGTGGGTAGAAAGTGTGGGCGTCTGAGTCGGGTAAGGTGGTGCGTGTTGAGGTAGGTGGCTGTGAAAAGGTGGTGCTGTGAAGTGACGAAGTGTTGGTGCTGACAGATGTTGCAGGTGTTGGTTAGCATAGGGGCCATACGGTGGTGGTGGTTCTGGGGATAGGTAGGGTTCTTCAGGTGGAATAAATGTGTTGATGTACCGTATGGTACCTGCCAGCATATCGGCTTGTAGGCTTTTGGGAACCCTGTCCATTAACTCCGCCAAACATTGGGCCGACTTGTTTCCGTATGAAGGGGTATTAGTATTAGTACCCATTCTGTCCTTCATTTCTGACATGATCTGTAGCATCATTGTCACATTGGGGTCTGATTCCGGAGCTTTTCTTTTGGTCCCCCTCGCAGCTACACGCGGCACCGGCCTTGGCGTTGTCTGCAGCTCTCCCAGAGGTGTTGCCGGCGTAGATTGAGATGAACTGGCCAACTGGCTTTCCGGCTCCAGACCCTCCAGTGTCTCATCACACGAATTTCGGCTGCTGTTATCCATCGCGACAGGGGCGGTCGGAGCAGCTTCCTCCCAGCTGTTTTCAGTCCTGAAAATATAAATGAATTATTATAACTTTTGTATACCAATTGCGCTCACTGTCCTTAGTACAGATAATAGTTTACCTCGCCAAACTCAATGAAGGTCTCAAGAATTCCAATTCCTTAGCATGAATGTATTCTTTGATGTGACATGCCGCCGATCCACTCCTGTTACTTGTTACCAGTCTCATGTATCTTGCATAGGCGTCACGAAAGCTCTTCCATTTGTCTTTTATCTGTTTCACTGTCAAAAACAAAATAAAATAATATATATTATTTTCTTTGTAGATATTTATCAACTGGACAGTCTCTTGGAAGTCTACATTATGCCTTCCGTATAGGCAAGTCGACAGCGAGTTATATTATACGTGACACCTGCTCTGCTATATGGGAGGTTCTCCAGGAGGTAGTGTTCAAGAAACCTACTGCACAGGAATGGGCACAGATTGCGGAGGTATTCTGGCAACGCTGCAACTTTCCTAATTGTGTCGGAGCAATAGATGGGAAGCACATTAGGATTGTGAAGCCCATGAGAAGTGGAAGTGAATTCTTCAATTACAAGAAATATTTCTCTTTTGTATTGATGGCTGTAGCAGATGCAAACTACTGTTTTACTTACATAGACATTGGGTCATATGGGAGCAGCGCGGACTCAACCATCTTTGGAAACTCGAACTTTGGTCAAATGCTGCGATCAGATGATCTTGACCTACCACAATGCCGTCCTCTCCCAGGCACAAATGGCCCTCCACTACCAAGTGTTTTTGTGGGTGATGAGGCCTTTTCTTTGGGGACAAACCTCCTGCGGCCTTATTCGGGGCATAGTTTGACAGAGGAGAGAAGGGTATTCAACTACCGCCTAACCCGGGCACGGCGAGTAGTTGAATGCACTTTTGGAATACTTGCCAATAAGTGGCGGCTTCTGCACACTCCCATAGTGTTAAACATGCAGAATGCCGTCACGGCTGTCAAAGCTGCGTGCGCCTTGCACAATTTTGTGAGGCAGCGCGATGGCTTCGATTTCGAAGAACCGGTTACTGAGACTCTGGAAAGAGCTCAGTGGACTGGTGTCCGTGGGAACAGGCAGGGCTCCCATGTACGGGATCAGTATGCCGCATATTTTATGTCTCCTGAAGGACAGGTGCCATGGCAGCTGGATTCCATTTAATTATTAATATTATTCTTTTTTTGTGAGACTGTCAATGCTTGACGTACTTTTTTGAAGAATACATCATATGCTGTTGTAATAAAATAAAATAAAAATATGTTATTAATGTATTAAGAAGTCTCATGTTTGTTTTATTTTGAGGTTTTTTTTAAATCGGTGTCATGGTGTCAGGATGGGAACAATAACTCACAGGTCCTGCCTCAGTGGTAACATAGGGTTGTTGGTTACTAGGAAGGGGAGTATCCCCCCAATGGGGGCACTGTACTGTATACATAACTGATGTACTGATGCACTGATAACAATGATGGTATACTAATCCTCCTAGGTGGAATAGTATACCATCATTGTTATCATTGAATAATACAGTGCAGTGCCCCATTGTTTGTGTCAATGGGGGGCATAGTGCGTCAGGACATTGGAAGGCTAGCAAACGGCCAAATCTGAGGCCCCGTACACACGACCAAACATGTATGCTGAAACTGGTCCGCGGGCCAGTTTCAGCATACATGTTCGGTCGTGTGTGGGCGCGAGCGGGCCGAATTCCAGCAAACATTTGCCCGCCGGGCCTTTTCCCAGCGGGCAAATATTCCTGGACGTGTTTTAAAACCGTCTGCTGGAATCCTGCCCGCTCGCACATGTACGGTCGTCAGTACAGACCTACCGTACATGTCCAGGCGCCCGCTGTCCCTCGCATGCGTCGAATGACTTTGACGCATGCGTGGAAGCCTTTAAATGGCAGGCCCGCCCACGTCTCCGCGTCAACGCCGCGTCATCGTCGCGGCGACGACGTGGACACGCCCCGCGTATTGTTTACGCGCGGACTTCTGTACGATGGTGTGTACAACCATCGTACAGAAGCCCTCTGGCAGACATGTACGGTGAAAACGGTCTGACGGACCGCTTTCACCGTACATGTTTGTTCGTGTGTACCCGGCCTGACACTCGTGCAGCAGCATAGGTTCTTACAAAAGGTGGTGTCACTAGATATTTTATTTAACCACTTCAAGACGGCAGTCAGCACAAATATTATACGGGCACATTTTGTCTCTTGCAGATAGTGACACAGGTCTGTCACCTCCACCAGTCTACCCTCTTCCCACACGGTTAGAACACTATATTGAGGACACATTCCCTTCCTCACCCCCCTAGTATGACTATACAAACATTGAATTTCCAAAAAAAACAAATATAATATCTACTTATGTTCATTTTACTTTTCGCCGGAGTTTACCTTTTTTGTCTTTATTTTCCATTTCGGTCCAGTTAGGATATATCTGAGAGGCAATTTTGTCCCATGCCCTCCTCCGCACTGTTCTCAAACTGTAGGATGGATCCTTGATGTCATACAGGCAGGTGTGCTCCTTCACCATGCTAATAAATTTCTCTGTCTCCAGGACAGAAAGTGTATCACTGAGGTCTGATGCCATGCTTGCTGCTGGGATACTGATAGGCAAAATGGTGATTTTGGGACTTCCTGTTTGAGATTATGTACTTTCTTTTTCATTTTCAGTATTCAAATATGAGCAGCAAAGGCGCAAAAACGCGTGTACATACGCTTGTTGTCGCGCAATACGCGCGTATCCGGCGTTTTACATTGCTTTCAATGGAAAACAAAAAACGCGCTAATACGCGCAAATCGCGCGAATTGCGCGACAAAAAAGGGTCCGGAACTTCTTTTGACTACAGGCGATGCGCGTTAGGCGCATCAGCGTGCAGATGTGAACCGTCCCCATTGACTAACATTGTATTTTGTCCCTCTGGCGTTTGTTCGCGTCGCGCTACATGCGACAAAACGCGAAGGTGTGAATGGGGTCTAAGAGTACCAGTACCAGCCGTTCCACTCTAAGGCCCCGTACACACGACCGAGTTTCTCGTCAGAATTCAGCGAGAAACTCGGTCGGAGCCGGATTCTGCCGAGAAACCCGGTCGTGTGTACACTTTTCAGCGAGGAACCCGTCGAGGAACTCGTCGGGCCGAAAAGAGAACATGTTCTCTATTTTCTCGTTAGTCAATGGGAAAAGTCGGCCCGCCGAGATCCTCGGCGGCTTCAACACTGAACTCGACGAGGAACTCGATGTGTTTGGCACGTCGAGTTCCTCGGTCGTGTGTACGGGGCCTAATAGTAGAACGGCTAGTGGCTAGTAAAGGGGGAGAGGAGGCTTGGGTGGCCGGGGGCTGCGGGAGTTGTCCGGCCACCATGGGAGAGACCTGTCAAAGTGGGCCAGTCTGGATGAAGTCCAGGGCCAAATTTTTGTCCCAGTCCAGCCCTGTATGCACGCCACGTTACTATTCTCTTTGGAGCGCCCAAAGGTGTCCCAGGTCTTTTACAATCTTATAGAGTATGCTTAAAAATTATTTTTTTGCTGTGCGCCACTAAAGTGTTCGGGTTTTGTTTGAAGAAAAAGTGGCAACCCTAGTTGGGACCGAGGGTGCAATTGTTTGAGGACCTCGCTTGTGTGCTTAGGGAGCTTCAACAAGAACTTGTGTTGTCCTCCAAAAAGTATGGGAAGTTGGCATTCAAGGCATATAATAAGATTCACTTATTATATGCCTTGATATGGTAGTCACTACAGTCTTTAGAGGTGGCCAACTTTACTACAAATTGTTCCACTCATTGAAGGAGAATGTTTAAATAGCCTGATTCTTAAGCCTCATACACACCATCGGACTTCTATCAGACTTTTCCATGGATTTTTGTCTGAAGGGCGTTGGCCGTGAACTTGTTCTGCATACACACGGCGGCACAACATTTTCAGCCAACATTCACCAAATCACGTGGTTTTTCAGCTCTTTACCGCCACCCTTTGGGCAACTTCTGCTATTGTTGTCTGATGTTTAGCATTGGTTCTGAGCATGCGTGTTTGTACTTTGGATTTTAGTTGGACAGACTTGTGTACACATGATCAGATAATCTGACGTAAAAGATTTGTTGCCAGACAGTTGGTAAGCATGAACAGCCAACATTTGTTGTCGTTAATTCAGCCAACAATTGTCTGATGAAGCATACACACGGTCTGATTATCCGACACAACACGTCCATCAGACAATTATTAAGAGTACGTGCAGCCTAATTCTAGTCAGAAAGCTTTATGCTTGATTTGCATCTTTGCTATGTTACCACACTTGGGGGTTCATGTGTGTTTTTACACGCGTCGCCATGTGTTGCGTTAGGGCACCCCTTTTATTAGGGTTGTCACCTCATTCCTTTAAAACCGAACACATATGTATGAACTCCACAGGTTCTGTGGCTGATTAAGGTGGTAATTAAACTCACTTGGTGCCTTATCTGCATTAAATTAGCCTCAGAACCTGTGTAATTCATATGTGTTTAGGTTTAAAGGGATGAGGTACCTTTCATTTGAATGGGCCACGCAATGCACAGAAAGTGCACCAAAGAAGAGCATGTAGATTTTTCGTAAAATGCAGTGCACTAATGCATACCTCCCAACTTTTCAACTTCAGAATGAGGGACAAATGAGCATACCCCCCAAAAGAAGTTGTTGAGCGGGGTGCCGCGAGATCGTGGGACAATAACACTGCTCGCAGGACCGCGTGATTTATCATGAATCGCGGGCTATTCCCGCGAAATCCGGGACGGTTGGGAGGTATGCTAATAAGTTACGTTTTATGTATTCTGGCTATGTTTGTGAGACGATCACTGTCAAAAGACAGTGATCGCCAGTTGGAAGTTGGTGGCCATGGCTGCCAGTAAAATCCTGGGCATGAGAATATGCATACTCATGTCCATACTTCTGCAGTGAGGAGCTCCTTGTATACGCACAGTTGGGTAATGTCCTGGGTACAGACGATTGGCTCATACAGGCAGTAGTGTATTTAGGATTTGTGCTGCCCTAGGCCTGACTAAACTTGTGCACCCCCTAATTTAAATATGACCCACCCCTTTCTGTCAAGACCACACCCCTTGCTGTTTAAGACACGCCCTGAAATTTTCGAGTGTGGACACTAGTTCTGGGGGGGGGGGGCAATTCCCTTTATTTGCATAGATTTCTTCTCACTTCCTGTTTGGCTATGGGGCAAGAAGTGAAGGGAAATCTCTGCAATGGGACAGGGATGGTAAAAAATAAACTGACAGGGGCTATAACCCTCCCTTACTCTATCCAAAATGAAAGTGTTGCCTATAGTTCTACTTTAAAGTGGAGTTCCACTCATAAATATAAAAAAATGTCATTAGTCCTTTTACAAATTTTTTTTTTTTTTTTTTTTTGAGATTCCTTCAAAGTGTTGTTGCTAGGCAGAATAGTTAATCTTCCCACTTCCTGCACCTAGGTGCTTAATGCTTCCTAACCTACACCGCACAGACTCCTGGGAATGTAGTGGGTGTAACTTTCCAGGAGTCTGTGCACTCCCCAGTCTCAAAGAATCATGTGACTTGGACAGTACAGGTGCTGAAACCTGATCTGACACTGCTTGTGCAGCACTGAGCATGTGCGAGATTTGCAAGGCTGAAATCCAGGAAGTCATACAGTCTGGCTTCATGATGCCCACACTTAAGATGGCCCCAGTCAATTTCTATTTTATAAAGTGTCTAAATGCTGTAACAACCTAACAAAACGGACCTTAGTTTACAGACTAACTTTACTAGAATACATTAAGCTTGTGTATTACAGGGGTATTTATATTTAAAAAGTGAAATTGTGGCCGGAACTCCGCTTTAAGCACAAATTTCTGATACTTTTATGGGGAGGACTAAGAAGATATAACCATGCCAATGGTGCATTAGAAAACATAAAGCACTGTGAGGAAGGTTTGTGGTCCAGGAGGATAGGACAGTCAAAATTAGAAGCAGCGCCCCCCACAGTTGCGGAATGCCGGTCGCCCACATACCGGAAGCCGTGTGACCGCTTTATGGGGGCACTAGACTAATTTGTCTCTCAGCCCAGTCCGCCCCATAAGACTGGCGCTACACTAACAATGTAGCGCAAGCCGGTGGGGACTCTTTCCGTGCTGCCCCCCTGCAGAGTGCTGCCCTAGGCCTGGGCCTTGTTGGCCTAGTCCAGGATACAGCGTTGCATACAGGTGACAACTTCCTGGCATGCTCGCACGTGTGGCTTTTGGATCTTAGTCCCAACACGCCTGAGCTCATCACTACTTTTGAATTTACTCTCCTTAAAGTTTAGTATTCTATGTCTGAACTCAAAACGGCCCATCTGACATACCTATGACCAGAGCTTTTTTTCTCAGAGAACAGGTGCAGAAACTCCCCCTTTCAGAGTCACCCCTTGTCTCCACCCCCTACTAAGCACCATCCATGGGTTCCAATCCCTTCCCACCTCCAAGTACCGCCCCTTTTAGAGAATACAGAACTAAGTAACATTTGTGGTGCTTAGTAGTTTGCAGTAGCGGTACATCCATAGGGACGCAGGAGCGCCGCCCCCTCTGGCTCGCTCACAGCCAGTAAAATATACAGATTCATACACTGTATGAATCTGTATATTTTCGCCGCTGCCGCCCACTATTCAGCTGGCCGGAAGTTGAGCGCCGGTCAGCTAAATAGCGGCAGCTGACTGGCTGTGTGGAAGTGCCTATCAGGGCCAGCGGCCCTGATAGGCTGTCTGAGTACAGCCCTGAGGCTGTAGTCGGCTTCCTAAAGCTCATCCTCGGGACGTACCGGCCGTACGTCCGAGGATAAGACTGACAGGCGTCTCAGCCAATCAGGTAACCTGATTGGCTGAAGCGTCATCGAGGGCGGGACGAGGGACATCGAGGGACGTAGAAGCCATAAAGGTAAGTGCCAGGGGGGGGGGGGTACTGGGCACAGTGGCTACAAGTGGGGGCACAGTGGCTACAAGTGGGGGCACAGTGGCTACAATTGGGGGCACAATGGCTACAATTGAGGGCACAGTGGCGACAATTGGGGGCACAGTGGCGACAATTGGGGGCACAGTGGCGACAATTGGGGGCACAGTGGCAACAATTGGGGGCACAGTGGCAACAATTGGGGGCACAGTGGCTGTGTTTGATGGCATAGTGGTGACAACTGATGGCACGGCACAGTGGCTGTGTTTTGATGGCATGGCACGGTGGCTGTGTTTTGATGGCATGGCACAGTGGCTGCATTTTGATGGCACAGTGACTGCATTTGATGGCATGGCACAGTGGCTGCATTTTGATGGCACAGTGACTGCATTTGATGGCATGGCACAGTGGTGACAATTGATAGGTACAGTGAGGCTGCAATTGTTTTTTTCTTTTTCGTTTGCGCCCCCCCAAAAATTTTGAGCACCAACCGCCACTGGTAGTTTGTATGGAATTTGTCAATGTTAACAAGTAAAGTAGATCACCTGTAGCCAGCAACAATAGACCCCCCCCCCATCAACAACAGAAGACCCCCAAGAAACAATGGACCGCTTCCAACAATATACCCCCCCCCCCAGCAACAATAGCACCATGGCAACAACAACAGATCTCCACGCAGCCAGCATCAATAGACCCTCCTGCAGCCAGCAACAATTGACCCCCTCTCTTGACAGTAGATCCCTCCTGCCAACAACTGACCCCCCCAGAAACATAAGACCCACCACAGCAACAATAGATCCCCACCAGCAACAATAGCTATCCCCTGCAATAATAGATCCCCTCCAGTGACAATAGATCCCCCAGCAGCCAGTATCTATAGACCATCCAGCATACCCCCCGCACACCTTGCCATTACATACATTGGACCAGATTCTCAAAAGAGTTATGACGGCATATCTACTGATACACCGTCGTATCTCTGTTTTTGGCCCCGGGTATCTATGATTCCTAGACGTATGATTCCTAGAATCATTTAGACATAGATACAGCGTAGATCCGACAGGTGTAAGTCACTTACACTGTCGGATCTTAGATGTAATTCGACGCTGGCCGCTAGGTGGCGTTTACGTTCAGTTCTCATTTGACTATGCAAATGAGCCTGATACGCCGATTCCCGAACGAATTTGCGCCGCGTCGTTTCCGTAAGCGTAAGGTTACCCCTGCTATATGAGGGGTAACCTTACGCCAGTCCGCCGTATGCCATGTTAAGTATGGCGTCGGGTCAGTGTCGTCTTTTTCCATTGGTTACGTCGTTTTACTAACTCGTTCGCGAAATACGACTTTATGTCAATGACGCTCACGTCGGCGTCATTGACGTTTTCCGTCGTGAGCTGGAGCATGCGCACTGGGCTATTTTTCTGCCCGGCGCATGCGCAGTTCGATCGGTGCGGGGGCGCGCTTAATTTGAATACAAGCCGCCCCCTTTGAATTACGCGGCCATACGCCGGGCCATTTACACTACGCCGCCGCAAATTACGGAGCTTGGAGAATACGGCACTTGCTCCAGGAAGTTGTGGCGGCGTAGTGTAAATGGCTTACACTACGCCAACACGAATTCTATTAGAATATGGCCCATTCAGTGTAGGAGGTGCTGGGGGGGAAAAAGCCCTGCCTATGACCCAGGATCCAGTCAGTAAAGTGTCAGCAAAGTTTTAACATTTTTGGCTAAGCAATGTAAAATGTGTTTTTCCGTCATTTGGCAGCTACGGAGATTATTGAATCAGTGTGAATCATTTTTGCATCCAGCTAACAAATGTGAGTTTATCAAATACATCAGGCCACTGGTGGCATATTCCCCAGTCCTGGCTGTGAACGTGTCTGTGCCCAGCAAGGATTTCCTAGGAAATTATACCGTAGAATGTTATTGAATTTGTGTTTTTCTCTAAATAGTAATTTTGCAGCTGGAAATAACAAAAGATTATTGAATTCCATGCAATGTGTTTAGCTCTAAATATACGCATATGGCAACTAACCAGTTCAGCTTTCAACAATCTAAATGACAGCAGACCTATCACTTAGGCATCCCCCATTATCCCACCCACCCTGTTCTGTCAAAAAAGCAAAAAATGTCCTGAATTATCTTCACTATAGAAACCATTGCTATGAGATCCCATTGAAGAGGAGGATCAGCCAGTCTAATATTAGATCCTCTTCCCGGGAGATCAAATGGTAAAATGTGTGGGCTTATGATCAGATGACAAGCTACCAGGGAGTCCCACACATTGATTTCTACACTGAAGGTGTTTCAGGATTTACCTTATCATTTTCAATATGGGAAAACTAGTGGGAATTGTTTTATACTAAATGATGACTTTAAAACAGACCTTCCACTCTTCAATGTCTTGCAATAACCCCCCCCCCCCCCCCCACACAAGTTACACTATTGGATATTAACCATTTGCTTACTGGGCACTTAAACCCCCCTCCTGCCCAGACCGATTTTCATCTTTCAGCGCTGATGCACTTTGAATGACAATTGCGCGGTCATACAACACTGTACCCATTTTTCCCCCACAAATAGAGCTTTCTTTTGGTGGTATTTAATCACCTCTGCGGTTTTTATTTTTTGTTAAAAAAAAATTTAAATACAGTTTTTATTTTTTATTTTTATTATATTTTTTATATTTTGTTATACAATTTTGCAATCGGGTAATTTTTCTCCATTGATGTATGCTGATGAGGCTGCACTGATGGGCTGTACTGGTGGGCACCGATAAGGCAGCACTGGTGGGCACAGATGTGACACTGATGGGTGGCACTGAAGGGCATTGATAGGTGGCACTGGTGGGCACTTAGTGGCACTAAAAGGTGCCACTGGTGGGTGGCAGTGATGGGCACTGGATGGCAGTAATGGGCACTGATGGGCAGTGCTGCTAGGTAGGCATTGATAGGTGGCACTTGTGGGCATTTTCAGGTGCCACTAGCAGGGGGTACTGGCAGGGGTTACTGCTGGCACATGAGGCAGATGTGCCTCCTTCTTCTTGGGACCGATGTCCCTTTCACACAAGCCGGTGATCGCTGACAGCGTGAGGAGAAGAAAAAACGATTACCGGCTTTTGTTTACATCACGTGATCAGCTGTCATTGGCTGACAGCTGATCACGTGGTAAGGTGTTGGGACCGGCCCCTTACTCGGACCCGTGATCACCTGAGTCTCAGTGACTTGGTGATAACGTCTATTGACATCCTCCCAGCATTTTGGCTCCGCACCGTAGCCGTCATTCGGCTATGGCGCGGGCGCCAAGTGGTTAACATTTTTATAATGGGAAAGTACTTTCTTTGTGGGTCACAGACTCACAGCCTTCGCTTTCCCACCCAGATGAGAATGATGTCGTCGTCCCCCCCCCCCCCCCCGAAGCCTGGGATATGTTTGTCACGTATCTCAGGGGGTTTGGTGCAGTCTTTGCTACAAAGAACGCAATCCTTGCCGACGGAAATCTCCGAACCTCGGCCGGCATTCAAGCTCATTCCTTAACAACCCCGTGGATTGGAGGATGTTAAAAAAAGAGCCAGGAGGCTAAACGAGCGTAGCGACTGGCCACTTACCTCAAATTCCACGTCGCCCTGGAGGTTCAGTGATTTCCGTCGGCAAGGATTGCGCCTGCGCAGTCCTTACAGGAACCATTTTGATAGCCAGAACCATAACATCAGATCACCGGCTAGAGAACTCGGGATAACCAGGGAGGCCCGGAACGGAAAAAGACAAAGGAACAAATAGTGGAGGGCCGGGCATGACAAGGTGGAAAGGAGAAGTCGGCAAAGGGTTAAGCTGGAAAGTTGAAGGGGAGGATTCAGGAGTAAAAGTTCTGAAGGGGGAGGAGCTGTATAAAAGGTGGAGGCGGGAGAATTTCAGGAGCAGTTGCGGAGAAATGACAGAAGGAGGCAGTTTCCCACCCACCCTCCCTATTGTTTGTCTTGTGTGTTTTTTCATTTTTTTTCTTTATTTAAGGATCACTGGATTTCAGGTTGTCATGGCAGTGGTGTAACGGCGGTGTCTTTGGTCTTTGATGGTGGCAGAAAACAGATGTGATGGAAGTGGTGGGGGGCTCATCCTCGGTATGGGCCCCTCTGGGGTATTCCAGTGGACGGTGTCTGCTGGAATACGGTATTGGTTGCACTGCGGAAAAGGGGTTGTCTCCGAGTTGGATACGGCTGGAGGCCTGGTATGGTAAAAAGGTCCCGCAGTGTGGTGGTGGAAAATGTTAAGTTCGGGGTGCCGTCAAAGACCAACAAGCTGTGTGTTTAACCACTTCCGGACCGCCGCATGTACATTTACGTCGGCAGAATGGCACGGACAGGCACAATGGCGTACATGTACGTCCCTGCCTAGACGTGGGTCGGGGGTCCGATCGGGACCCCCCTCCGGTACATGCGGCGGTCGGTAACCCGCGGGGAGCGATCCGGGACGACGGCGCGGCTATTCATTTCTAGCTGCCCCCTCGCGATCGCTCCCCGGAGCTGAAGAAGGGGAGAGCCGTATGTAAACACAGCTTCCCCGTGCTTCACTGTGGCGGCGCATCGATCGAGTGATCCCTTTTATAGGGAGACTCGATCGATGACGTCAGTCCTACAGCCACACCCCCATACAGTTGTAAACACACACTAGGTGAACCCTAACTCCTACAGCGCCCCCTGTGGTTAACTCCCAAACTGCAACTGTCATTTTCACAATAAACAATGCAATTTAAATGCATTTTTTGCGGGAGCTGCGGTGGCTCAACGCGATTGGCACTGCGCTGACAAGCCATTCACCTCTGCAGCTAGGGGTTCGGATCCCGGTCTCGGCTACATGTGAATTGAGTTTGGTGGTCTCAGCCCGGCTCCCGGTGGGTGTGCTATGCGAGGTAAAAGCCTGCGCTTAGTACGCCCACCCCCCCCCACAAAAACCACCCCACTTACACGCACTCGAAATTGGGTTAACATGCACGCACTTTGACCACACGGTCTCTCAAAAGCGAGGCGAAGGACTAACGGGGCTGGTTGAGCCGGCTAGATCCTCTCACTCCCTTATAGGGAGTCCCTCTGCCCCGTTGGGCTTCAAAAGCGGAGCAGGTAGGGCGGGCTGTGTGGGAGGACCCCCTCACACACCCGCCATTGCCACCCGGGGCATGGAGAAAGGTGGCAGATTGCCTCTGGGGGAGGCCTGCCTACTCCCAACTCCTGCAGTCCGGCTCCTCTCTCGAGTACACGCACAAAATACACTTAAAAAAAAAAAAAGAAATTAAAAAAAAAAAAATGCATTTTTTGCTGTGAAAATGACAATGGTCCCAAAAATGTGTCAAAATTGTCCGAAGTGTCCGCCATAATGTCGCAGTCACGAAAAAAATCACTGATCGCCGCCATTAGTAGTAAAAAATAAATAAATAAAACTATCCCCTATTTTGTAAACGCTATAAATTTTGCGCAAACCAATCGATAAACGCTTATTGCGATTTTTTTGTTTTTACCAAAAATAGGTAGAAGAATACGTATCGGTCTAAACTGAGGGGAAAAAAATAAAAACCACAGAGGTGATCAAATACCACCGAAAGAAAGCTCTATTTGTGGGGAAAAAAGGACGCCAATTTTGTTTGGAAGCCACGTCGCACGACCGCGCAATTGTCTGTTAAAGCGACGCAGTGCCGAATTTTAAAAACCCCTTGGGTCATTTAGCAGCATATTGGTCCGGTCCTTAAGTGGTTAAAGTTGTCGTTACAAAGGTTATTTGGAAATTATTAAAATACTTTGGTTAATAAAAAGGCTGCCATGGCCATTTATACCCCAAACTCTTGTCTGGTCTTATCATTTGATGGTGGTAGGGGAATGTAAATGTGGGGAGTTGTGGGGTTTAGATGGGTGGTAAGAAGTTGGGGATATTGGACTACTATGTTGACTACACTGGTCATGCAATGTATCTGCTATTTACATACATTAATAGAATACGAGAGATCCTACTCTCCGGCTTCTAGAAATTAAAGCAACAGTCGCCTTCCTCTGGGGACTACCGTCTGCATAATCTGCTGTTCAAAGTCTGCTTTCCTTACCTTTCATCTTTTATCCTATTTCACGGCTGACCTCCGGGACCATCAGTAAAGGCCCGACTCTTTTACAATTTAATGGGGATTTTTAATTGCTAAGTGGGTTACACCAATCCTGTGCTGCTACTTATAAGAACGATTTACATTCACCTCTAATATGTATAGGCAGATAGTAACAGTGGCTTCTCCTGCTATAAAAACAAATCGTCTGTGAGTATATCTTCTGTTGGCTCGCGTCCAGGCAGATTTATCATCCTTATATATGAACAGCTATTTACCTGTCTCTTCATTGTGTCTTTTCAATACGTCGATTGGCAGTAAAGCCAGCGATCAATATCAGGTTTCAGCCCACTAACAATCTGTGCAGTTTGTTTTGCATAGCAATGTGCATTATTGGTCCTTAAAGTTTACGGGTAATGCGCAAAATAGTTGCACTACATAGTTACAGCTGAAGTTTAACCCCTTCGCACCCAAGTGTAAAACAAATCATTTATTATTTTTATCAAAGGAAAACTGGCCCAATTGTTTTTTTTTACATTTAGCTGTATATTATTTTGTTTCTATCATAACCTTCCACCAAAGATAAAGACAAATTTAATTCTCCTACTTCTGATGATTGCAGTGATACCACATATGTGTATGTTAGTTGTTGTTTGTACCCGTAGTAAAGCCCAGAAACAATAGTGTGCATTTTGCTTTTTTATCCTACCTAAAACACACTGACACTGTTATTTTTATTTTTTTTGTATATATTGCAGTCCCGCTATAAGTCGCTGATCAGCACCATTACTAGTAAATAAATAATAAAACATCCATTAATATATCCCATCGTTTTTAAACGCTATAACTTTTGCGCTAACACATCAATATACGCTTATTTTTTTACTAAAAATATGTAGCAGAATACATATTGGACTAAATTGATGAAGAAATTACATTTTATTTTTTTTATTTTTTATTGGATGTGTTTTAAATAGTTGGTCTTTGTTTTTATAGTGCAAAAAAAACTAAAAACTTGAGAGGTGATCAAATACCACCAAAAGAAAGCTCTATTTGTGGGGAAAAAACTACATACATTTTACTTGGGTACAGCGTTGCACAACCATGCAATTGGCAGTTAACCGCTTGAGGACCGCCCACTGTATATATACGTCGGCAGAATGGCATGGACAGGCATTTTAACGTACCGTATTTTCCGGCGTATAAGACGACTGGGCGTATAAGACGACCCCCTTATTTTCCATATTTTGGGATATACTCAGTGGCCCAGATTCAAGAAGCACTTGCGCGGGAGCAAGTGTGATTTGCGCCGCGCAAGTACTGATTTGCTCCCAGGAAAATTTGCGGCTGATTCTGTAAACCAGCTAAGCCTGAAATTCTGCCTTTTTCCCGCGCACGCAGCCTCGCTGCTCCGGCGCAATTCTTGCGCAATTTTGCGCGGGGTGTAACTTGCGCATTCATGTTATTCCCTCAGCTAATATGCAAATTAGGTACTGCCGATGATTCTGAAACATGCGCGTGTGAGGCGCATCTTGCGCTGGAAGCGCGCAAGCTTTTTTCCCCCGTGCAAACTTGCTCCTTCTAAAAGCAGGGGCAAGTTAGCAACAGATGGCCACATGTCAGCTGCAGGAGCACGCAACTTCAGCAGCACCTAGACAGACGAGCTGAACAAGCAGAGCACCCACATTTTCGGGACCTCACATCTGTGCACCAACATGCCAGGGGCAGCTATGGTTCTTGATATTCTATTGACTGAGCCGACTCGTAGGAGGGCACGGGAGAGGATTTACAGAGGGCGCTACAACCTTTTTGATATGAGTGATAATGAGGTGTATTGAATGTTTCGCTTCAGCCCTGAAGTCATCCTTGAGTTGGTAACAATCCTGCAGGATGACATCAGCAGCCCGACCCATCGGGGACAGGCATTGCAGCCACTGGTGAAGGTAGTGGCAACCCTTCATTTTTTGGCAAGTGGCTCATTTCAGCGCCCAGGTGGAATGGTGGCGGGGATGTCCCAATCCAGCATGAGCAGGTGTGTGCACCAAGTGATCCCTGCAATACTCAGACGCATGGGCACACAATTTATAAAACCAACCACGGCTGACCTGCGGCAGAAGGCAATCAGTGATTTTTATGAAATAGCCAGATTCCCACGCACTGTGGGTGCAATAGATTGTACCCATGTGGCACTACGCCCCCCCCCCCCCCGGCACCTCGAGCATATCTACTGCAACAGGAAGCATTGGCATTCGATAAATGTGCAGGTGATTGTGGATGCACATGGCCTCATATGGCATGTCCGTGCCAAACACCCAGGGTCAAGCCATGACAGTTTTATTTACCGACACAGCCCCATCCCAACCGAGTTTGACCAGAACATGTATGGAGACAGCTGGCTGATTGGTGAGTGACATGGGTGTCAGGTATGACTGCCCCCCCCCCATGATGCAGACATCACAAGGGGCACATGCACGACTAACATCCTCCTGTCTTTTACCTTCCAGGTGACGCAGCATATGCCCTGGGACCTCACATGATGACCCCATTTCGTAACCCTCAAACACCAGGAGAGGAAAGATTTAACGAAGCCCATGCACGTACCCGTGCGGTGGTGGAGCGCACATTTGGCATCCTTAAATCTCGATTCAGATGTCTGGATAAATCAGGGGGGACCCTGTTGTATTCACCCAACTTTGTGTGCCAAATCATCGGGGCATGTTGTATTCTCCACAATTTTGCTGAGAGAAGGGGCATGCACATTGAGCTACGCAATGACCTTACCCCAGAACCACGCAATCCCCCCCCCCCAATAAACACTACCGGATCTTCTGAGGGAAGAGCAATCCGGAATGGTCTTGTGGAACGTCTCTTTGCACATTAAACACACCCTGATCTTGTCACAAGTATAATGCATGTATGCACACCACTGTGGTCCCTAGCACACACACGACACATGCACCCCAAATTGGATTAGACCCAACAATACCACATGGTATTAGGGAGCAGCAACGCCGCGTCAAGGCTCCAATTATGTTGCTGTCCATTCATACACCTTTCACATGGCAGAGGGTGACACCCCTTTTCCAGCAGGAGTGCCACCCCCCCCATTCACACACCAGTCACACTGTAGTATACACTCCTCACCGTGTGTAGGGACTACAAATAAATATAAAAGCTCATATTCTGAGCATATAATAAAAAACTAATAGCTCATATTCTGAGCATATAATAAAATAATAGCTCATATTCTGAGCATATAATAATTTTTATAATTATATTCATTTTTTTTTCTTCTTTGGGCCAAGGGTGCCCCGGCTCCGGCTCCTCAATCTCCGTGGTGCGGAGGAGGCATGGGGTGGGGATGGAGGGGGGGGAGGAGCATCAACCCCTACTTCCAGACTCCTCGCAGGTGGTGGCTGCATGCCCTCCATGGCGTTGGCCAGGCGGGCGAGGATGGTGTTGGTCTGGCCCAACATCCGCATTTGGCGGGTGGTGGTGTTCCGCTGATGACGGCGGGTAACTCTCCCCTCCTCCCGCACTGCAGCGGTGTTGGCCTGCACAGCAGCGGTGTTGGCCTCCACCGCAGCTGCCATCCTGCTGACCTCAGCGGTTAATAAAGCGGGGGCGTTCTGCTGAGCCACCAAGCAGGTGACTATGGCCTTGGAGTTGCCACTTAGTTCATCCAGGCTCCGTGAGACATGTTTGTCCCGGTCTGCATGCAGGGTGAGGGCATGCTGCACAGAGGTGGAGGTGGATGCCATGCTGTCCGCCATACGTTTTACATCTCCCACCATGGCCCCTATATGGCGGCTCTGCAGGGCCTGCTCCTCCAGCAGACCCTGACGGAGGCTGGAGGGTATATCCCTGGTTTTGAACAGAGCCTTCCTGGGAGGAGAGGCTCGGGCACGGACAGAGGGAGAAGGGGAGGGGTCCACAATGGAGGGGCTTGCCCTGGAGGGGCTTGCCCTGGAGGGGGATGACGTGCTGGCCGGGGGGGTGGTGGGTTGATCAGGGATGGTGGTATCCTCCTGGAGGGAGCCAGAGTCCTCCTGGATGATGAAAAAGGACTCCTCCTCCAAAACCACTTCCTCCACCATACTTGTCCCCGGTAGGATCTCCTCCTGGACCAGCATTGCCATAATGTCCATGGGGCCTGACTGGACCCCTGGCTCAGGTATGGATGGCGTGGGTCGCCCCGCAGCCGAAGACGGCCCAGCTTCATCATCCTCATCACCACCTGTGGATGACACCAAACAAAAATTTTTTGCTGGTGCAACACACTTCTCACATGTTCACTTCTACCCCCTCCCATGATGTACAGCAGATATGAAACAAAAATAATAGTTCCATGTTCACTTCTACCCCCAAATATGTTCACTTCTACCCCCTCCCATGATGCACAGCAGATATGAAACAAAAATAATAGTTCCATGTTCACTTCTACCCCCAAATATGTTCACTTCTACCCCCTCCCATGATGCACAGCAGATATGAAACAAAAATAATAGTTCCATGTTCACTTCTACCCCCAAATATGTTCACTTCTACCCCCAAATATGTTCACTTCTACCCCCTCCCATGATGCACAGCAGATATGAAACAAAAATAATAGTTCCATGTTCACTTCTACCCCCAAATATGTTCACTTCTACCCCCTCCCATGATGCACAGCAGATATGAAACAAAAATAATAGTTCCATGTTCACTTCTACCCCCTCCCATGATGCACAGCAGATATGAAACAAAAATAATAGTTCCATGTTCACTTCTACCCCCAAATATGTTCACTTCTACCCCCAAATATGTTCACTTCTACCCCCTCCCATGATGCACAGCAGATATGAAACAAAATAACTTACCAGTCCCCAAGTTCCCAACAGTGGAGTCGTACCCTGCAAGTCCCTCCACCTGCTCCTGCACTAGAGTTTGGGCAATAATCTCCTCCTCCTGATTTAGTCGGATCTTACATCGTGGTCCACCTCCCGTGCCACCGGTATGTTTGCGGATAAGAGCCAGTTTCTCCCGGACCCTGCGCCTCATGTCATTTAGTTTTTTCTGGATGTCATCCCAGGAACGCTCTTGATTACCCAGGGCATTGATGTCCAGGGTTATGGCTTCATAGATAGCCCTCCTTTGGGCAACGGTGGTGTTTGGCCGCTGGGCACCATATAGGACTTCTTTATGGCGCTGGAGTGCAGCAATTAGGATGTCCATCTCCGCAGCCACGAAGTTGGCCTTTCTTTTTTTAGTTCCTTTGGGAGGTGCCATCTCTTCAAAATGGGCTAAATTTCCTTGCTCAGGGGGGGTTGGAAAAAGCAGGATGAAATTCAGCAAAGAACCTGCGCAAGTCTGCTCCTATTTATTTGCTCAGTGCAAGCAGCTGAGCAGGATTTGCCCTGAAAGTATGATAGGCGCAGTTTGACGCATGCGCAGACGGAAGCGGCATAACTGCGCATGCGCGCGCCCGGCGCACACCTCTGCTGAGCCGAAAAATGCTCATTTACATAGGGGCACACCCACTTTCACTTGCGCGGCCTTGCGCCCTCAGCTTTGCCTTAAACAGGAGCAAATTAACTGAAGAAACGATTCCTGAATCAGGTGGCAATTTGGCTAAATTGCCCCAGCGCAGAGACATTCAGCTGAGCAGCTCATGTGTAAGTAATGGGCAAATCTACCTGAATCTGGGCCACTGTATAAGACTACCCCCTTCTTACTAGTCTTTCTGGAAGCTGAGGGGTAGCCAGAACCGCTGACAGAAACAGGCTTTTTTCAAATCTCACTGCACTGTGCGATTACATTACATTCCTCACTGTGCCATTACATTGCATGCCCCCACTGTGCCATCACTTGCCCCTCACTGTGCCATCACTTGCCCCTCACTGTGCCATCACTTGCCCCTCACTGTGCCATCACTTGCCCCTCTCTGTGCCATTACTTGCCCCCACTGTGCCTGAACTTGTTGCCCCCACTGTGCCTGAACTTGTTACCCCCCAGTGCAATCACTGCAAACACTCACTTTTTTTGCCGGCGGTGACAGTCTCCGTACTGCGAGCGCGAGCGTCAATGATTTGAAAGCCGCGCCTTCTCTTCAGAGTGTTCTGTGATATCACGGACGTCTTCTCATCTCGTCCGAGGATGAGAAGGCATCTGTGATAGGAGGAACACAGAACAGAGGCGCTGCTGGGAAGATTTGTGTTCCGCCTATCACAGAACACTCTGAAGAGAAGGAGCGTCTTTTAAATCATTGACGCTCGCAGCACGGAGACCGTACCCGGCGTATAAGACGACCCCCGACTTTGGATGCATGTTTTTGCATCCAGAAAGTCATCTTATACGCCGGAAAATACGGTACCTGTATGTGGCTCTTTAAATGCGCGTGTCCGCGGACCGTTTTCATCGGACATGTCTGCTGGGATCATTTGGTCTGATGTGTGTACACACCATCAGACCAAATTCCCCGCGGACAGAATACGCGGTGACGTGGCGGCGACATGCGCGAACCCGGAAGTTCAATGCTTCCACGAATGCGTTGAATCACTTCGACGCATGCGCGGGATTTCGGGCCAGCGTACATGTTCGATGAGTTGTACTAACCATCGGACATGTCCGACGGACGGGTTTCCACCGGACAAGTTTCTTAGCATGCTAAGAAACTTTTGTCCGCTGGAAACCTGTCCGCTAGCCCAGGAATCCGGTCCGCTAGGCCGTACACACGGTCGGACATGTCCGTGGAAACTGGTCCGCGGACCAGTTTCAGCAGACATGTTCGGTCGTGTGTACGAGGCCTAAGAGCTGTGAAAACGTGGAATAGACTCCCTCCAGAGGTGGTTCTGGCCAGCTCAGTAGATTGCTTTAAAAAAAGGCCTGGAATCTTTCCTAAATGTACATATAACTGGGCACTAACATTTATAGGTAAAGTTGATCCGGGGAATATCCGATTGCCTCTCGGGGGATCAGGAAGGAATTTTTTTTGGATCATGCTTTGCTGTGTTTTTTTTTTTTTTGCCTCTGGATCGACTGTAGGCATAGGATTATGTATAGAGGATTTTATAATTTTTTTATAAATGTATTGGTTGAACTAGATGGTCTCTTTTCAACATAACTATGTAAAGGTTCTTTGCACTCTGCTCTGTTCAGTGGTTTTGCTGGTGCTCCTGGCTCATCCTCTTCAGCTAGTGCCCCCAATAGCATGCTACTTGCTATGGGGGCACTGGTGCATGCTCGCTCCTGAGCCCGTTCTCTGCGTCCATAAGACCTACAGAGCCGCGGCTCATCCCCATCCCCACTCTCTCTCCTCATTGGCTCAATAGTTGTGATTGATAGTAGCAGGAGCCCATGGCTCCCGCTGCTGTCTCAGCCAATGAGAAATGAGAGACCTGAGAGAAGCTCAACTCTCTAGCGCATCGCTGGATTTCACTTTAAGAGAATATATTAAACTATAGATTTTACTGGTGACCATAAACCCCCACCAGTTCAAGCATCCCATTACTCACTGGAGTTTTATTTTTAAAAGCTATAAATGGCTGACCCGGTCACTTTAATTTTTAAATTGTCGGATGCATCAGAATCACATGTTCTTGTGGTGTTTGTGTCTATTTATTTTTACTTTTATTTGAATGCACTCTTTTTCACTGTTTCTCTGAGTTCTGTTGGATGTGGTTGTACATACTTTATATAGCTCCAGAAATAAATTAACAAATACATGCATTGAACACACCTTGCAACTATGTATACTTTCCTAAAGAAAAACTGAAACATTTTTTAGAAGCATTGAATCATAAGCTACGTCAGAACTATCATCAAATCTATGTAACCTTGGAGCTCTGAGCTATTATTGCAGAATTCTTTCAGTTGTATATGTAGCAAGGTCCAGGACCTCCAAAGGCCTAATGGTAACCTCCAGAGCCAGGGATAGCTTACATCCATCTTTGTAGAGTGGGTTACAAGGCATGGTGTGTGTGGTGTTTTATTTTTATTTTTTTTAAATAACAAACATGTCATACCTCCACTGTGCAGTTCGTTTTGCACAGAGTGGCCCTGATCCATGTCTTCTGGGGTCCCTCGGCGGCTGTCTCTGGTCCTCCCCGCAATTAGTCACCACAGTCATGCGAGAGCTCGCATGGTGGTCACTAATTGCGGGCGCGCTCTCGTGATACAGCGAGCGGCCATAGCCGCTCACTGTATCACTCGGCCCCGCCCCTCGGCGCGCCGTGTCACTGGATGTGATTGACAGCAGCGCCAGCCAATGGCTGCGCTGCTCTCAATCCATCCGCTCTAGCCAATCAGTGGCCAGGCTGAGCGGTGAAGAGGATCGCCGGACCGCGCGCGGGACTTTCGAGGGGTCAGGTAAGTATAAGGGGGCTGGCAGTATCAGATGTTTTTTCACCTTAATGCATAGATTGCATTAAGGTGAAAAAACATTTTCCTTTACAACTCCTTTAAGTAGATGCAATGAGGATTGGCAGACTCCAAGACTTCTATAGGTAGACAGCTATACAGTGAAGGCCTCCAGCTGGATACCACTTCTGTATAGGTATGACCGCTGTCTCCTATGGCAAAAAATCTTGTAACAGTCACTAACAGTATTGTACTATGATCAAGAAGGTGTGTCCTCTGATCGGGCCTGCAAAGCCCAAGTGTAGGTGAAACCAAGGAACCATGGGCCAAGTCCAGGGCTGGACGCACCCTCGAGGAGGGTCTCTTGCCGTTTGTGCACATCCAGCACAAGCATTCACATATGTTGTGATATCTGAGTCTACGTTTGGCCACCACACATAGCTTCTGGCCTTTTGTTTCATACGTGTGCCCCTGGGATGACCAGTATGTAGCAAGTCCAGAATGTGTCTCCGGAGGGTCTGTGGAATGATCACTCGGTCTCCCCATAAACACAGTTGCAAGCCACAGTTAATTCCATACGCCTACGGAAATAAGGTTCATACTCCTGTGTGACAGTTGCAGGCCAACCGGACCGGACCCAGGAGAGTATTGATTTCAGAAAGGTATCCTTGGTTGTATGGGCTGCTATATCCCCAGAAGACAAGAAGGACAGGCTGGTGTAACGACAACTCTTGACCGGTGGAGAAGAGTCCATGGACCTCCCTGACATAGTGTCCGCATTAGCATTGGCATCATGACCACGATACTGAATTTTGTAGCTGTATGCCCCCAAGAATAAGGCATAGCGTTGGAGGTGGGCCACAGTAGTCTGGGAGATGCCTTTGTCAGGGCTAGATCTGAAGGAGTGGTTTATGGTCCGTCAGTATGGTGAATTCCCTACCATACAGGTAAAGATGAAACTTCTTAATTGCCCATATCAGCGCAAGAGCCTCTTTGTCAATGTGTGAGTAATTGCTTTCTGCTTTTGTCAAAGACCTGAAGGCAAATACCACTGGTTTTTCTGACCCATCTGGTAAGATGTGGGGTAGTACCGCCCCCCAGACCATAGGGTGAGTCATCACAAGCCAAGGTGAAAGGCTTCTGAAGGTCATAGTGCACGAGCATGCGTGACGCCAACAGCTTCCGCTTATAAACTTTAAAAGCATGTTGGCATGCAGCCGACCAGTCCCATCTGGAGTGTTTCTCCAAAAGCTTGTTCAACGGAAACAAGGTGTGTGCCAGATCTGGCAGGAATTTGTGGTAATAGTTCAGCAAGCCAAGGTATGATCGCAGCTGCTGGTTTGGTTGGGGCTGGAGCTTTGACTAAAGCATCAACCTTGGCTTCCGTGGTGTGTATACCCTCTGCATCCACAAGGTGGCCACAAAACTCCAATTTAGACACCATGAATTGGCATTTTGCGAAGTTCACTTTCAGACCCTGTTCTTGGAGTCTCGCCAACACAAGCTCCACATTCTGCTTGTGTTCCTGGTTGGTCCATCCCGTGATGAGCATGTCATCTAGCAGGCACTGCGTGAAAGGAATGTCCGTCAAAATCTCGTCCATTTTTTGTTGCCAAATGGCTGGGGTTGAGGCTACCCCAAACACCATCCCATTATATTCATACAGTCCTTTGTGGGTGTTGATGGTCAGAAACTTGCGGGAAGAAGGATCGACCTCAAACTGTAAATATGCTTGTTTGAGATCAAGCTTGGTGAACTTTTGACCCCCTGCAAGAGAGGCAAAAATGTCATCTACTCTGGGTAGGGGATACTGGTCTATTTCCAGTTGGGAGTTCAGTGCCATGCGGAAATCGCCACAAATGCGCAAGTCCCCATTCGCTTTCTTGACCAGTACAACTGGTGATGCCCACTCGCTGTGCTCTACCTTTGAGATGACACCTTGTTCCTCCAGCCGGCTTAGTTCTGCTTCCACACCTGCTTGGAGTGCGAAGGGTACTGTCCGAGCTTTGAAGAACTTAGGCTGAGCGTTGGGTTTCAGCTTGAGTCTCACACAGTCATGCTTTATTTTTCCCAATTGGTCATCAAAAATCTTTGGGAACCGCTGCTTCAGGGACACCACCAATCCCTCATTATCTCCTAATGGAATTGTAACGATGTTACAGGGACTTATGGCGATGTCTGGCATACCAAAGTGAGCAATCCAGTCTCTCCTAAAGAGAGGGGGTCCCCCATTTTCTAGGATATATAATGGCAGTCTCTTTGTCTGACTCTTGTACAATACCTTTACTTTTGCGTAACCCAGTGGGTGGAGTATCTGCTTTTGAGTATGTCTGTCTGCAGTTTGGTGTTGAGCGCACAATTTTTCGGGTCTGAAGTAGTCTCCGTTGTTTCTGGGTGATAACTGAAACTGCTTGAAACTGTGTCTACATCCATCTTGAGTTTCTTTCTCTCAATGGTTACATCTACAGTCATTGCGGAGGGTGCTGAATGCATATGATGTATGTCTAATCTGTGGAGCACTTCCTCATCCTCTGACTCAGATGATGATGTATATCTTCCCACCATATATGTCTTTGTCTTGGGGTTCAGAGGTTGTTTATCTCGCACCTTCTTGCTACGGCAAACTTGTTTCAGATGGCCTGTCTTAAAGCAATTATGACAGGTCTGATCCTTAAACCGGCAGACTTTTGTGATCATGGTCTGTATTCCCACAACGGTAGCAAACTGACTCCCGGCTTGGTGATGGTCTGTATTTCCAGTTTGCAGTTGGCTTGACTGCTGTTCTCAAAACTTCCTGCTTCACCTCTTCCCTTCTGCCCTGGGGGTTCAATTCCTCTGTATCTTTCACAGCCATTTCCATCACTGAAGCTATCTCAATTGCCTTTGTAAGGGTAAGGTCTTTCTCTGTTAACAGTCTCTTTTGGGTCGTCTCACAATTCAGTCCCATAACAAACTTATCTCTCTGTGCAGTAGGTAGGTACTCCCCAAAAGAACAGGTTAGAGGCTAGTCTGCAAAGGGTGAGCACATAAGCTTTAATCTCTTCACCTGTCTGCTGCTGCCTCTAATAGAAGCAAAATCTTTCTGCAATTTCTAGTGGTTTTCAGCTGGAAGTGATCCTCTAGCAGTGTCGGCAGCTCTGCCAATGTCGTAGTTGCTGGTTTTACAGGGGAAAGGAGATCCCTAAGAGTGTCATGTGTCTTGGCACCAACCACTGTCACAAATGTTGCTACTTGCCTGTTGTCTGGGATGGCATTTGCACTGAAATACTGTTCCAGTCTCTCAACCCAGGAACTCCAGGATGTCTGTTCTCCATCAAACTCACTTAATGTCCTGATTAATGAAATTTCCTGCTGGAATCTGTGAGTGCTTTTATCCAGGTGACAATCCACAATGTCTTTGTCTCTGTCTCTCTCTCTCTCTCTCCCTCTCCCTCTCCCTCTCCCTCTCCCTCTTCCTCTTCCTCTTCGCCACTGTTATATCCTCTGTTGCAAAAGGAAAATTGTTCTAGACAGCCGCACTCCAAAAATAAATTGCTTTTATTTTAAAATAAAAAAACACACAAAAAGCATGCCACAGCAGACGGGGTAAAAACTGACGCGTTTCACACCAAACTTTAGTGCTTATTCATAGCTTAGTAAGCACCCGTGGCTTTGGATCAGGTGAGGAGACTTTCTAAATAGTATCCTAGAGCGGTGATTTCTCTTTTTCGTTATATCCTCTGTGTTGTGAGAGACACAAGACTCTAGTCTGGAACAATGGATGTTTATTTCAGGTCATCTATACACTGCAACATGCATCTCAGGACAGTACATCTTATCAGCTTCTTTACATGTGCTCTTCCAAGATGGCTACTATGCCCCTTGACCCTTGTCATCACTCCTGGGTGAAGCCAGTACATGTGGAACCCTTCAGGTATAACAGGTTTTCATTGTGCACCATTACACCCTTTTAGCCACCGGCGTCCTAACAACCAGTGATGTCATCTGTTGACAAGGATGACATCGGCCATCTGCTTCCTTGTTTGCCCCTCATCACCCCTCTCCGTCAACACTGGGGTCACATTAGCTGAGCAAGGGACCAAAACTGGTATTGACTAGTATTCCAATGTTTCTCTTTTGCCTCAGTGTGCAAAGGTGTCTTTGATTTGGAAGAATAAATCACCTCTAACGTTGGGTGCCCTACATGTATGAATGTTCCTGAATGGGAATAGGATGCCTTATTTTTAAAGGGTGCCTTGACCGGAAAAAGGTTGAGAAACACTGTTCTGTAATAAACATATTGATCATGAAGCAGAGCAAAACATTTTTCTTTTAATAATCTATCAAACTAACAAAACCACATACATTGTAACATCACTAGGGAACCATATACATTGTAACATCACTAGGGAAACAATTATAGTCCTGACTCACTAAACTACAAAGTACAAAAAATGGCTTACAAACATTTTCCTAGGAAACCTAGGCTGTGTACACATACTTTCACCTGCTGAAATGCCAGAATGCAAGCATAGTAAAGTGATGTCAAGGAGAGTTTTACTGGAAGATCATTAGGGGACTTTGATGTAGCTAGGCAGGCCACCTCTGAGGAGCCACAGTAAGCAGGGGTGTCTATCTGACTTCACTGCTACCCTTTTGATAGGGAAATAATTAATATTGTAGAGAAGTGTAAGGCTAGCCATACACGTTTCCATTTCTCTCATCTAGTCCCTGTGGGGCTGAACAAGAGAAATCAATAGATCCTTTCATCCATGTTGTTTTACGTGAATGGAGAAATCTATTGATTTCTCGCATTCAGTCCCTGCCAGCTATTGTACTCTGATAGTTGCTGACACCAGCAATCAACGGGCACCCCGGCAGCTCTTCTTTGATGCTGGATCTAAAAAGCACTTACCCTCACTAGCACTACTGTATGTAAGTGCACATTATACTGTCAACAATTTGTATTTTTATCAAATAAAATAGTGCTGCACTAGGATTTGCCTGGCGCTTCTCTTCACTTTTTGCCTTCCTTTTCCCATAGTGATCGGGTCCCCCAGCCTGCGCTTGAAGTAGCCTTGCTCCCTTTGCAGCAATAGTTTGAGACTCAGAGTTGAAGGGGGCGCACCCTAGAGCTGCACGATTCTGGCTAAAATGAGAATCACGATTTTTTTTTGCTTAGAAGATAGATCAAGATTCTCTCACGATTTGACGTGGCGTAACATCATCTTTCACATTAAAACAAAAAAAAATTGGGCTAACTTTACTGTTTTTTTTTTTTTTTTTTTTTAATTAAAGTGTATTTTTTCCCCAAAAATTGCATTTGAAAGACCCCTGGGCAAATACAGTGTGACATAAAATATTGCAACATTTGCCATTTTATTCCCTAGGGTCTCTGCTAAAAATAGATATAATGTTTGGGGGTTTTAAGTAATTTTCTAGGTAAAATATTGATTTTAACTTAAACAAGTGTCAGAAAAAGATTTAGGCCCGCATCCACGAAGCAGTTACGCTGGCGTAGCTATTGATACGCCGCGTAACTTCTAGGATGCTCCAACGTATCTTTGTTTTGTATCCACAAAACAAGATACGCCTGAAGCTGGACTAGATCTGGCTGACGTACGTCTCACTACGCCGTTGGATCTAAGGTGCATATTTACGCTGGCTGCTAGGTGGCGCTTCCGTTGATTTCCGCGTTGAGTATGCAAATTAGCTAAGTACGCCAATCCACAAACGTACGTCCGCCCGGCGCATTTTTTTTACGTAGTTTACGTAAGGCCTTTTTCGGCGTAAGGTTACCCCTGCTCTATGAGGCGTATGGACGTCGGGCCAGCGTAGAATTTTCCGTTGTGTAAGTCATTTGCGTAAAACGTTCGCGAATAGGGCTTTGCGTAAATTACGTTCACGTCGTCTAGGCATTGAGCGGGCGTAATTTAATTTGAAAATTTGACGGGATACTGAGCATGCGCCGTACGAAAAAAGCGTAATTTACGTGGGGTCAAGCTTATTTTACATAAAACACGCCCCCCTGTTCATTATTTGAATTCCGCGCCCTTACGCCGGGAGATTTACACTACGCCGCCGTAACTTTAGAGGCAAGTGCTTTGTAATACAGCACTTGCCTCTGAAAGTAGCGGCGGCGTAGCGTAACTACGATACGCTACGCCTGCCTAAAAATACGCCGCCCTACGTGGATCTGGCCCTTAGATTTTATGTGGTTAAACTTCCTGTTTTTACACACAGAAGTGTATCCCTTTGATCTAAGAAGGAAGTTAGTTACAATGTTTCATGTTGTTTAAAACTTGGCAGACTGACATTTTTTCTTTACACACAGAAGTTTATCCCTTTGATCTAAGAAGGAAGCATTAGTTACAATGTTTCCTGTTGAAAACTTGGCAGACTGCCTAGATATTTTCTTTTGACAGCTGATAAGTCTCTCCACTTGTTATATGAAAGAATCGCAAACTCTGCATTGGAGATCGTCAGGGGGGTTGAATCGATTCAAGATCACGATTTCTTAACGATTAATTGTGCAGTTCTAGCGCGCCCCTTGGAACTCTACTTTCAACTCGTTTATTTCAGGACTTTTACATTTTGTTTTCTATTCAATTTTTACCTCTACAATATATTTTTATTGTTGCTATTGATGAATCTGTATACGTATGCATGTCCTCCCACAATCGAGCGTTTCAGCGCTGAGCGTTACACCAGTGCTTCGTGTGTGTGTTTTTTCTAATGTTAATTTTTATCCTCACAACTGCCACTCACTGGATATTTTCAGACCATTCTTTGTAAACTCTAGAGATGGTTGAGTGTGAAAATCCTAGTACAGTGGTGATCAACCCTGTCCTCAGGGCCCACTAACAGGCCAGGTTTGCCAGATAACTGAAATACGTCACAGGTGATATCATTTTCTGCTCAGTGATTGCAGTATTCTAGTCTGCATCTTCCCATGGTAATACATAAAATATAGGCATGTGCATTTCGTTTCGTTCCGAATCGAAATTCGGACGAATTTTTCATTATTCGGACATTCGGATGCATACGAATTCCCGAATTGCAATATTAAATAATTTACCGAATCCGAACGAACGTTTTCGATTCCGAATCGAAAACCCGCGGACAAAATTCGATCGGAATTCAAATTTTTTTTTTCGAATTCCGATCGAATTTCGTCTGCGGGTTTTCCGAAAACGGTCGAAATATTTTCGGATTCGACCGGATTTTTCGAAATTCGGTCGAAAACTAACGAGTTCCGAAAACGAATTTAACACATGTAACGAACCTAACTTAACGAAATTAATTAAATAACGAATTAAAACGAAACTAAACAAAATTTTCCCTTTTGCACATGCCTAATAAAATATGGCCTGTTAGTGAGGACAGGGTTGATGAACACTGAACTAGTAGATCAGCAGTTTTTGAAATGCTCAAACTAGTCCATAAGGTGCCAACAACCATGCCATGTTCAAAGTCATGTGATTGTCTGATTAGAAACTTGTGTTAGCAAGCGATTGAACAGGTGTACCTAATAAAGTGGCTAATGAGTTTGTGTATTAGCAATGTGCAGTTTTTATATTTGTCATTTGTAATTTAAAGCTAAACTGGTAATATAAATAAAACATGGGTACATAGACTACCTACCCATTAACTTCTTAGAGGCAGTTGACACTCTGCACTGCCTTTCTTCCAAAATTAACTCTGTATGTGCCTAACACAGCACCCCAAAGTTTGCTCCAGGGAGATTGTGGAAGATACCCGCAGGTCAATCACATTTCTAATAATATATGTGATATGAAAGCTTTGTTTAAAAAAAAATAACAAACATATCATACTTGCCTCCACTGTGAAGCTTGTTTTGCACAGAGTGGCTCCGAACATCCTCTTCTGGGGTCCCTCTGTGGCTCTCGCGGCTCCTCTCTGCATTAGATAACCCCCTAGGAGAAGCTCTCTGCAGAGGGGGTTACCTTGCGAGCGCTCCTGAATCATTAATTTGGCATCCATAGACACAGAGTGTATGACTTGGCCCCGCCCCCCAGAAACCTGCGTCATTGGATTGATGGCTGAGCTGCTATCAGTATATCCAATAAAAGCCAGGACCCCGTGGAGAGAAGGACGGCGGGGACGCGCCGAGCAGAAGAGGGGGCTCAGGTAAGTAAAAGGGGTGGACCAGTGACTGCCAGGTTTTTTTTCACCTTATATGCATAGGATGCATTAAGGTGAAAAAACACGAGCCTTTACAACCCCTTTAACGTCTTACTGAACTAACAGGAATGCACCTACAAGCAACTGTGCAAATTTCCACAATGTTTTGCAAACAGTTTGCATTGGAATTTTTTTATAAAAAAGTCTAAAGAGTACACGTTAATATTGTTTTTCAAATGAGCATCTGTTAAATTACTGCTTTAGACCACTTGAAGAAGCAGAGCTTACAATCTATGTGACATTTACAAATGATTAATTCCTCCTGCTGTTTTATTTATTTTTTTGTAAATATCTGCAGGTTTTGTGTCATTTCTATGTGTATACATTTATTAAATCTTGTTTAGATGCTCTGTTCTCATATGCTGGAAGACGCCTGTTGAGCTGTTCTCTTAATCTATGGACGCTAATACGGTTTTGTTTCCTTTCTTCCTAGCAGTGACCTGTAATATCCTGTCTACTAAATCCCTTCCTACCTCCAAGTGAACAGACGCTCCGATCACACGCAAGGACAAGGATACTGACTGCTCTACTGCACATTGCAACTGACTGTGAGAAGACCCCATCACTTTTTACACCCCTCCAACCATCTCTGAGGCTGATGTGGCTCTAATACAAATGGCTCTTAAACTTTTTGTTATTCTGCTGCTCTGTGGAAGTACTGGTTCTGAAAGACCCCTTTCTTATAACAGTGCCCCAGAGCCTCTGGATTTTGGATTTGTACCCACTGCAACATATGACACCAGTGCTGATCATGAGCCTGGGGCGATAGGCTTACTGTTTCACATAGTCCAAGGATTCCTGTATATTGTACAGCCAAATGCATTCCCTCAAGGTAAGTACAGATTGTTCACTTTCTTATGTTATTCACTTATCAGTGGGTCCTTTTCGGTTTCTTTGTCTTTAAAAATGTAGGTAAAGATCAAATTATCTGCTACAGTAAACCCTAGCAGTCAACCAAAAATCAAATTTTGTGTATTGACTACTCTAAAAAAATGAATTTGGGAATCTCATTGGTTGAAGTAGGTCACTACTATATACACTATAGCATTGCGCTTTGTATTTAATGTTGGTTTTAGCATTAGGGCAGTCAAATATGCATGCAACAGACATCTAAGAATTGTCTTGTAGAATCTATGGCTATAAGTTCAGATCCTGATTTTAAAGACTGTGCTCTTACCCATTGTTTTGCTGGACAGAATGATTTTTCACGCGTTTTTAATTTATCTGTGACTGGTGTAGAAGAGAACAGTTGGAAGTAACCGTAAATGCTTCACCTACTCTATATTACCTAGTAACTTATTTTGATGCGCGATTCAAATTAATGGTATTGGTAAAAATTGAATAAATAAGGGCAAATCTAGGGTTATGCCACTCCAAATTTCCTTTGTGTTGATAAGCTTGTATCAAAGGTTGTCACAATGATTGTCAATACCAAAACATGTCTCGAAACAACTAAAAACTGGTCTTCGAAAACAAGAGCAAAGTGCCATTTGAGGGCCTAGTAAAAAAGAATTATGGGCCAAATCCACAAAGACCCGGCGTAACGGCGAAATTCTAATTTAAGTTACACTGCCTTAAAATTTCTACCTAAGTGCCCGATCCACAAAGCACTTACCTAGAAATTTCTGGCCGTGTAACTTAAATTCCACCGGCACAAGGCGTTCCTCATTTCATGGGGGCGATTCCCATTTAAATGAGGCGCGCTCCCGCGCCGGCCGTACTGCGCATGCTCGTGATGTCATTTTCCCGACGTGCATAGCGCGAAATTACGTTACGCCGGGCTTTGTGGATTGCGACGGGTCAATAAAGTTGCGTCGGGAAAAAAAAAAGATGCGGCGCGAAAAAAAAATTCAAATTCGAAAAAAAAACGCGTCGCTAGACAGAAGGGTCTGCTTTTACATGGTGTACTAACTTTACACCATGTAAAAGCAGCCCTAATTTTGCGTATGCAACTTAATACTTACGGAGAAAAAACGAAGCAGAAAAGCTTTGTGGATCTTCGTAAGTGCTAATTTGCATACCCGAGGCGGCATTTCGACACGAAATGCCCCCAGCGGTGGATGCGGTACTGCATCCTAAGATCCGGCAGTGTAAGTCCCTTACACATGCCGGATCTTCTGCCTAACTATGGAAAACTGATTCTGTGGATCAGTTCCATAGTTAGGACCAGGGATACGACGAAGTAACAGCAATTACTCCGTCGTATCTCTTTTGAGGATTTGGCCCTATGTTCCATAGCTCTGAGAAACACCTGTACTAAAGTTGATAATAGACTGGTCATTAAAGTGCAATCATTTTAAATACGTTTATCAGATAAGAAGGTAGTATATTTTATTTACTAAAAAGTTGGGCAGTGATCCATCCATAGCAGTTCTGGAAAAGCCTTAGGAAAAGGTGAATATGCTTCAGTCTGTAGATCGATATTCAGATCAATACTTGCTGAAAAAGAAATAAAAAAACTACCCAGAATCTCAACACAAGACACATTAATCTAACAACATCAGCCTGTGCCAGTGTTTCAAGAAAACCCCTTAGGACTTTAACCTATGATGAATATTTATCAGTTGTCGTTTACCTATTTGCAACAGATGTTTCATGGACTGGGTGCAGATCGTATCTATGCTGCTTTTAATCTGACCACAAATTTACTAAATATGTAAGGTAATTGCATAACCCTTACATAACTTTATTTAATTCACTTCTTTTTACAGGGGTTTTACTGTAAGTTGTTTTTGTATCTTCCACCCCCCACCCACACTATACGTAACCAGAAGGAGCTGATCCTGTTATAGCTTATGTCTTCTTGGCAGATTAAAAGCCAAATCCGCTGGACATAATACACTCCTGAAGTGCTATTGTTTTTCACTGTTGTGTCTACCTCCCTGTTTCACCAAAATGTGGCACTGCAGGTGGTATCTGGAATTGTGACTCCTAATCCCAAAGAAACCTACTAAAAAGTGGCCAATGCCTTGGTTTGGGTTTTGCATAATTAAAAAGAAAGACCTATTTCATTTGTTTTGAAGATGTAAAGGGTCCTTACTATAAAAAATTGACATATAATAATGAATTGCACCATTAGGCTTAATCACCAATTTTTTTTTCTTACCGGAATTCCACATGCTGTGGAGCCTGCAGTTGGGTAGCTGGATCTCTGCTTAAACATTTTCCATATTATAATTGTAAAGGACGTAGCAGGCAAGCTAGGAAGTCTCAAGTAGAAACACTATATGGCCAAGAGTATTTGGACACCTGATGCCGCGTACAAACGATCATTTTTCGGCTTGTAAAAAACAAAGTTTTTTTAAAATGGAATTTAAAATGACCGTGTGTGTGCTTCACATAATTTTTCGGCTTCTGAAAAACGAAAAAAAAAAAAATTCGAACATGCTTTTATTTTTTAACGATGTTTTAGGCCCCGTACTCACGACCAAACATGTCTGCTGAAACTGGTCCGCGGACCAGTTTCAGCAGACATGTTTGGCCGTGTGTAGGCACGAGCGGACCATTTTCGGGCGGATCGGACAGGTTTCCGCTGGAATCCTGTCCCCCCGACATGTACGGTCGTCTGTACAGACCTACCGTACATGTCCGGCCGCCCGCCATCCCTCGCATGCGTCGAATGACTTTGACGCATGCGTGGAAGCATTTAAAAGGCAGGCCCGCCCACATTGTCGTGGCGACACCGCGTCATCGACGCGGCGACACCGCGGACACGCCCCGCGTATTGTTTACGCGCGGAGTTCTGTTCGATGATGTGTACAGCCATCGAACAGAAGTCCCCGGGCAGACATGTCCGATGAAAACGGTCCGCGGACTGGTTTCATCGGACATGTCTGCTCGTGAGTAAAAGGCCTTAAGCGTTGTCGTTTTTCGGGTTGTAAAAAATGATCGTGTGTGGGCTAAAACAATGTGAAAAACAACGAATGCTCAGAATCAAGTAATGAGACGGGAGCGCTCGTTCTGGTAAAACTACCGTTCGTAATGGAGAAAGCACATTCATCACACTGTAACAGACAGAAAAGCGCAAATCGTCTTTTACTAACACAAAATCAGCTAAAGCAGCCCCAAGGGTGGCGTCATCCGCATGGAACTTCCCCTTTATAGTGACGTCGTACTGTTGTACGTCACAGCGATTTGCTAGAGCATTTTTTTTAAACGATCGTGTGTGGGCAATGTCGTTTTAATGATAAAGTTGGAAAAAACAACGATTTTTCTAGATGCTGAAAATGTTGTTATTACAAGCCGAAAAATGATTGTGTGTACGCGGCATCACTGTCACGCTTACCCCTAATGCGGGTGGTCAGAGACTATAGCTGGCTACTGTGTTCTTCACCTATAGCTGCCCTCTTTTCCATAAGGCAAGCAAGCCTACCGGTACTCCGTTCCCCCACTGAGCAAACTGGTACTTGCGTTTCACAGACAGGCAGAGTGGTTCAACAACGTCCAGGTAAAAGGCAGGCAGATTTCAGAGAATAGTCAATATCAGATCTGAGGTCACACACCGGGAAATTCAATCTAGCAGAGCAGACAAACAAGTAGCTTAGAAAACATGTTACAAATGCAGGATTGGCTAGCTTATATCAGGTTTGGTTTACACCCAGAGTTTGGCCAAAATCAATTACCTTAAGTAAGTTGGACTCGAACATTGGGTGTTAGTTTGTTCTAGAAACCAACCGAACATATGGGGTGTTCACGGGAAATTCCAGTGCTGTGGAACGCTCCATAATGCACTGCGAAATCACAGTGCATTGCTGTATGGTGATTGGCCAAAGCATGCACCTGACCTGCATGGTGTGGCCAATCACGGCACGTTCTGCTGAGGGAGCCATAATTGGCCAAAGGCAGGGTGCATTTGGCCAATCATGGCCCAGGGGGACAAAGTCCATGTCCTACACTATATAAGGCTGCTTACATAGCTGCCGTGTATATAGTGTGTGGACAGAGATAGTTTGAGCTAGATTAGGCAGGCAGGTTAGTTAGAGGCTCTCCCCCCCCCCCTTTTCCTGCGGCCTGCCAGGTTGCATGCTCGTATAAGGGTCTGGTATGGATTTTGGGGGGGGCCCCCCACACCATTTTTTTTTTTTTTACATTTTGGTGTGGACTTCCCGAAGGGCCTGGTAATGGACTAGGGGGGAACCCTTTTAAATGTTTGTTTATGTATATTGCCAGGATCCAACAATACATTACAGCCGCAAGCAATTTTAAATGACAATTCTTTCCTTGTATAAATGTCATTTTGCTGCGGTACTGTTATAATCATGGGAAAGAGGTGCTACTTTACAGACAGACTAAGGGGACCCCACGGGCAGTTATACGGCGGCAGGTTGGCTCCCCTGCGCGAGAGCTTGTAGCTATACGTCGGCTCTCGAATCGGCCACTAGGCGCTCGTCCCTGACTCCCGTGCGCGTGCCCGGCGGGCGCAATTGCCGCCGGGCACCCGCGATTGCTTGTTACAGAGCGAGGACCGGGAGCAGTGTGTGTAAACACACAGCTCCCGGTCCTGTCAGGGGAGAAATGCCTGACCGTCTGTTCATACAATGTATGAACAGCGATCAGTCATTTCCCCTAGTGAGGCCACCCCCCCTACAGTTAGAACACACCCAGGGAACATACTTAACCCCCTCCCCTTCCCTGCCAGTGGTATTTTTATAGTAATCCAATGCATTTTTATAGCACTGATCGCTATAAAAATGCCAATGGTCCCAAAAATGTGTCAAAAGTGTCCGAAGTGTCCGCCATAATGTTGCAGTACCGATCGCTGCCATTACTAGTAAAAAAAAAATATTAATAAAAATGCCATAAAACTACCCCCTATTTTGTAAACGCTATAACTTTTGCGCAAACCAATTAATAAACTTTTTTTTTTTTTAAGAAAAATATGTAGAAGAATACGTAACGGCCTAAACTGAGAAATTGTTTTTTATATATAATTTTTGGGGGATATTTATTATAGCAAAAAGTAAAAAATATTCATTTATTTTCAAAATCGTCGCTCGATTTTTGTTTATAGCGCAAAAACTAAAAACTGCAGAGGTGATCAAATACCACCAAAAGAAAGCTCTATTTGTGGGGAAAAAAGGACGCCAATTTTGTTTGGGAGCCATGTCGTACGACCACGCAATTGTCAGTTAAAACGACGCAGTGCCGAATCGCAAAAAGTGCTCTGGTCTTTGACCAGCAATATGGTGGTTAAGTGGTTAAGCATTATTAAATTTACTGCTCCTGAAAAAAACGTCCATTTTTAAAAACGTTTTTTTTTTACATTGATACATGTCCCCTGGGGCAGGACCCGGGTCCCCAAACACTTTTTATGGCAATAACTTGCATATAATGCCCCGTACACACGATCACTTTTTATCATGAAAAAAAACAACGTTTTTCCAACTTCATCATTAAAAATGATGTTGCCCACACACCATCGTTTTTGAAAAATTATGAACAAAGCGACGGCACTCTAAAGGGGAAGTTCTATTCGCCTTGAGGCTGCTTTTAGCTGGTTACTTGTTAGTAAAAGACGATTCGTGCTTTTTTGTCTGTTACAGCGTGATGAATGTGCTTACTCCATTATGAATGGTAGTTTTACCTCCCGTCTCATAACTTGCTTCTGGGCATGTGCGGGTTTAAAACGTTGTTTTTGCCCACACACGATCATTTTTTACAACACGAAAAATTACATTTTCAAAAATTACATAAAAAATTGAAGCATGTTCGAATTATTTTTTTGTCGTTTTTCAGAAGACAGAAAACGATGTGAAGCCCACACACGATCATTTTAAATGACGTTTTTAAAAATGTCATTTTATTTCATCACAAAAAGTGATCGTATGTACGGGGCATAATGCCGCGTACACACCATCACTTTATGTGATGAAAAAAAATGACGTTTTTAAAAACGTCACTTTAATTGACCGTGTGTGGGGGAAAACGTCGTTTTATGTCTTGTAAAAAACGACAGAAAAAAATTGAAGCATGCTTCAATTTTATGTGTCGTTTTTCAAAAGTGCACTTTTTACTTCACAGAAATTGACCGTGTGTAGCAAAAAACGTCGTTTTCTAAGACGTTTTTTCATCCACGCATGCCCATGTACGGGGCATAAGCCTCTAAAATTGGCACTTTTGATTTTTCACGTTCGTGTCCCATGGACCTTAACGGTCTTCGCATGTTTGCACAATGTTTTTGTCTGTTCACATCTTCTGGTGGGAATGGAATGGGGGGGGGGGGGGGGCGGGGGTTTTTTGGCTAATCCCCCTAGTTGGTACCATATTCAACAAACTATATCTTTATGGACCCAGCTTTGTGTACAGTCAAGTGGTCTTTACCAAAATGTTGTCACAAGGGTGGAGGCCCACAATTGTTTAAAATGTATTTGAATATTGTGAACCAGTGTCTGGTGCAGCTGTGCATTGTAGCCAATCAGCTTCTAACTTTAGCTTGTTCAATTACCGTATTTGCCAGCGTATAAGACGACCCCCTATTTTTCCAGGAAAAATTTTGGTTTTGGGATATACTCGCTGTATAAGACGACCCCCTTCCTACTAGTCTGTCTGGAAGCTGAGTGGTAGCCAGAACAACCGCTGACAGGAACAACCGCTGACAGAAACAGGCTTTTTTCAGCTTTTTTCTAATCTCACTGTGCCATTGCATTACATTACATGCCTCCACTGTGCCATTACATTACATGCCTCCACTGTGCCATTACATGCCTCCACTGTGCCATTACATGCCTCCACTGTGCCATTACATGCCTCCACTGTGCCATTACATGCTTCCACTGTGCCATTACATGCCTCCACTGTGCTATTACGGACCCCACTGTGCCATTGCCGGCCTCAACGATCTCCCTACCTTATTTTGTTTGCAGAGTTTGGGTTTCAGGCTGCGGGCATCCATTATTCAAAAGCAAAGCCTCTGTTCAGTGTTCCGCCTATCATGGATGTCCTCTCGTCCGAGGCCGAGGATGAGAAGGCATCTGTGATTGGCGGAACAATGAACAGAGGCTCTGCTGGGAAAAATTAGTGTTCTGCCTATCACGGAACAGTCTGAGGAGGAGGCGCGGCTTTTGAATAATGAATGCCCGCAGCCTGAATGAGACAGGTACCGGCGTATAAGACGACCCCCGAGTTTTGAGGCATTTTTTTACATCCAAAAGGTCATCTTATACACCGGAAAATACGGTAAGCTTTGACATTGAAACTTGAAAGTTGATTTCTATGCAGAGCTACACCAGATCTGCACGCTCCAGTTTTAGTAAACTTGCCCCATAGTGTATCTCTTCACTAGAGTGCCTGGAAAAAAAAAAATCAGCTGGTGATTCCACCTGGCGTCAGCCTAAAACCTAAAACATTTTAGATAGTTAGAACATTATTACTATATAATAATTATATTGTATTATAATTATTATTTTTTTATGATATCAAATCATCAGCACAGATGAACAGTACTTGCATGTATGACTATTGCACTGGATGTCTATAAATACAAATACATGCCTTGCCTATTTGGTGCTTCAGGCTTCCTTGAAGATACATTTGGAAAAAGTGCAGCACAATTATATACAGCGCACACCTAACCCATTTAATTATTTAAACTCGATACTTGTTTTTAAGGGACACAATATAGTCCGCTGCTAGCTTATGTAATGCATTTACTTGGGAATTAAATTTGTAGCAATGGTTTTACTATGTATATTTAGTAAATGTTCTTGTACCATAATCCATTCAGAAACCGTACAAATAATTTATCAAATACTCCAAGTTTCATTCACAGAAAAGGGATATTTCATGTTCAGGCTGGTGGAATTAATTTGCTAGATAATTAAAAGATGGCTTGTCCGAGCATCCTCTGACAATTCTGAGGAAAGTAGGTCAGTAGAAGGAACCTGTTTTTGAGGCCGAGAAGAACTTCAGGCTACTTTTTATGGAACTTTTTAGAATCTTTTGAGTTCTCTAAGTTCAGGTTCTTTATACAATGTGACACACAAATAAAAAATAAAAAAAGAATGCTTTCGGAAATGGAAGTGCTTAGAATAGTTTATTTATATCAATAAAAAAATGGAAAGTATATGAACAGAAGAGAAATCCAAACTGAATTAATATGGTACACTTGCACACAGTTTTTGAAGGAATGCAGCAGGTAGATTGTTCTAAACATCTTGGAGAACTAACCACAGATCTTCTGTGGATGTAGACTCCCTCAAATCCTACTGTCTTTTCATGTAATCCCAGACAGACTCAGTGGGGTAGATTCAGGTACATTTGCGCAGTTCTTACGGAGGCGCAGCGCACCGTTTTGCCGCTGCGCCTCCGTAAATTACCTGCGCTACGCTTGATTCACGGAGCAGTAGCTCCGTAAATTGCGTGGGCGCTCCTGAAAAATGCCCGGCGTAAGAGCGTGCAATTTAAATGATCCCATAGGGGGCGTGGATCATTTAAATTAGGCGCGTTCCCGTGCCGAACGTAGTGCGCATGCTTCGTCGGGAAACTTTACCGACGTGCATTGCGGTAAATGACTTTGCAAGGACGTCATTTGCTTCAAAGTGAACGTGAATGGTGTCCAGCGCCATTCACGATTCACTTACGCAAACGACGTAATTTTTCAAAAACGCGACGCGGGAACGATGGGTATATGTAGCATTGGCTGCCCCTGCTAATAGCAGGGGCAGCCAATGCCCTTGCTAGCATTGGCAGCTGCCCCTGCTAATAGGGGCAGCCTTACGCAAAAACCGACGTACGCAAACGACGTAAACTGCGTACGCAGGGCTCGCGTAGGGTTGTGAATCGGCGTTAGTATGCAATTTGCATTCTATACGCTGACCACTACGGGAACCACTAGCGGCCATCGTAAGAATGCAGCCTACGATATGACTGGCATAAGAGCCTTATGCTAGTCATATCTTAGGCTGCAGTCGGCGTAACGAGGTTCCTGAATCAGGAGCATTCGAAACGCCGGCGCAAGTAAGCAATTGCGCTGCGTAACTATGGTTACACAGATGCAATTGCTACCTGAATCTACCCCAATGTTGAGATCAGGACTCTGTGGGAGCCAAGCCATCACTTTCAGGCAGGGCTTTTTTTTTTTTTTTTTTAAATAGGTACAGGAACTCAATTACGACCCACCCCCGCCCAGGAGTGTATTATGTACAGAGTGCATAGTTCAGGGAGGGGGTTAAACACAGACTGGAGAGTTTAGGGTGCGCTATTAAATAGTGCAGTTTTCAGAAGTGCGCTGCATACAGAGTGCAGAATTCAGCCTTCTTCCACAGTTGCTTACCTCTGCATCCCCCATCCACATCTCACGTTTACCCCTCTTCAGCTCTGACCTCTGCATGCAACCCCTCTCTACGGCCCCCATAGACTCCCCATCTCCTTAAAAGCTCCAACATCTTCCACATGTCTTATTTTTGTTGTATTAAGCTGAAGCACCCAGCCGGCTCTAGTACCTCCCTGCATACTGTAGTTGGCTTCACCTCTCTCACTTGCGGGGAGATCATCCAGTGGTGATGTTGGCATTTGCACTGCACCCCAGGTACCTGCATCTCCCTTGTGCCCATCCTTCACTCAGTGGGAGCCACTCAGGAGATGAGAGCTGTGGGAGCTGTTGGGAGACAAGCGGTCACTTTTTAAACATAGAAGCTGGACTTTTGTGTTTTCAAGAAATAGTGGTGAGCAGGGAGCAGAGGGCCTGAGACAGAGGTGGAGGAACGGAGTTCCACCAAGTTCCAGCTGAAGAAAAGCCCTGCTTCCAGGATTCCTTGTTCATCTTTACACCGAAAGTTCTTAATGACATTGGCTGTATGTTTGGGGTCGTTGTCCTGCTGCAGAATAAATTTGGGGCAAATCACATGGCGTTGAGCCATAGTTTTACTATCCCTCAACTGCTCACCTAAAGGATAATATGCAGCCAGAGGTGAGATGCTTTGTGGCCACAGCAAATTTAGCTCAGCTTATCAAGTATGACAGACATCACCGCCTGTAAAACTCGCCCTATATGAAGTCAACAGAATCACACTACAATGGTGAGCTAAACCCTTGGCTTAAAGTGATTGTATAGGTTAGTTTAAAAAAATAAATAACGAACATGTCATACTTACCTCCACTGTGCAGTTCGTTTTGCACAGAGTGGCTTCGATCCTGCTGTTCTGGGGTCCCACGGCGACTGTCTCGGCTCCTCCCCACTAAAGCTAACCCCCCTCGGGGAAGCTCTTCCCCCGAGGGGGTTAGCTTGCGGGCGTGCTCCCGTGTCATACACTTGGCGTCCATAGATGCCAAGTGTATGACTCAGTTCCGCCCCCCCGCGGCCGCGTCATTGGATGGGATTGACAGCAGCGGGAGCCAATGGCTGCGCTGCTATCAATATATCCAATCAATGGCCAGACTCAGTGGAGAAGGGGATGCGCACAGCAGGCGAACGGGCTCTAGTAAGATGTTTTTTCACCTTAATGCATAGGATGCATTAAAGCGGTGTTCTGGCCAGGAAAAAAAATATAAAAGCCAGCGGCTACACATACTGCAGCTGCTGGCTTTTTAATAAATGGAAAGTTACCTGTCCTGGAGTCCAGCGATGTCGGCCATTGTGGGTAGGGGAACCTGGCAGTGTAGCCTTTCGACTTCACGCCGAGAACCCTACTGCACATGCATGAGGCCCCGCTCCTCTCCTATTGGCTCGGCGGCCAGGGAGGAAGAGGGAGCCCAGCGGTGACGTGACTGCTCCACGGCAGGGACTCCCAGAAGTGGGAAAGGATACCTGTCATAGACGTACAGGTATGTCATTTTGTACTAAAGGGCCACCTCGTTGCAGTTTATGTATGTGGGGCAGTCCTCAAGCAGTTAAACTGGTAAAAATCTATATGAATAGAAGTTGTAAAAAAGCACTTGTGGGTTTAACGAAAACTTTTTTTTGTATAATTTTTTTTTGTATAAGTGTCCTATGTCTACTAACTTTTTCTAATAGGTGTCCCTCGTTCCCATCTCAAAAAGTTGGGAGGTATGAGTGTACTTCTACTTTTTAAAGGGATAAACCATAAAGTGATTAGCAACTGTTGCTGTGATGTACTGCATGTATTTTTTATGCTGTATGCCAGCATGTTTAAAACGTATCCAATCAGTGTGCCATTCTATCACAGCAGAACAGCATGTATTGTGTATTTTTTTTTTTTTTGTTTTTTTTTATTCAAATTCACTGCTATGTGTTCTGCTATGTGTTCTAATCTTATCCTAGTATACAATTACTATTGTTATGTAATACAGAACTAATACAACTCATCCAAAAGACATGTTTCAAACAATTTACTAAAAAAACAAACTGAAGCTCAGAGTAGAAAGTGCTAAACATACAAGGTATAATAAAAAACAATCTTCAACAATCCGTCCACTGGGAAAGGCTCCTTTCCCAGTGGACGCCTTGTACGGAGAAACGCAGTATCGGGTGGAGCTAAGGACTCTGACGTCATCACACTCCAGCTGGTTCGGTGTGAGTCGCGGCTGGTAGTCTGTTTTTTTGCATTCGTTTTTATCTGGATGTCAGCAACCCGGTATTTTAATAAAGGGTGTCTTTTTTTATTTACTCCACCATGAAGTTTCCTCTTTTTTCATTTTTAATATGCCCAAACCTGCCCTCTAAACGCCTTTACCTATCACTATCCCTGGAGGAGATAGTGTATATTTCCTGGGAGAAAGATCCAGCTGATCCTGAGATAGTTTGAGAGTAGGGATGAGCCGAACATCCCCCCCCCCCCTTCCGTTCGGTTCGAATCTGAACCTTCGAACAGACCGAATTCAAAAGTGCTCATTTTAAAGCCTAATATGCAAGTTATTGTCGTAAAATGTCTTTGAGAACCCGGGTCTTGCCCCAGGGAACATGTATCAATGGAAAAAAAGTTTTAAAAAAGGTTGTTTTTTCTGGAGCAGTGATTTTTTTATGATGCTTAAAAAAAAAAAAAAAAAAATGAAAAATTCCTTTAAATATTGTACCTGCTGGGTGTCTACAGTATGCCTGTGAAGTGGCACGTGTTTAGAACTGTCCCTGCACAAAATGAGATTACTATAAGAAAAAAGTAATTTAAAACTGCTTGCGACTTTAATGTAATGTCTGGTCCCTGCACTATGGATAAAAATCATTGAGAAAAATAGCACAGACACAGACAGTACACACACCAAGTAGCTTTAGGTGCAAACTACAGAGGACAAAGGCAGTACACACACCACGTAGCTTTATGGTGCACACTGCAGAGGACACAGGCAATACACCACGTGAGAATACTGCAGCTAGCACAATCACCTGCCTGCCAGTAAATTAGGAAGAGCTGATCTAGCTAAACTATACAGTGTATAAATATATATACAACACCTGGGATGTATATATATCCTCTACACACTGTAACTTTAACTGACTAGCCTGCCTGCCTGCCTTTGGCCAATTATGGCTCTCCGTTTTTTGCCAGCTGTGATTGGCCAAGCATGCGGGTCATAGTGCATGCTTGGCCAATCATCAGCCAGCAATGCACTGCGATTCCACAGTGAATTATGGGCTGTGAAACGTAACTCGAATTTGGCGCGAACAGCCCAAAACGTTCGTAATTCGATGAACGGTCGAACATACGAACATGAGTGACTCGAATACGAAGCTCATCCCTATTTGAGAGGTGAAAAAGACCGCTAAGAGTGAAGGATTTCTGCTGTGGATCAACCTTCATGTTCGGAGCCTGGTGAATTAACCCTTATATTCTGAGCCCATTTGATCTCCCTAGCAGAGATCCACCTGAGTCGGTAAGCAATTTATCTATCTTTACCTGATGGAAGCATAAACTGAAGATTTGTACCTCTGCTCCTGTGTCCAATCGAATCTTTGCAGTTTTTGTTTTGTGTTTTGTCTTTTCTTCGACTATAAATTGATCGCTCAAGATTATATTGCTGAAAGTGTGCGGCAATTTTTATATATATTGTTTTCATCACTCAAGCTCATATTGTTGTATGTGGGCGGCAATTTTTATATATTCATTTGTGTTTGCACTAGTCACTTTTTTCCATATATCGCCTTTTAATGCGATTTTTTTTTTTTTTTTAGGTTGTGCATTATTTTAATTATTTTACTATTCAAGCTAATTTAATAATTGCAGCACCTTTTTTTGTCATACTTGGAATATTGTCTCAGTGGGGACAAGTATTATTTATTTATATCGTTTTTTCACACAGTCGCAAATTTTTTTTGCACTATTGCACATTTTTTGGGGATAGCGCGGATCAACCATACTACACACTACACTGACCTACCTTATTCCTATACTGACCTGCCACCCTCCTTCCCCCAAGTCTCTGGACGGTCACAATCCCTGGGATCATCATGGATGGTCTTCAGGGTACATTTACTCACTGCTGTGTCAGTGTCACCGCTGGAGCCTAAGCCGGGACTGCATCGCAAATTCTTTCTCATAGCAAAGCGGAAGAGCTCACAGTCTCCTGCCGCAGCGCCCCTTTAAATTTTGCGCCCGGGGCAACCGTCCCGCTGGCCCCCCCACGCTACGCCACTGCCTCCAGGACTTCTCCAGAGCCACCCCTAATCTCTGGACCTCCCTACCCCATTCTGTCCAGCTATTTTCCTCTCCGTCCAATCTCTGAACCATCATCTCTTCAGAGGAGAATCTTATCTGGCCCCCACCTGAAAACAAAACTATTACTTTCCCCTTTAGACTGTAAGCTCTCATGATGCCCTCCCATCCTTGCTGTTGCACAACTTGTTTTCCACATTTTGTCATGTTACAACCAAAAATGTAAAATTTATTTTATTGGGATTTTATGTGATGGATCAACACAAAGTGGCACATAATTGTGAAGTGGAAGGAAATTATGGTTTTTCAATTTTTTTTTACAAATAAAATATCTGAAAAGTGTGGCATGCATATGTATTAGCCCCTTTTATTCTGATACCCCTAACTAAAATCCAGTGGAATCAATTGCCTTCAGAAGTCAATTAGCAAAATAGTAGTATAAATACAGCTGTTCTGTGAAGCCCTCAGAGGTTTGTTAGAGAACCTTAGTGAACAAACAGCATCATGAAGGCCAAGGAACAGGTCAGGGTTAAAGTTGTGGAGAAGTTTAAAGCAGGGTTAGGTTATAAAAAAAAATCCCAAGCTTTGAACATCTCTTGGAAAACTGTTCAATACATCATCTGAAAATGTAAAGAATATGGCACATCTGTGAACCTACCAAGACCAGGACTTGGCCGTCCACCTAAACTGACAGGCAGGGCAAGGAGAGCATTAATCTGAGAAGCAGCCTTCCAATTTGTAACACTGGAGGAGCTTCAGAGATGCACAGCTCAGGTTGGAGAATCTGTCCACAGGTCAACTATTAGTTGTGCACTCCTCAAATCTGCCCTTTATGGAAGAGTGGCAAGAAGAAACACATTGTTGAAAGAAATCCTTAAGAAGTCCTGTTTTGCAGTTGGCGAGAAGCCATGGGGGGGGGGGGGGGGCGCATGGCAAACATGTGGAAGAAGGTGTTCTGGTCAGATGAGATCAAAATTGAACTTTTTGACCTAAAAGAAAAATGCTATGTTTGGCGGAAAACTAACACTATACATCACCCTGAACACACCATCCTCACCATAAATCTTAGAAGAAAACCTGTTAGAGTCTGCAAAAAACTTGAGACTGTGGCGGAGTTTCACCTTCCAGCAGGACCAGTGGCATCTCCAGCTTTCATATTTAGGGGGGGCACATGGGGGGACAGGAAAAAACTATAAAAAGCAATTATATCCTGGGGCCCTTTTCTACCATCCCACAACGGGTCCTTTCACATGTTCTGCAGTGAGCTACCTTCCTACTATACTGGGCCCCCCCATGGTGGCAGAAAACAAGAGATATATGTCACCAGCACACCAAGAAAATATAAGGGTCCAAAGCAGTGGGAGAACTATCAGGGTTGCAAAGGTTGTCTTGCCACCGGGCCCTGGTGTTCTGCCACTGTGGGGTTCCCCAGCAGTCCTGTCCCTGCTATTGACAGCGCTGGTCTGGCATCTGTCTCCTTGGCAGCAGTGGCAGTCTATTAGGACCTAGTGCTGATGACATTATGGGTGCATGCAGGGGAAGGCTGGCACTATTGGTTATAGAGAGCTGAGCCCCCAGCTGGTCACCTAGCAGCAGTAATGCTGTATAACCTTCTCTGTTGACATGCTGAGCGGGATGTGATCCAGGTGATGCTTCCAGTCAGATCTAATAAACACAGTATTAGCATCAAGAGTACAACTATATATATATATATATATATATATATATATATATATATATATATATATATATATATATATATATACTGTATATATTTATATAAAATCAACCATATGTTCAGCAGCCATGTGGGCTCTATGCCTGTAAAGTGTGGGCTTTGATCAATAAAATCACTGATATTTAACACTAGGATTATCACCTGGATTGCATCCCGATCAGCATGTCAGAGAAGGCTCCACTGCTGCTAAGCAACCTGCAGGGAGCTCAACTGTCTACAACCAATAGAGATGGGCTCGGGTGTGTTTGAAATCCCACATGCCCAATCCTGCCAGAAAGCCGACACACCACAGTGCTAATCACAGCCACTGAGACAGTCCTGATCTGTGCAGCTGCGGACCGGTAAATGTCTCACTGCCTGTGATCAGCGCTGTGCAGTGTGGGCTTCCTGGCAGGCTCTGGCATGTGGAATTTTGAACATGCCCAGCCCATCTCTAACAACAAATTGTGCTGGCCCTCCTGTACATCAGCGCCATAAAGTAACCAGCACTGGGTTCCAATGTGCTGCCGCCGCGGGACGGGACACCAACTCTGGTTGTTCCACCACTGGTCCACACTGGGAGGATTCCCCCATCCACCTATAATGTGTAGATGGGGGAATTGGATAATTTCTTTTTTTTTTCATTCAACCTAATAGTTGAATGAAAAAAAAGTGATCAATGTATGGGCTGCCTAAGAGCTAAGACCAGCCATAGACAGTTTAAATCTCCGCTGGTTCAGCAGGAACTGGCTGAGATTTGAACCATTATTGAGCAGATTCTCTTATGATTATCACTAGTGGTTGCTGTATAGCCACTAGTGATAATCACTGTTTGTCGGGAGAATACAATTGCTGGGCAGGAGGGATATTCCCCTGTCAGCACTGTCTGTGTTGATGGGGGAATCGTGCAAGTTTATTTCCTGCAATCTGTGGATGCAGGAAAGAAATTTGCACCATATATATTACCTGCCTAACTGAAAGTGAAAGTAAATTGTGAAGGTCTTGAAAGAACAGGAGAGGGGGAGGGAGACAGATGGGGGGATAGAAGGGATGGAAGGCTAGAATCTCAGGCATCATTCACACACAGACATGCTGCTGATTTTCATATTTCCCGCCCACACATCCCCTCTCTTCAGATACAGCATGCCGGCATAGTGTGGGCGGGACTGGAAGGAGGAGGAGGAGCTGTATTCCTCCCTGCTTGTATGTGAGGAGAGTGGGGGGGTGGCTGGACTCGCTGGGCTGTGAAAGAGTGTCATAGACTGACACTCGGCTCAGCTTTCAGTCACCACTCTCTAAATCTACAGGCTGGTTGTCCTGTCCTAAGGACGGGAGAAATCAGTCTGTTTTTTTAGTAACTGAGATGAAGGCTTGTGTCCCCCGACCCCCCCCACAGTGCTCGTGGAGTCCTTCCTGCAACTCGCTCTTTTCTGTGCCAATGAGGATGCAGGGGAAGGAGCAGATCGGGGCGGCTGTGGTTGTGTGAGCGCTCGCATTATGCAGTGTCAGCGAGCAGAGGGAGGGGGAACGCTCTCCCTCTCAGGAGAGACGGTGTTACTCCTGCGGCGGCCCTAACAAAATACAAATAATGCACATGGTGGGGCACAGCATAATGTTGGGGGGGCCAGGGCCCCCTCTGCCCCCCCCAGGGACGCTATTAAGCAGGACAACGACTTTAAACATACAGCCAGAGCTACAATGGAATGGTTTAGCTCAAATCAAATTCATTTGTTATAATGGCCCAGAATGCTCCCGACCTCAATCCAATTGAGAATCTGTGGCAAGACTTGAAAATTGCTATTCAGACATTCCCCGTCCAATCTGACAGCTTTGTGTCTATTTTGCAGGAAGAATGGGCAAAAAAATCACTCTAGATGTGCAAAGCTGGTGGAGACCTCCCCAAAAAGACTTGCAGCTGTAATTGCCGTGAAAGGAGGTTCTACAAAGTATTGACTCAGGGGGGCTGAATACAAAATGCATGCCATACTTTTCACATATTTATTTGTAGAAACGTTCGAAAACCATTTATCATTTTCCTTCCACTTCATTTATGTTCCACTTTGTGTTGGTCTATCACATAAAATCCTAATAAAATGCTTTCACGTTTTTGTTTGTAACATGACAAAATGTGGAAAATTTTAAGGGGTATGAATACTTTTTAAGGCACTGTATATTAATCCTGTATAATAACATTAATAATACTGTATTATTTATTACACTGACTGGTAGTGCTTTAAAAAGTCATTTGTGCCTCCTCCCTACCAACAATATCTACCTGAACCCAGTCTAACGTACAAATAAGGATTTCTATCTTTCCTCTAAGGTCTGTTGGGTTCCTGGAGTTAACTGGACTGCTGTCTCGTTAATATCTGTCTCAGGGTTTGTATATTGTATTTATACATTGTACATACTGAGAGGAATATAAATTGCCTGGAAAATGATTTACAAATGTAATTCCTACATGGATAATTCTGCTTGTGACATGGGAACATTACATAACATGTATTTATAGAGTGCCTACACATTCCTCCTCCATTCTGCAGTCACTCCTCTGTCATAACAAGTGATTGCTGGGCCAGAACTGCCATTCTGGATTGCTGGCATGTATTCTGCTATAGATCAGTGCTACTGTATGTGTGCTTCACAGGGAGAGATTTGAGTCATGAGATTTAATTAGCTAATCCTTTAATCTTTTTCTCTACCATATGTCAGTCAATTTACACTTGGCACTTACCGGTATGATTATGTTCAGGGCTGCATGCAGTATGTTGTAGAAAGAAATTAACAATTTGTGCAGGATGTGAATTCTTCACTATAGAGAACCAAGAAAATGGAAATGGAAATGAATAGGCCAATAGCATAGCCCAATTCCTGCTTTTGGATATGGAATGATTGGAGCCTTTGAGGCAGATCCAGAGAGAGAGTACGCCGGCGTATCTACTGATACGCCGGTGTACTTTCAAATTACCCGCGTCGTATCTTTAGTTTGAATCCTCAAACCAAGATACGACGGCATCTGGGTTCGATCCAACAGGCGTACGGCTTTGGATCGTAGATGCAATACTTCGGCGTCCGCTGGGTGGAGTTTGGGTGGAGTTTGCGTCGTTTTCCGTGTCGGGTATGCAAATTAGCTTTTTCCGACGATCCACGAACGTACGCGCGGCCGTCGCATTCTCTTACGTCGTCTCTAGTTGGCTTTTTACGGCGTATAGTTAAAGCTGGTATTTTGCGGCGTATAGTTAGATTTGCCATGTTAAGTATGGCTGTTGTTCCCGCGTCGAAATTAGAATTTTTTTTTTTTTGCGTAAGTCGTCCGTGAATAGGGATGGACGTAAGTCACGTCTAAGTTAAAAAAATTACGTTGTTGCGACGTCATTTCGCGCAATGCACGGCGGGAAATTTAGGGATGGCGCATGCGCATTTCATTCGGCACGGGGACGTGCTTCATTTAAATGAAACGCGCCCCCCTACTCCCCGATTTGAATTACGCGCCGAGAGATACACTACGCCGCCGTAACTTACGGCACAAATTCTTTGTGGATTCGAGGAATTCAAAAGTAAGTTACAGCGGCGTAGCGTATCTCACATACACTGCGCCTATCTAAATGTATGTGGATCTGCCCCTTTGTTTCTCTTGTTGTCTATATTCCCATCAGGGAATCTGTTCCTAACTTCCTGTTCAAGTTAGGTTCCTTGCACATTGGGCCGTCTATCTGCAGTCCATTCCTCCAGGCGCTTTAGTGAACTCGTAAGGGACAGGTACAGTAGCCAGCCCCACTGCAAACAGCCTTGGAATTCAGGGACGAGACGATGAGCTGGACATATCTGAGTATCAAATCCAAATCTTATTGAAATCAATGGTAGTCGAATCTGTAAAACTAATATTACCCATTTTCTTGGCTATAAGGTTAGGAATTGTCAAATAGATGGCAAATGGACATGTTCGGGAGCAGCGTTTTTTTTTTACCACATCAATACAGGGAACTTTCACCCCCTTCCTGCCCAGGCCAAGTTTCAGCGCTGTCGCACTGTAAATGACAATTGCGCATGGAACACTGTACCAATATAACATTTTTATACATTTTTTTTAGTGAACAAACCGGATCGTGAAGGCCAAGGAACACACCAGACAGGTCAGGGATAAAGTTGTGGAGAAGTTTAAAGCAGGGTTAGGTTATAAAAAAAATATCCCAAGCTTTGAACATCTCACGGAGCACTGTTCAATCCATCATACAAAAATGGAAAGAGTATGGCACAACTGCAAACCTACCAAGACATGGCCGTCCACCTAAACTTCGAATAAAGAAAAATAAAAAAAGGTAAATCAACATCACTTGAAGTATAGAAAAATACATGACCAACTCACCCTTAATAAAGGGTGGGGTTCCTAGAGCCAGAGTAAGAAATATGCAAAAAATTCAACTAAGGTTCAGGAGGGAGCAGAGTTAAAATGAACGAGCTCCAAAGAGGAAACTTACTGCAGCATATGTATGAGGCAAAATTTTATTAGTACAAAAATTCCAATATGTATAAAAAAAAAAAATGAAGAGCTAAAACCTTCACCACACCAAAGTAAAAACATTTATGATAACCATAGGTGTGCGCACAGGGTGTGCTGTGTGCCTAGGCACACCCTAATCACCCTGTGCAATTCAGATTTCCCTTGCCGAACACCCCTACCCCCCATGGCACCTGAGGCTACAGAGAAAAGCACTGGAGAATCTGTCCTCAGTCCCTTTCTCTGCTATTTCACCCAAGCCCCTCATGGGGGCTCCTAACAAATTATAAAAAATAATAACACACCGTCCACTGCTTTACTGCACATGTGTGTTTGAGCTTTGGGGTGCACACCCTAATGCAATAGGCTGTGCACACCTATGATGATAACGTTGTCAAGAACAAAATAAAAAAATGTGATCTCTAAATTTTTTTGATACATTTTGAAAATGTTGTCTCGTACATATGCTGCTGTAAGTTTCCTCTTTGGAGCCCCTTCATTTGACCTCTAGTCCCTCCTGAACCTTAGTTTAATTTTTGCATATTGTCCACCTAAACTGACAGGCCGGGCAAGGAGAGCAATAATCAGAGAAGCAGCCAAGAGGACCATGGCAACTCTGGAGGAGCTACAGAGATCCACAGCTCCACAGCTCAGGTGGGAGAATCTGTCCACAAGACAACTATTAATCTGTCCTTTATGGAAGAGTGGCAAGAAGAAAGGCATTGTTGAAAGAAAGCCATACGAAGTCCCGTTTGAAGTTTGCGAGAAGCGGGTGCTCTGGTCAGATGAGACCAAAATAAAAAATTTCGGCAAACTGCTATGTGTGGTGAAAAACTAACACTGCTCATCACCCTGATCACACCATCCCCACTGTGAAACATGGTGGTGGCAGTATCATGTTGTGGGGATGCTTTTCTTCAGCAGGGACAGGGAAGCTGGTCAGAGTTGATGGGAAGATCGATGGAGCCAAATGCAGGACAATCTTAGAAGAAAACCTGTTGGAGTCTGCAAAAGAATACACACTGAGGCAGAGGTTCACTTTCCAGCAGGACAACGACCCTAACATACAGCCAGAGCTACAAAGGAAGCACATTCATGTGTTAGAATGGCCCGGTCAAAGTCCAGACCTAAATCCAATTGAGAATCTGTGGCAAGATTTGATAATTGCTGTTCACAGATGATCTTCATCCAAACTGACAAAGTTTGAGCTATTTTACAAAGAAGAATGGGCAAAAATGTCACTCTCCTAGATGTGCAAAGCTGGTAGAGACTTCCTCAAAAAGACCTGCAGCTGTAATTGCAGCGAAAGTTGGTTCTACAAAGTATTGACTGAATACAAATGCACACCACACTTTTCAAATATTTATTTGAAAAAAAAAAATTGAAAACCATTTATCCTTTTCCTTCCACTTCACAATTATGTGCCACTTTCACATAAAATCCCAATAAAATACATTTATGTTTTTGGTTGTAACATGACAATATGTAGATATTTTCTAGGGATATGAATATTTTTCAAGGCACTTTCACACAGACTAAATAATATACAGTACACTGATTTGGGTTGTTTGAAAGAAAATGTAGGAGAATACATTTTGGCTGGGCCATTCTAATGCATGATTAATTTATTATTTAAATATTTATTATTTAAATAATTTATTATTTAAATAATTTATTATTTATTTGCAAAATTTTATTTTAGAAATTAAGAAAAAAATTTTTTTTTTTCAAAATTCTCAGCATTTCTTTTTATAGCCAAACATTTAAAACTCACTGGTAATTAAATGCAACCAAAATAAAGATTTATCTGTCTCAAAAAATTATTAAAAATTTCATTTGGGTATGACTAAGTAATTGTCATTCAAATGTGACAGCACAGAAATCAAAAAATTGGCATTCGCAGGAAGGGGGTAAAAGTATCTGGTATTAAAGTGGTTAAATAATGAACAGCTGGAGAAGTGATGTGGGCGGCCCGACAACTACAGAGGAGCCAGGTGGGCGTGATGTTCAGTGTCGGGGAGGACGGAGGGGGAGTTGAGGATCGCTCAGGTGCTAAAGGATTGATTCCCCCAGGCGGCTCATGTTCGTGTTGTGGGCATTTCAGACGGATGCGGATCGATGTACGAGATTCATGTGGAATGTGAAAATTTCCGGGAGAAACGAATCGTCCAACAACATCACCTGATCAACGAGGCGTTACAGGAAGAGATAAGGTTGATGAACGGCCTGAGGATCTTCACCTCCGTCCCCAGCCAATGACAAGAGACTTTATAGGACCTTTCCATCCCGGACCCTCCCAGAGGATGTCGGGCATTGATGGGTCAACATGACAGAACTTTTTTAGCAGAACACCGCGCCTGCGCACAACTCACCTCTCTGACTTCCTGTATGAATATTAGAATACATTTATGAACTCGATCGTCAGAGTCACTTTATTTTCTTCATGAAAGTGTTTGTTACCCTGACATCCCCTCCCTGATATGTGTCTCCTCCCCCCCCATGTACTGGTATGAAGAAAAGTCTCCTCCCCCTCATCCCCTCCCCCAGCATTCCTCTTCTCACACTGACATAATGAGAGGAGGAGCGCCAATCAGCGGGGTTTCCTCACAGGGGATCAGTGAAAGAGAAAAAATACTTGGGCCCTGTACACACGGCCGGGAATCCTGTCAGTAAAAAAACTTCGGTTTTCCTGACAGGATTCCTGGCAAGCTTTTCTTGCAAAGCCGTGCATACAGACGGCCATTCAATAGAACCGCAGTTCTTCTGAATGGGAAGAACGCGGTGACGTCATCGACTTACGATGAGCCGGCGCTCGTCGCATTTAATGCCACCGCCGCCATTTTGCTACACCCCACACTAACCTTGTATGCTACCGTGCATGCGTCAAAGTCTTATCGAGCATGCGCAGTTTCTTTACAAGGCAGGTACACTCTGCCGGGAATCCCGACAAGATAATAGAGAGCAGGGTTCTCTATTTTCCCGTCGGGATTCCCGGCTGTTTTCCTGATGGGAAAACTGCCAGGGAGCATACACAGGGCCTGGATTCCTGGCCAAATGCACTCCTGGCAGTTTTCCTGCCAGGAAAACCGGTCATGTGTACGAGGCTTTATTTTAAAAAAAAATCAGAAAAACTTTCTTTATTTTATATTTCAATATTTTTTTTCTTTGTTTTATTTTTTATTTTTTTGCAATAAATATGTACAGTTTTGTATAAAACAATAAATAACTAAATAATGAACAGTTTATTTGGACTGCTGAAGGGAATAAGAGCACTTGCAGTCAACATGAACAAGTGTAGTAATACAGACTAAAAACCACCTCAGAGCTCGTGCAGAAATTATCTTTAATTGCCTGTTCCTGGTCAGGCGCAGTTAATTTGTAGCGGAACAATTTTTACCAGGTCTAAATGGGTTTCAAGAAGGAGACAGGATGAAAAAGGGATGAAAGGGCAATGAAGTCTGTTAAATATAAGCAGACTGGTATTGGAGCTCTAGGCGGGAATGTTCATTTACATTGGCATGGAACACTGTTGTCACCATCAAGGAAGCTCGTCATTGGAAAGGAGATGCAGCCACCATGGGAGTGTGGGCATGCAGACGAGAAGTGGCTGGTGAAACTGCTGTCACAGTGATGGTAATGATCAAAATTCTCTCTACAGAAGCCCTGCATAGCAGAAAAATCCGACAGGGGTTCTAATTCTTTACCAGTAAGGCTAAGTTCACATTCATATGAGCACTAGGGATGAGCTTCGAATTCGAGTCGAACTCATGTTCAACTCATGTTCAACTCGAACATTGCCTGTTCGCTGTTCGCCGAACAATTTGGGGTGTTTGCAGCAAGTCTATGGGAGAAATCTAAAGTGCTAATTTTAAAGGCTTATATGCAAGTTATTGTCATAAAAAGTGTTTGGGTACCTGGGTCCTGCCCCAGGGGACATGTATCAATGCAAAAAAAAACGTTTTAAAAAACTGTCATTTTTTCGGGAGCAGTGATTTTAATAATGCTTAAAGTGAAACATTTGAAATTTCGTACCGGGGGGGGGGGGGGGATTATATGCCTGTAAAGCAGCGCTTGTTTGCCGTCCCTGTCCCTGCACAAAGTGTAATTTTTGAAGGAAAAAAAGTCATTTAAAATCACTCACGGCTATAATGAATTGTCGGCTCCCGGGAATACAGAGAAAAGTCATTCATAAAAAGACCGGAGACCGTGAGTGGATTGCCACCACTGGAATCTTTTTTTTTTTTTCATTTTTTTTTAATGAAGGACTTTCCCATCACTGTTGAATTTTGGGGGACCCCCACGCATTATTTTTTTTTGTATAATTGATTTTTCTCTTTATTGCCGGGAGCCGACAATAAAATATATCATTATAGCCGCGAGTAATTTTAAATGACTTTTTTTCCTTCAGAAATGACATTTTGTGCAGGGACAGTTCTAAGCACGGGAAACAAGCGCTGCTTTACAGGCATTCTATACACCCCCACTACCCGGTACGAAATTTGAAGGAATAGTTCACTTTTATTGTTTCACTTTAAGCATTATTAAAATCACTGCTCCCAAAAAAAACGGTCGTTTTTAAAACTTTTTTTTGCATTGATACATATCCCCTGGGGCAGGACCCAGGTCCCCAAACTTTTTAGGACAATTACTTGCATATTAGCCTTTAAAATTAGCACTTTAGATTTCAAATGTTCGAGTCCCATAGACTTTAACGGGGTTCTAAAGTTCACATGAACTTTTGGTCTGTTCGCAGGTTCTGGTGCGAACCGAACGGGGGGGTTTTCGGCTCATCCCTAATGAGCACACAGCGGCTCAAAGCAGTGCATCCCCGTTCAAGGTTTCAGGTCCAATTTCAGCCCAAATTTGTGGGCTGAATTCAGACCTGAAACAGACCAAAAGACACACAGGTCCAGTGGCGGCTGGTGAAGTTTTAGGATGGGGGGGCGCAATACCCCGCCCTTCCACATTTGGTCCCTCCCACTTCTCATAAGCCACACCCCTTATAGAATCCACCACTCCGTCCCCTGTATTCCACTTGCTTCCACTCAATGTCAGGAGTATACAGCTCAGCGTCACAGCACAGAGTATATAGCCCCAGCATCACAAATCATGGTATATAGCGCAGCCTTACAGATCGGTGCAAACAAACTAAAATATGACACTGTTAGTAATGAAGGACTCGAAATGGGCAGGAGATTACCAGAGACTGCAGACATACTGCACAAGATTACCAGAGTTTGCGGACATACTGCAGGAGATTTTCAGAAACTGCGGACATACTGCACAGGATTACCAGAGACTGCAGACATACTACACAAGATTACCAGAGACTGCGGACATACTACACAAGATTACCAGAGACTGCGGACATACTGCAGGAGATTACAAGAGACTGCGGACATACTGCAGGAGATTACCAGAGACTGCAGACATACTGCAAAAGATTACCAGAGACTGCGGACATACTACACAAGATTACCAGAGACTGCGAACATACTGTACTACACAAGATTACCAGAGACTGCGGACATACTGCAGGAGATTACCAGAGACTGCGGACATACTGCAGGAGATTACCAGAGACTGCAGACATACTGCAAAAGATTACCAGAGACTGCGGACATACTGCAGGAGATTACCAGAGACTGCGGACATACTGCAGGAGATTACCAGAGACTGCGGACATACTGCAGGAGATTACCAGAGACTGCGGACATACTGCACAAGATTACCAGAGACTGCGGACATACTGCACAAGATTACCAGAGACTGCAGGAATTACTTGTCCTGCAACTTGGGACTTAAATGTTGCATGACAAGTCGTACCCCATGATTTCCAATGAGAACCGTTCATATCTGTGCGACTTCAAAGTAGTCCCTGCATTACTTTGGTCCCACATTGATGCAACTTGAGGTCCATAGACCTCCAGAATACACAGGCATTGCTTTAAGTCACATCAAAATTGCAGTAGAATTGTGCAACTTTCAGACTGCATTAGCCTGAAAGTCGCAAGATTCTGCCACAATTTTTTGGTGCGATTTTGCAGCGACTTGAAGCAATGCCTATGTATTCTGGAGGTCTATGGACCTCAAGTCACATCAAGGTGGGACAAAAGTAATGCTGGGACTACTTCAAAGTTGCACAGATATGAACAGTTCTCATTGGAAATCATTGGGTCCAACTTATCCTGCAACTTTCCAGTCCCAAGTCGCAGGACAATTTGCAAGCGGGGGGTGGTGTGGTGTTGACGGCCGATATTTTCCCTGCACATTAAGTATAAAAAAAGTTTTTTTTTTAATAACTGGGGGGGGTGGTCTGGTGGGGTAGTGTTACCGGCCGCTATTTGTGCTGTAATGAATTTTTACATAGAAAAGAAATGTTGTTAATAAGTGGGTAAATGAATTATAAAAAAAGCCGGTTATTGAAAAAAACTTTTTTTATAATTCATTTACACACTTATTAACAACATTTCTTTTCTATGTAAAAATTCATTACAGCACAAATAGCGGCCGGTAACACTACCCCACCCGACCACCCCCCCAGTTATTAAAAAAAAAACTTTTTTTATACTTATTGCTAAATTGAATCAAATCTAAAAAATAAACTGTTAATAAGCTTAATATATTTAACTAATATTAAATCTAGAGACAGGCAGGCTTACCTGCTTGGAGACAGGCAGGCTTACCTGTTCCTCGGTCGGGCGCACTGAGCTCGAGCTGTCCCGACGTCACTTCCTGTTTTTCCAGTGACGTCGGAACGAGCACAGAGACGGGCGGGTGCACACAGAAAGTGTATGCACCCGCCCGGCCATAACAATACACTCCATCGCGCCGGAAGCAAGTGGCGCGATGGAGAACGCCACAAAGCCATATTTTTTTTGCCAGTGTAGCGCCGCGTCTGCAATCCCGTGATTGCACAGACGTGGCGCTACTCCTACAGCACTGTGCCCGGCGTCCGGCGCGCGGACACAGTGCACATAAGGCCCTTTTTTGGCATTTTTTTTTCTTAAAGGGACAGATTTAAAAAAAAAATATTTTTTTTTTCTTTACTGACTGGGGGATGGGGGGCGGCGCCCGGGCGCCCCTATGGACGGGCCGCCACTGCGTGCAAATCGCACCGGAGCCGCTGCAGAGATATGTGAACCGGCTCCATAGAGAGCCAGTCACAATCTCCTGCTGTGCGAATCGGATGCGGTGAAAACCACATCCAATTCGCACTAGTGTGAATCCAGCCTTTAAGAAAAAAAAAATAATCTTTGGTTGGACACATAAATTAGATCTGTCAGTTGCAGTCTACTGTGCTGCAACACAAAGCACAAAGCAAAACAGTTCTGGCTTGTGTCCCCGTAATAAATATTTAATCACCCAGAAAGCTGCTATGTGACAAGAGATGTAAAAGAGTTTCTGGCTGCACATAGACAGCGGATAAAATAACAGGGCAAAGACTGTAAATAAACGACTTTCAATTATGTAGTGGCTTCACTTTAATTATTCACACACACGGTTAAATATAGAACTGTGCAGAGGAGGAAAAAAAAACACAATCCTGTCCTATCAGTGTTCTATTAATATACAGACGTGAGCACGCTATTGGAAGAATATGTGTACAGTATACACATTATCAGCACTGCGGAAAAATACATTGTAAGTGTTAAAGTGGTCCTCATGCTGGCACTTAGAAAAGTGGTGGTATGCAGAATTCCACGTTGTATGCTGATTAGTATAAGGGCCTGATCACACCAGGTGCAATGGGTCTGCTTTGGGCGGCTATTCCAGCGGCGTCCCACCGCAGGGCACGGCAAAAATGCCCTGTCTCCTATGTGCCTGGTGTGCTGAAAAAAAAAGTACAGCAGGTCATACTTTTCTTCAACGCAGCACAGGGCAAGGCAATCCACCCCCTTCACAAAGCACAGTGGCAAAAAAACCTTTTTGAAATGTCACTTGTGACTGGGCACTGATTGGCATCACGGGTGGGCACTAGTGGGCATCACTGGTGGGCACTGACAGGCATCACTGATGGGGCTGTACTGATCATTGCACTGATTATCAGTGCAGATGTCCCCACTGACGAAAACAGCTTATTGGCTATCCTCTCCTCATGCTCTGTCAGTGTCAGAGTAGAGGAATACCGATAACTAGTACTGTGATCAGCTGTGATTGGACACAGCTGATCACATGATAAAGAGCCTACATCATAGGCTCTTTACCTTGAGTGATGATGCGGTGTGTCCAAGGGGACACAACACCACCGATCACCATGCCTGGAGGTGTGTAAGAGCAGCTTGTTCTGAAGAACTTTGTATGACGTCCACTCAGAATAATGAAACTCCCTCCCGACCTTCATTCTGCTTTAGGCCGAGTGGGAAGTGGTTAAGACGGTATTAGACCCCAAACATTTATTCTATTACAAACTAAATCTTAGAAATGAAGGCTGCATTAGTTCTCTTTTTAGGCTTTCATTCTTCTGGTGATCGAGCCAGTAAGTCTGTTGTTTTTCAAAAGAACAAGCTGTTCTGCAGATGTATCAGTTTACAGGAATGAGACAAACCATTCACCACTGACAGAGGTGCTTAAAATTGCCTGTTTTAATTCATGTAAAATATTTATCCTAAAAGTAAAAAAAAAAAGTTTGCTGTAACTGCTAATACAGTGTTAGCATTAGTTTGGATAACTTTACACCTAATGATTGGTAAGTTGCAAAGCATTACATTTTGGTTTTAACCACTTGTGGACCACCGCACGGCGTTACATAGTTACATAGTTAGTCAGGTTGAAAAAAGACACAAGTCCATCCAGTTCAACCACAAAAAATAAACAAACAAAATAAAAAACACAGTACAATCCCATACACCCAACTCCATACCCACAGTTGATCCAGAGGAAGGCAAAAAACCCCAGCAGAGCATGATCCAATTTGCTACAGCAGGGGAAAAAATTCCTTCCTGATCCCCCGAGAGGCAATCGGATTTACCCTGGATCAACTTTACCTACAAATCTTAGTACTCAGTTATATTCTGTACATTTAGGAAAGTATCCAGACCTTTCTTAAAGCAATCTACTGAGCTGGCCAGAACCACCTCTGGAGGCAGTCTGTTCCACATTTTCACAGCTCTAGGCGTTAAACCTAGACAGAATGGCACGGCTGGGCACAAGGGCGTTCAGGTAAGTCCCCTTTAAGAACCCAGAGGTGGGTCACGAGCGCGCCATGGTCCGAAGCTCTGTGACCACGCCTGCGGGACCCGTGGACCCAATCGCCGCCGGTGTCCCGCGATCGGGTCACAGAGCTGAAGAACGGGGAGCGGTAAGTGTAAACAAACCTTTCCCCGTTCTTCCTAGTGGCTTGTCAGTGATCGTCTGTTCCCTGTCATAAGGAACGACAATCAGTGACGTCACACGCCCAGCCACGCCCCCCTACAGTAAGAATCACACACTAGGGCACACTTAACCCCTACAGCACCCCCTTCAGGTTAACCCCTTCACTGCCATTGTCATTTTCACAGTAATCTGTGCATTTTTATAGCACTGATCACTGTAAAAATGACAATGGTCCCAAAAATGTGTCAAATGTGTCAGCCACAATGTCGCAGTCATGATAAAAATCGCTGATCGCCGCCATTGGTAATAAAAATGACATAAAACTATCCCCTATTTTGTAGACGCTATAACTTTTGCGCAAACCAATCAATAAACGCTTATTGCAATTTATTTTACCAAAAATATGTAGAAGAATACGTATCGGCCTAAACTGAGGAAATTTTTATATATATATATATATATATATATATATATATATATATATATATATATATATATATATATATATGGAGGGGGGGATATTTATGTAGCGCTACCCCCGCAGGAGCCGCTGTTTGATTCAGGATCGGCTTTCTATGTTACCTTCTTGACTTGGTCTAGGGGTGACTTCTGTGAGTGTGAATAAAGAGCAAATGTCCAGACACAAATTCAGTTTCAAAGCTTTATTCCAAGGCCCAAACTGGCCAACATCAACAAGGCACACGACAGGAACAAGGCTGATGAGTGTAGAGGAACTTAGTATCAGGCCTTCAGATGTTAGAAGAGAGCAAGCCTGCTCTCAGCAATGATGCAGATCACTTCGTCGCCACCCAATCAGGGTGGGTAAAGTGCCCCTCGGACAGGCAGTTATCTCAGGCCTGGCAACCGGAGCGCCACTTGCAAAAAATCACTGGGAGGATACAGGCCTCTGCCACAGGCCTGCCTCAGGGCCTCTGCCACAGGCTGAACAATTTAGGATTTAGGAAATCAGTTTGAGTAGATCCTCCCAGTTAGTTCAATCAATGTCACCCACTGACAGCTTAAGCATACCTGTCATACAGTGCGGCGACTGGATCCCCGGTGGTTCGTCTAGGCCTTCCGGACAACCTCTGGTTCTCGGTTCTCCCGAGCCAATTCCCACCGCACAGCTCCCAGCTTGGGATCCTCTCAGCAACAGTTTGGGACCCAGCAAGCCGCTGGGGTCCCTCTCTAATTAAGGTGCATGATGCACGACCTCGGCATGGCAGGACGCGGTGGCGGGGCCCATGGATGCGCGTACCCTGAAGGTGGGTACCGCACCTCGAACTCGGGCCCCGCAAGAACAACCCACCAAAAACGGCCGCCACAGATATATCCCCCGTCCCAGCATGCCCAACGAGGGAAAAACACCCCTGATTGGCTGCTGAAAGGAGGTGAATCCCCCAGAACCCCTCTAGCGCCAACTGCCGCCCAGGGGTGTCAACGCAGACTGACCTACAGAACAGATTCTGGAATTGGCAGCAGCCTAAATTTCCATAATTCGTGAATGGGAGTGATTAAGCCTCCCATTCCCCACTAATTTTAGTGTAACGCCCGTACTGAAAGTAGGGGGGCGCTACATTTATTGTAGCAAAAATTTTAAAATATGGAATTTTTTTCTAAATTGTCACTCTATTTTTGTTCATAGCGCAAAAACAAAAAAACGCAGAGGTGATCAAATACCACCAAAAAAAAAGCTCTATTTGTGGGGGAAAAAAAGGAAGTCAATTCTGTTTGGAGCCACGTCGCACGATCGCGCAATTGTCAGTTAAAGCGACGCAGTACCGAATCGCAAAAAGGGGCCTGGTACGGGGCTTAAGTGGTTAATAACACTTTAAGGGGCAGTAAAAAAAAACAGGTCCCCAGGCACAAATATAACTAAGCCTAGAGTTTTTGTTTTAATGTTGAGCTCTGGGAAGCTAAACTGATGTCCTTGAGATGTGAGGCACAGACCTTGAGAAGTCGGCCTCCAAGCTGTGCTATTTAGATTTCTCTTTTTTTTTTCTTATGTGCTCTGGGTTGCCTGCATTTTTTATTTTTTAATTCTCACCAAGTAAAACTTTTCTTTTTTGTATTCTTTTGAGCAGCTAATGAATGCCACAGTCCCGAGGTAAATCATTTTTACCAATCGCCCCCGGGCCCTGTTTACACGCCGCCGTCTCGGTCGCTGTGCCTCACAGGCTGTTGCTGTTCCTATGGAAACCAGGTGTATCGTCTCAGTCTGATCATGTTAATCCCAGATTAATTTGTCAGCAGGATGTGAGCGACAAATCAGCAGCTTTGTCTGCCATTTTATCCCAAAAAGCGAGCAATCTGCAAAGAATAGGATTAGGGGAACAAACGCGAGTGCTCGGCGGCTCTTCCAATAATGGCTGAATGTGCTGGTTGCGTTGCTCACTCATGTGAGGCGGGTTAATCATGGTGTGTTGTCTGCTCATTAGAGCATGGCGGCTAGGTTTATTAAGGGAGAACCCCAGACAACATTTAAAGATATACTCCGGGGTAAAAAATAACAATTTGGGGTAATTTGCGTAAAAATAAATGTCTTTTATTGATGCCTGTTGCATGTTTAGCTTCTACTTCACTCAAAGTATTTTAGGCTGAGCATTGGATTGCTTTTCAGAGTACAGCTACAGTGCCTTGAAAAAGTATTCATACCCCTTGAAATTTTCCACATTTTGTCATGCTACAACGAAAAACGTCAATTTTCTTTTATTGGGATTTTATGTGATAAACCAACACAAAGTGGCACATAATTGTGAAGTGGAAGGAAAATGATAAATGGTTTTCAAACGTTTTCACAAATATGTGAAAAGTGTGGCGTGCATTTGTATTCAGCCCCCCTGAGTCAATACTTTGTAGAACCCCGTTTCACTGTAATTACAGCTGCAAGTCTATTTGGGGATGTCTCTCCCAGCTTTGCTCATCTAGAGCAGTGATGGCGAACCTTGGCACCCCAGATGTTCTGGAACTACATTTCCCATGATGCACGTGCACTCTGCAGTGTAGTTAAGCAACATGGGAAATGTAGTTCCAAAACATCTGGGGTGCCAAGGTTCGCCATCACTGATCTAGAGGGTGACATATTTGCCCATTCTTCTTTGCAAAATAGCTCAAGCTCTGTCAGATTGGATGGAGAGCGTCTGTGAACAGCAATTATCAAATCTTGCCACAGATTCTTAATTGGATTTAGGTCTGGACTTTGAGCGGGTCATTTTACCACATGAATATGCTTCCATTGTAGCTCTGGCTGCATGTTTAGGGTCGTTGTCCTGCTGGAAAGTGAACCTTTGCTTTGCAGACTCTAATGCCATTTTTCGGGTTCTAAAAAATTACGTTTTTTTTTAACCACTTAAGGACCGCCTCCTGCACATTTACGTTGGCAGAATGGCACGGCTGGGCACATGCACGTACAGGTAAGTCCTGTGCTAGTACCCAGCTGTGGGTTGCGGGCGCGCGACCGGGTCCGAAGCTCCTGATCGCTTCGGACCCTGATCGCCGCTGGAGTCCCGCGATCGGTCCCCAGAGCTGAAGAACGGGGAGAGCCGTATGTAAACACAGCTTCCCCGTTCTTCACTGTGGCGGCGGCATCGATCGTGTGATCCCTTTTTATAGGGATTCACAATCGATGATGTCACACCTACAGCCACACCTCCCTACAGTTGTAAACACACATGAGGTCACACATAACCCCTTCAGCGCCCCCTTGTGGTTAACACCCAAACTGCAACTGTAATTTTCACAGTAATCAGTGCATTTTAAATGCATTTTTTGCTGTGAAAATGACAATGGTCCCAAAAATGTGTCAAAATTGTCCGAAGTGTCCGCCATAATGTCGCAGTCACGAAAAAAATCGCTGATCACCGCCATTAGTAGTAAAAAAAAAGAATTAATAAAAATGCAATAAAACGATCCCCTATTTTGTAAACGCTATAAATTTTGCTCAAACCAACCGATAAACGCTTATTGCGATTTTTTTTTTTTACTAAAAATAGGTAGAAGAATACGTATCAGCCTAAACTGAGAAAAAAAATGTTTTTTTTATGTATTTTTTGGGGATATTTATTATAGCAAAAAGTAAAAAATATTGAATTTTTTTCAAAATTGTCGCTCTATTTTTGTTTATAGCGCAAAAAATAAAAACCACAGATGTGATCAAATACCACCAAAAGAAAGCTCTATTTGTGGGGAAAAAAGGACGCCAATTGTCGGGTCTTAAGTGGTTAATATCATTAAAAACGATCGTGTGTGGGCTTCATAGCATTTTTCAGGTTCTAAAAAATGGCCAAAAAAAAATCCGAACATGCTCTATTTTTTAACGTTGTCGTTTTTCGGGTTGTAAAAAATGGTCGTGTGTGGGCTTTAACGACGTGAAAAATTTGCGCATGCTCAGAAGCTTGTTCTGGTAAAACTACCGTTCCTAATGGAGTAAGCACATTCATGACGCTGTAACAGGCAGAAAAGCGTGAATCGTCTTTTACTAACACGAAATCAGCTAAAGCAGCCCAAAGGGTGGCGTCATCCGAATGGAACTTCCCCTTTATAGTGCCGTCGTACGTGTTGTACGTTACTGCGCTTTGCTAGAGCATTTTTTTCATGATCGTGTGTAGGCAAGACCGTTTTAATGATCAAGTTGAAAAAACTTTTGTTTTTTCAAGAGCCTGAAAAATTTAGTTTTTTTTACAACCCGAAAAATGATTGTGTGTACGCGGGAAAACAGGTTTTCTTCTAAGATTGCCATGCATTTGGCTCCATCCATCAACTCTGACCAGCTTCCCTGTCCCCGCTGAAGAAAAGCATCCCCACAACATGATGCTGCCACCAACATGTTTCACAGTGGGGATGGTGCATTCAGGGTTATTGCCCACTTTTCTTTGCAAAATAGTCAGATTGGATGGACAGCAATTTTCAAGTCTTGCCACAGATTTCAACTACAGACTCAGTTCACCAAGATGCATTTAACCATTTCAGCCACGGAGGATTTGGCTGTCAAATGACCAGGCCACTTTTTGCGATGCGGCACTATGTCACTTTAACTGACAATTGCGCAGACGTGGCTCACAAACAAAATTTACGTCCTTTTTAAAAAAAAAAAAGCTATTTTTTTTCTCAGTTTAGGCCGATACGTATTCTTCTACATATTTGTGGTAAAAAAATTGCAATAAACGTATATTGCTTGGTTTGCGCAAAAGTTATAGCATCTACAAAATAGGGGGTAGTTTTATGGTATTTTTATTATTATTTTTTTTATAACTTTTGCACGAACCAATCACTATACGCTTATTGCGATTTTATTTTACCAAAAATATGTAAAAGAATCATATCGGCCTAAAATTGGCACTCTATTTTTGTTTATAGCGCAAAAAATAAAAAAACGCAGAGGTGATCAAATACCACCAAAAGAAAGCTCTATTTGTGGGAAAAAAAGGACGTCAATTTTGTTTGGGAGCCACATCGCACGACCGCGCAATTGTCAGTTAAAGCGACGCAGTGCCGAAAGCTGAAATTTCGCCTGGGCAGGAAAGGGGGTATATGTGCCCAGTAAGCAAGTGGTTAAAGTGGATGTCAACCCGATTCATGAAATTTGAGTTGGGCACATCTATCTGTAGTGTTTTCTTATCTCTCCCCAAAGCACTGAGTCCCATGGCTTTCTCCTGCTCTGTTCCGTTATCAGCATAACTTCTCACAAGTTCTCCATCACAGGAGATAAAGCCAGGCTGAAATTTGGATCAGCTAAACTATTCACAGAACAGCTCTGAGAGTCTCTGCCCATGTGGAGTGGGGGAGATGGGGTGGTGTGTGCCTTTCCTCCAATCAGCTGTCTTGCCTTTATGCCCAGACTTCACACTCTGTGATAAACATCGAACATTTGTTGTGTACGCGGCATAACAGTAGTATGCTGCCATGGATAGGCACCAGGAAAGCCACATTTTGATAAGTGTTTGACATCATTTTCCATTTTTTTGTAGTAAGGGAATGTTAAAACCCCTGTCATCTTTATATTGTTATGCTGTCTGTGTCTCTGTTGTGTGTTGTTGCAGATTTTCCCTCATTTTCTGTCAGGTGAAACAATGGTCCCTGTGATAGTAAATGAGAGGAAATCTATATAACAGAGCCCTGAATAGCAGTAAAAGTCTAACAGAGGTTCAAATCCACCCATTCTCTATTCAAAACGAAAAAGATAAAAAAATAAAACTCTGATCGTGTGTACGCTCGTGTAGAATACATGTGTAGCGCTTACCCCCGAAGGAGCCGCTGGATAGAATAGGGATGGCGTGTTACCTTTGTGAGCGTCTAGGGGTAGATGATGATGAGAGCAGCAATGATGGAATGTCCAAACAGCGTGTGTCTTTCTTGTGCTTTTATTTCTGCCCAACACGGCAAACAGTAAAACTTGAGGTAGATAGATCAAAGATGGTTGAGGAGGAATAGCAGATTCAGGCCTAGCAGTCCTGCTTCCAACGACACTTCACTTTCGTCGCCACTCCAGCCGGAGTGGGTATAGTGTACCTGGACAGGCCTCTCACACCGACCTGGCAGCCAGGGTATCACTCGACACTTTTAAGAGGAACCGGTCTCTGCCACAGACCTGGCCTCAGAACTTAGGATATGGAGACTGTTCTCCTCAGTAAACTTCTTCTTGCCTGAATCTTGCCCAGGTAGTTTAAATTAGGTTACCAACTGATAGGTGGCTAACTTCCACCCCTCAGTATCAGGTTACCTTGATCCCCGGTGGATTGTCTAGGCCCTGATGGACCGCCAGCCTCTCATTGGTGCTCCTCAGACGGACTCCCCACCGAACAGCTATCTCGCTTGGGATCTTTTCAGAATTGGGAACCCAGTCGATTACTGGGGCCCCGCCATAGCTTTAAATGCTCCGGGCCAACATGGTCCCGGAAGAAGAAAAAACAAGATGCGCTATATAAAAAAAAAAAATTCTAGAGATCATGACATAAATCAGTGTCCATGAATGATACAAAACGTGAAAAATCAATAAACATAGTCTTTAGACAAGCCATGAAAGTCCTGATCACCAGTGCAGTGAAGGAAACAGAAAAAACAGTCCATAAGTGTTGATCAAAGGCTGCGGTGACGATCCAATAGACAGAAAAACCTCCACCATAAATCAATATATCTGCTTACCAGATATCCAGCGGTCTCTTAATTAAAAGAAGACCCCAGAAGGCGTGTGGGTAAACACTATGGTAGTTGGAATGTAGAAAGGCTGAATATCATGTACACCTCTGTCTCAAGCCAATGGATGGAAAATTGGGATCCCGATTACCATGGAAGACACATAAGGGCCACAATAGTGTAATAACGTAGGTAACATTTATTAAAAAGAAGACAAAAACGCACTTACATATAAACAGTGTAAATAGGCATGTCAAATTTGGAGCTCCGGCCGGAAGCCAACCAAAAAGACCCGTCCAAGTAGGTAGGGAAAGGTGCAATCAACGGGGGGTGATCCGATGCGACACTCGTTCCGCCCGACCGGTTTCACGAAAACTCGCTTCCTCCGTGCCCCATGAGGAAGCGAGTTTTCGCGAAACCGGTGTAAGTGCGTTTTTGTCTTCTTTTTAATAAATGTTACCTACGTTATTACACTATTGTGGCCCTTATGTGTCTTCCATGGTAATCGGGATCCCAATTTTCCATCCATTGGCTTGAGACGGAGGTGTACACCATTCAAACTCCTAACACCTACAATGGAAGTCCCAGGAGGACAGGTAAGCCTGGGACACCTAATGGGGGCGAGGGGATCAGACGGCTCAGCACATCCCCACAATGTAGAAGTGACTGAATCACTTCTATTAAAGCGGAGGTTCATCCTAAAACATGTATATACCATTCCATCAAGCATACTGCCGACATGTACAGTATGCTGGGGTTTTTTTTCCCCGGGTAGTGGCTCCCGCGGGAGTGGGCGTTCCTATTCAGAGACTAAGTGATTGACGTGATGACAAAAGCTTACCACCGGCGCATAATGCGCGTCACCAGTTTCCGAAAGAAGCCAAACTGCGAGTCGGCTCTATACGGCGCCTGTGCACCGACGTTCGGCTTCTTTCGGAAACTGGTGACGCACATTATGCGCCGAGGGGAAGCTTTTGCCATCACGTCAATCACTTAGTCTCTGAATAGGACCGGCCACTCCCGCGGGAGCCACTACCCGGAAGCCGGGGGAAAAATAGCTATATGAGGGTATGTACAGCGAAAAAAAAACAACATACTGTACATGTCGGCAGTATGCTGGATGGAATGGTATATACATGTTTTTAGGGTGAACAATAAGACCCCACATCTCTCCTCCAGGCTCACAAGCATGAAATCGGTGGAAAAAAATCACCGATCACATGCCGACAGCGGCGATTGCGGCTTTGTTTACTTCCGGGTACCGGGCGTGACGTCATAACGTCGCGCCCGGGCCTCCGACGGTCATAGAGATGACTGGTGACCATCAGGTCAACAGTCATCTCTATGCTTTCCAGGCAGCGCCGACCGATTCGCTCTCCAGGCCCCCGATGGCACGGGAGAGCCCGGAGAAGAATCAGATGGCGGCGGGAGGGGAGGGACGTCCCCTCCCGATGCCTAAAGGAACGATCAAGCGGCGGAACTGCCGCTTTGATCGTTCTTATCGTTCAGAGACGGTGATATCTGAATGATGCCTGTAGTTGCAGGCATCATTCAGATATCATGCACAAAGTCGAGAGACATCCTCGGTTGTCAAGAGGTTAATCGGTTAAATCATTATTTTTTTGTATCACTTTTATTCCTATTATAAGGAATGTAAACATCCCTTGTAATAGAAATAAGCATGACAGGTCCCTTTTTTGCAAGATGTGGGGTCGAAAAGATCTAACATTTACACTTACAAAGCAAAAAAGCAAAAATAATTAAATTTTACATTTACCAAAAATAAAATTGGCCCTTTTACAGTGGAGTTCCACAGCCGCTTCCCTACTGTGCAAGCGTGAAGCGCTCTGAGCTTTCTGAATGGCCTGGTGGAGGGGGGCGGAGGAGGGGGGCAGAACTTCCAGCAAGATCTATTGGAAGTGGGGATGGGTACCTGTCAAAAACAGATTCCTGCCCCCCCCCCCTGAAAGGTGCCAAATGTGGGGGTGGGATGCAGATAAGCAGATTTTCCTCTTTTGGGTGGAACTCCGCTTTAAGGCCACCAGGGGGAAGTGATGTCCGATGTCGCTTGGGTCCTCCAAGGGCATAGAGTTGAGTGGGGGCAATCTTGCCCTCACTCGACTTCTTGCCCTTATGTAGAAGAAGCATAGCAAATGGTGTGACCTCAGGGGAAGAAAAGTCTGACCCTACATATGTTATTGCTTGCCTGCTATCCATGCACACTTTAGGTGAGAAGGCTTTAATAATCCCTTAACACCGCTGTATGAGAATTTATTCCTTCTAGAATAGTGCATTACACAGACAAGGTTGAATAGAGAACACCAAAAACCTGACGCTTCCTATACCTCCCGGCTATGACTGTATATAAAGAGCAGAAGAACTGGCCAGATGTAAATAAATTGGAAGACTGCACACATATTATTTCATTGTGCCTAAGCCATTTGTCTGCCAGATGGAGTGTGCTCCAAGTTATCCATGTGAACACTGATCTGCATTGTGTACAAGAGACAGAGTGTGTGCCTGTAACTCCTAACAGTCAGGAGGATTATTCAGCACATACTTACTCTTTTTATTACTAGTATTTATTATGGACTAAGCAATGTCAGATACAATTGATGGCTTATATATTATTGGTATACATCCTAAACCAGGACTCAACAAGTCATGCTTTATTAAGAGAAAGGGTACCACCAAGATAACCAATCATATAACTTAAAAAACTATTTTATGTAGCGGTACCCCCGTAGGAGCTGCTTGAATATTTGTACCTGGGTCTCTCACTGAGTAATCCACAGCCAGTTACACTGTATTTTTATAGTCGGCTGCACACACTAGTCCGCTCGTTATCTTCAATGACCAGTCCAGGGGATGTGTTTTTATGTTTGTAGCGCCCCCTTACTTTCAGTAAGGGCACTACGCTAAAGTTAGTGGGAGAATGAGAGAGATAAGTTGCTCTCATTCTTTTTTTTTTTTTTTTTTTTCAAATAACAATTTTTTATTTTTCAAAAAAATTTCAGTACAGAGTATAGCAGCAGTTCAAGTACAGAAGATGAGCGGAAATACAAAATTCCAGCTAGGTGGGCTTACACCAGTGTTTCTCAATTCCAGTCCTCAGGCCCCCCCAACAGGTCAGGTTTTCAGGATTTCCCTCAGATGGAAAGGCTGTGGTGATTACTAAGGCAGTGAAACTGATCAAATCACCTGTGCAAAATAATGGAAATCCTGAAAACCTGACCTGTTGGGGGGGCCTGAGGACTGGAATTGAGAAACACTGGCTTACACAGTGGCTCCATATCTATGTCTGCTATCAGTGACATGTAACCCAATTGGAGATCTAAAAGAAAGAGTAAAGAAAAGAAGAAATAGGGAAAGAGAGGGGGTGGATGTAAGGAGGGAATGGGGTGAGGAGGGGGGGACAGGGCGGGGAGGGAAGCGAGAAGGAAAAAGGTAAAGAGGAGAAGGGACAGGAGAGACGGGGGGGGGGGGGGGAGGCAGGCAAGATTGTCAGGGTGAGCAGCGTACCTTGGCGGCCTATTGTCGACTCACGGCGGGTCCTCCACCACGTGCCACCTCTCCCAGACCAGATCATGGGCATCCAACCTATCCTGGATCCTAGCCGTCATTTTTTCCATGAGTTCTACATCTTTGACCCTAGCATAGAGGGCTTCTTGTGATGGGGGGGTTGGTTTCTTCCAATGAAGCGCTATCAAGCACCTCGCAGCTGTGGTTATGTGTCTCAGCAGTTTCTTGTAGGGTTTAGCTATGCGAGGGAGGGATAGGCCTAGCAAGAACAGCTTCGGGGAGAAGGGTATGGGCGCCTCCAGGAGGCGAGATAGGAGCTCTTGCGTTTGAGTCCAGAATGGGACAATCAGGGGACACGTCCAGTAGATATGGAACAGTGTGCCCTTGGCTTGGCCACAGCGCCAGCATCGGTCAGAGGTGGAGGGGTAGATCCTATGGAGGACGTCCGGGGTCAGGTACCAAAAGAACAGCACTTTATACATATTTTCCTTATAAAGGGTGCAGATTGAACTCTTGGCCGCCTGCCTCCAAACCGCCCCCCACTCGTCCTCCGAGAGTACCTCCCCCAGCTCCTTCTCCCATCGGAGCATATATGTATGTTTACCTTTGGTTTGTATGGGGTATTCATTAAGGATTTGGTAAATGTCTGATATGAGACCCCTTCGGGCAGTGCCCTCGAGGATGATTCGCTCAAATGGGGTCGGTTTTGAGAAGAGGAGCCGGGGAGCGATTGTTTGGGCGTAGTGCCTGATCTGTAGGTAGCTGAAAAAAGCTTGCCGTGGAATGTCATGCTTGGCTTGGAGATCAGTGAAGGAGTGTAAGGTGCGGGATCTGGGGTCTACTAAATGACCAAAGTGGAATAGGCCTTGTGAAGCCCAGGGCCAGGACATCTGGTGGGTGAGACTGGTCGGTACTTTAGGGTTGTAGAGGAAAGAGGTCAGCAGGGAGCTATCGGACCTAAGTCGACCGTCTCGGGCTAGCCTCCTCCATGTACTTTGAAGCTGCCGCATGGAGCCCAGTAAGCGTCCGGGCTCCACTGCCGCATCCGCGTTCCACAGGAGGTTGTTGGGGTGTATCGGCGCCAGCCAGATCTTTTCCACCTCCGTCCATCTATTGTAAGACTTCTGGGGGAACCATGATGCCACCGCCCGGAGCTGCGAGGCCTGGTAGTATTTGACCAGGTCTGGAAAGGCCAGACCTCCCTCGGCTCGTGATGCCGTCATAACCGAACGTGGGATCCTGTGGCGTTTGTAGTTCCACACGTACCGGAGGAGGTCAGCTTGTAGGGTTCGCAGATGTGCGCAGGGGACCGGGACAGGGAGGGTCTGGAAGAGGCATAGTAGTTTTGGGAGGACAACCATCTTTATTGCCGCTATCCGGCCCAATAGGGATATCTGGTGGGACTTCTATTTGTGGATCAGTGCCCTTATTGAGCTGTATAGGGGGGGGGAAATTGGCTTGGTACAGGGATGCAAAGCTTGGGGTCAATTGGACCCCCAGGTATTTCAGGGAGGTGCGCTCCCAGTGGTACGGGAAGACGGACTGCAGGTGTAGGGCCTCTGGTTCGGGCATATTGATCGGCATGGCCATAGACTTAGACGTATTAGTCTTATATCCCGAGAGGGCCCCGTAGCACTCTAATTCCCTGTGTAAGTTAGGCAGGGAGATGCGGGGGCGCGTTAGTGTCAGGATGATGTCATCGGCAAAGAGGGAGATCTTAAATTCCCTCCCCCTTACTGGGATTCCTCGGATGTCCGGGTTGCCTCGGATCGTCGCTGCTAAGGGCTCGACGCAGAGAGCAAAGAGGAGGGGGGAGAGGGGGCACCCCTGGCGTGTTCCATTAGTAACGGGGAAGGTGGATGAAGTGGCAAAGGGCGTTTTCACCTGCGATATCGGGTTGGTATAGAGGTGCCGGACCGCCCGGAGGAAAGGTCCCCTAAATCCCATATGCCTTAACGTGGCGAGCATGAAGGGCCAGCCAAGGCGGTCAAACGCCTTTTCTGCGTCCAGACTCAGGAGCAAAGACTCCGGTCCCTCCCTGCTCGCCACGTCAATTAGGTCAATCACCTTCCTCGTGTTGTCCCCCGCTTGGCGGAGGGGGACAAAGCCCACCTGGTCTTTATGGACCAGAGAGGGTAAAACTACATTTAGGCGGAGGGAGAGGACCTTTGTGAAGATCTTGAGATCAGAGTTCAGCAGGGCTATCGGCCTGTAGCAGGCGCATAGTGAGGGGTCCTTGTCTGGTTTGGGGATGAGGGTGATGAATGAGCGCTGCATGTCTTGCGGGATGGGGGTCTGCTGTAGGAAGGCATTGAAGAGCTTCGTCATGTGAGGGAGGAGTGTGGGGAGGAAGGTCTTATAGTATTCGTATGGAAACCCGTCAGGGCCTGGGGATTTGTGGGCGGGTAGGGACTTAATGGCCGCGGTCAGTTCCTCTCCTGTAATGGGAGCGTTAAGGGAGGCTAGGTCGTCCGGTTGTAGCCGGGAAATGCCCGCCCGAGTTAGGTATTGTGTCATCCTGTCTAGCAGGTCGGGGGGGGGTGGGTCATGTGGGATTTCTGGCTTGTTATACAGGTCGGCGTAAAATGCTGCGAAGGTATCCGCAATACTCTGTGGGTGTGATATAATATTGCCCGAGCCGTCCTGGACCTGGTGCGGGGTGGACGCAAGCGAGCGGTCTGCTAGTTTCCTCGCCAGTAGCGCCTGTGCCTTGTTACCCTTGTCATAGTATACCTGGCGGAGGCGTACTAGAGCTTTCTCGACTCGACCCAACGCGAGGTCCCGGAGTGTTGAGCGTACCAGGGCGATACGTTTCAGTAGCGTCAGGGAGGGGGAAGACTGTAAGCGAATCTCTAGGGCCCGGAGCTGCGCTTCCGCCTGTTTTCTAGCCGACTCGGCATTCCTCTTAAGGGCCGAGGATATGGCCATGCACCGTCCCCTAATTACCGCCTTGTGGGCGGCCCACAGTGTGGTAGTGGAGACGTCCTGTGTGTCATTTTCGCTGAAGTAAAGTTGCAGGGTGGAGTCTATTTCCATTTTGGAGGGGGTGTGTTTCAGGAGAAAGTCATTCAGGCGCCAGTTATAGGGCCTGCGGGTGGGGGTGTTGAGGTCAATGGTCAGGGTTATGGGGGCATGGTCGGACCAGGAGATGGGCAGGATCTGTGCGGAGTCAGTAACACGTAATGTAGTATTGTTGACTAAGAAGTAATCTATACGTGAGTGCGTATGGTGGGGGGATGAATAGAATGTGAACTGGCGATCCCCTGGGTGAAGCGCCCTCCATGCATCGAATAGCGCATGTTTCCTCGTCAGCTGACGGAAGAGTTTAGAGTCCCGTAGGGCTTTTGTTTGAGAGGCTCGGGGGTTCACCACCAGGCGGTCCCAGGTCGCCGAATGGGGCAAGTTAAAGTCCCCCCCCACTACCAGTAGGTCGTGGGGGGATTTAGCCAGGCGGGTAAGAACCCGGCTTAGAAATCTGTGCTGATGTGCGTTGGGGGCATACAAGGTGCATAAAGTTATGTCCCGAGAGTGCCATGTCCCCCTCAGAATGATGAAGTGGCCCAGGGGGTCGATGTAGGAGTCTGTGCAAGTGAAGGGAGTTCCCCGTTTGATCAGGATTGCGACCCCTGCCCGTTTGCGTGGACTGAAGGCCTGGTATATTAAGGGGAAATACCTGGATGCAAAGGTAAAGGAATCGCCCTTGGAAAAGTGTGACTCCTGTACCATTATAATCTCTGCTCCTGTTTGCCTGAATTCCCTAAGTGCTAGGTGACGTTTTCTGTTAGAGTTAAGCCCGTGTACGTTTAGAGATAGCAACTTAGCCATACTGTGGGTGGAGAGATCGCGGTTTGTACTTAGCTGGAGTTGGTCGAGCTGCATCTGGTTCTGGGAGGGCGAGTGGGGAGACCGCCGGGGCGACGGCAACCAAGGCGTGCTGTCGGGTGCTGCCTGCACGGGAGAGGAGAGAGAGGTGTCTGAAAAGAGAGAAAAGAGTGAGAACAAAGACAAAACATAACACTTCAACAATCAACAATGGGGGCCCGAATGGCCCGAGGGCCCTCAGGTCCCAACAGTTCCTTAAGGACCTCCCGACCAAAAAGTCCGAAAGCATAGGTCGGGGGGGCAGGGGGGTGGCGTGGAGGAACTCCACTGTGGGGGTTAGGGGAATAGGAACTCTTAGGCTATCAGCCATGGGGGGGTCCGTGATCAAAAGGACAGCCTCTTCGACTTCTCATCCGAGATAGGCCCGATGTGTGGCGTAGGGGTAAGGCTAGGGCAACCGGGGGTGAATGGTGGGGTAAGAGCAAAGAAAAAAGCAAAAGTCCAAAAACAGCAATAGGACCGGAGAGTCTCCCGCAGTGTTCGAGGCGGATTTCGTGGCCGGGGCGACCAACTTAGGTGTGCTTGTGCCTGGGGGAGTTGCGGGCAGGGTCCCGGCCCCTGGGACGTTTAGGTGGCGGGACTCTCTGCCAGACTACTGGTGGAGGGGGCGGCGTGGCCACGAGGTCCCAATCCGGCAGCCGGGGGACGGGAATGTCCAGAGTTTTGCAGAAGTCATCCAGGTCTTCTGGGTAGCGTAGGGTGGCTGAGGTCCCCTGGTGGTTGGCGGACAGGCTAAAGGGGAAGCCCCATCGATACACAATGTCCTTGTCTTGCAATGCTCTCATTCTTAATTATGTTAAATTTGGCTGTCGCCAAATCTGGATTGTTCTGTGGGTCAGTCTGTGTTCCAGGGATGTAGTTCCATCTCTGGGCGGCAGGTGGCGCCAGAGAGGTCCAGGCGGAGCAGCTTCTTCTTAGCAACCAATTAGAGGAGGTTTCCCTCGCGGGGCATGCTGGGGAGGAGTATTTCTGTGGCGGAGGCCATTGTTCTGAGTTCTTCGCGGGTTCCTGGTTCCAGGTGCGGCACCCACCTTTAGGGTGTGCGCACATTGCGGGCCCCACCACTATGGCCTACCTGGCCTGGGGTCGCGCGCAACGCAAAGTTCCTGACTCTGGGCCCACCTGGCCTGGAGCCACTGATGCTACTAAGGGGCCCCAGTGACTTACTGGGTCCCCCTCTACTGAAGAGATCCCAGGCTGTATGCCGTTCGGTGGGGGATCGGCTTGAGGAGAACCTAGGGGCAGGTTATCCAAAAGAACTTGAACGAACCATCGGGGATCTGGTGACTGGGACATTGACAGGTACACTTCTACTGTCAACCGGTGACCCTAATGCTATTTACTGGGAGGATTCGCTCAACCAATTAGCTCATCCAAGTACTAGGCCTGTGGAAGAGGTCTCATTAGAGCCAAGTCTGTGGCAGAGACATTTGTATGGAATGGACAAGTCCCTTTGAAGCAGAAGGGACTCAGTGGACTTTGTTTTTTTGAGACACTAGCCAGTGTACCCAGAATGCCGACTAGTGTTGCTCACGAATATTCGCATTGCGAATATTCGACTCGAATATAGCATATTCGAGAAATCGCGCTATATTTCGAAATTCGCGGTGAATATTCGCAATTCCGAATATTCGATTTTTTACAATTTTTTTTTTGAATCAGATCACATCCTAGATATCTCCATCGACGTCTAAAAGCATTGCTGGTATCATTAGAGACCCTGGGCCGAGTAGCTGAAGCGTTCATTGAATTTTCCAGAAAGATCGCAATGCGATTATTCGGCAAACGCAATATCGCGCGATTATTTTCCTCGCCCCGATCTTCCGCATCAGAGCGATTTTTACAGTTTCATTTTTAAAACAGATCACATCCTAGTGATCTCCATAGACGTCTGAAAGCATTGCTGGTATGATTAGAGCCATTGGGCAGAGTAGCTGAAGCGATCATTTTATATTGCCGAATAATCGCAATGCGAATATTCGGCAATAGGAATATTGCGCGATTATTTGCTCCGCCCTTTTGCATCAGAGCCAATCAGAGTTCTCCTTCCACACTCGTCACAGGTTAGCAACCAATAGGAACCTGCCTGCATGGACATTATATAAGCTCACTCCCAGCACCATTTCATTGCAGATTCAGAAGCTTGCTATAGAGTGTGGAGGCTGTTTCTGTGTTCCTGGTTTCCTGGTTTCCTGTGTCTTTGTTCTTGATTGATTTAGATCATCACCAGCATTGCTATTTAGTGATTCCAGTGGATCTTTTCCAGTATATCAACTGCTTTTTTCAAAGCAATAGACCCAAGAGCTTTTTTCAAAGCTACGTTTTGTGCTGTTTTGTGCTGTTTTTTTCATTTGTGTTACTGTTTGATCCTGCAATCCTCCCTGTTCAGTTATATTTGCAAGAGATTTCAGAACACATATTGATCTGAGCTTTATAAAAGAGCTTTTCTAAAAGCTAAGTTTTGTTCATCTTGTGTTACTGTCAGATCTTGCAGGTTCACTGTTCAGTGATATTTGATAGGCATCTCAGTTCAAATTTTGTTTAGTTTTCCCTAAAGAGCTTTTATAAAAGCTAAGTTTTGTGTTCAGTTTAGTTAAATTTTGTGTAGTAAGTGTACACACTGTTAGTGTACATTTATTTCATCTAGCTTAGCTTAGTGTGTGTTTAGTGTCTGTGTTTTGTGTTTAAAAAAAAAAAAAAAAAAAAAAGTTAGTGTTTGTTTAGTGCTTTTTTTTTTTTTCTTTAATTTTGTAGTCCTTGTCTGGTGTACTACTTTTCTTATAGTTTAGTAGCTGTCTGTGTACGTCTTTGTCTGCGTGCCTGTCTTGTAAAAAAAACACAAAAACACATTTTGTTCACATTTTCCCCCCCAATAAAGTTTAACCCCCCCACACACATATCAGCAATTATGAGCGGCATCCGTGGCCGTGGCAGTAGGGGTAGGGGAGTTACTCCCAGTGCTGGATCGCTGCCAGCACGGGGTACCTCTCGTGCCCCTACTAGTGGTAGAGGATCGGGTGCAAGGGGAGTACGCCTGATCCGGGAGTTCTTCCCATCGGGCAGCCGCCCGATATTGCCATCTCAGGCTCAAGTAGTGGTGGACTACATGGGGCACAGCAGTGCCACTGAGTCGTCGGTCCCGACTCACAGTAGTACCACCATTACACCGTTGCCTGTACTACCCCCCCCCAGCCCCCAAGAGTCCAGCATCTTACTGTTCGACAGCGACAGTGATAGGGATCTCTTGGGGGAGGCCATGCATCAGGCAGACCTCCAGCTCTGTCCTGATGGTCAGGACCTTTTTGAAGGGATGGATGAGGAGGATGGGATACCTGCTGGCAGTATCCCAGAGACATCCCTTCAAACTGGTGCTGCTGTTTTGGTGCAGGAAACAGCAGCACCTAGTCAGACCCAGGCGTGGGTGAGGGGACAGCGGAGCCAGGCTAGAGGCTCCATGTCACGTGGTTCCCTCAGACCAACACATCTCAGCCCTTGGTCTGACATCTCTGGGGGCGAAGAGGGTGACCCATCATGGTTGCCATCTGACGCGTCGGCTCACTACGTCAGTGACGACGGGGAAGGTAGGCACCCTGGTGAAACGGTGCGCCAGGTCACCACCAGGGAGACCATCGTCAGGGTCTCCACTGGTGATGGCAGCAGGAGGTGTCAGGAGGAGGAGCAGCAGCAGCAGCAGCAGCAGCAGGCAGCTCCACCTGTGCGCACCGAATCCCAGCAGGTGCAAGTAAGCGTCACCCCATCTGACAGGAGGGCGGTGCTGAAGTCACCTGTCTGGAATTTCTTTACCCTGGTGGCAGACAACCCTACCGTGGCCATCTGCCGGATTTGTAAAGTGAGGGTGAAGAGAGGGAAGTGTTTGGCTCGGGTGGGTACCACAGCCCTGAACCAGCACCTCAGGATAAACCACTGGGCGTTGTATGAGGAGATGAAGCGTGGTGGTGGTAGCAGCGCCACCACCACAAGTGAGCAGGGTACAGCAGCCCCTGCCACATCTTCATCTGTTTCCAGCAGGTCATGCCCCCCCGCTCCCTCTAGTAGAGGTACTGGTACCGGCAGCCAGACCTCTACTTCCACAGCACCCTCCACGTCTGTGTCCCGCACTGCCGTCCGGCGCCAGGCGTCGATTTCAGACGCCTTTGACCGCACCACTCCCTTCCCCCCTGGAGACCGACGTGTGCGTTCCCTCAATGGGCTCCTGGCAAGGGTTATTGCCCAACATCTGCTGCCCTTCAACATAGTTGACAGCAACCCCTTCAGGCAGATGTTGGAGCAGGCCCAACCCCAATGGCGTGTCCCCAGCCGCCATTTCTTTGCCAGGACTGGTGTCCCTGCCCTACACCAGCACATTGTTCAGAATGTAACCCTGTCGCTGGATCACGCTGTCAGCGACAGGGTTCATCTGACAATGGATGGCTGGACCAGCAGGCATGGGCAGGGACGCTACATCAGCTTCACGGCCCATTGGGTTTCCCTCCGAGGCGTCGGTGAGGGATCGTCGGCAACCGATCTTGTGGTGCCGCCCCGGGGTGTCCAGGGGAGAACTGCTGGTCTCCCTCAAGCCACTGTCTCCGCAGCTGCTGAGCCTCCCAGCAAGCGCCCCCGTAGCTACTCAAGTGTGGGGCACGTGCGCTGTCAGGCCGTGCTCCAGCTTGTTAGTTTAGGGGACCGGAGACACACTGCAGAAGAAGTGCTGAAAGCACTTCAAGCTCAGGTCCAGAAGTGGCTGACACCCCGAAGGCTCCAGCCAGGTATGGTTGTCTGCGATAACGGCAGCAACCTACTCGCCGCCCTCCATGCTGGCAGTCTGACGCACGTGCCCTGTCTGGCACATGTCCTCAACCTGGTGGTGCAGAAGTTCCTGCGCACTTATCCAGGGTTGAGTGACATTGTGGCAAAGGCGCGTAGGATTGCCAGCCACTTCAGGCGCTCCCCAACCGCTACCGCGTCCCTGTCCAAATTGCAGCGGAAGTACAATCTGCCCCTTCACAGGCTGATTGTGGACAGTGTGACGCGGTGGAACTCCACCCTCCACATGCTGAAGAGGTTGTGGGAGCAGCAAAGGGCGGTGAGGGAGTACCTGATGGAACTAGGCACTCAGAGGGCTTCACCACAACTCCCTTTCATCGCCTGTGCGGAGTGGGGGCAGATAAACCAGGTCTGCCAAGTGTTGTCCTCCTTCGAGCAGGCGACCAAGATGGTCAGCAGTGAGCAAATTGGCCTCAATAGCGTGCTGCCAATACTGTTCATGCTGGAGAGGACACTAGATCGCCTGCTCGAGGCTGGGGAGAGTGCCTTGGTGGAGCAGGAGGAGTCAGCAATGCTCCACCGAGACCAGGGCCAGGACCAGGAGGAGGAGGAGGAGGAGGAGGAGGATGATGATGAAGAGGAGGAGGAGGTGGTTGCTGGTGTCGTCCCGGAGTCAGGGCCTGGTCAGGAGGGAGAGCCGGTGTTGGGGGCACCGATAGTCCGGGGGTTGGGCATGTCTGAGTTTGACCAGCAGCGCCTCAGGGAAGAAGAGTCGCACCTCATTAACCTGGCCAGCATTGAGGAGTCACAGCGGGCTGTGCTCTTCCCCATGGCTGCCCACATGCTCAGATGCCTCAGGAGGGACCCCCGGGTTAAGACCATCAAGACGAGGGATGATTTCTGGATGGCCACCCTTTTGGATCCCAGGTGCAAGGGGAAACTGGAGCAGTTCATCCCAGCCAGCCGGAGGCAGCACCGGATGGAGGAACTGCAGGCAGCCATTGTCAGACGGTTGGAGCAGGCAACTCCCCGGCCTCCAGTTGTCCCCCCTCATCTCACCCAGCAGGTGGCTGCACCCAGCTGCAGCCGAGCAGGGGACCTAATGGAAGAGATGAGGATGTTCTTCCAAACCGAGCGACCCAGTACCACCACCAGCAGCAGCAGCAGCAGTCACCACCAGCGGCTGGCCCACATGGTGGCAGACTACATGGCGTCCGTCGGTGCTTCTGACAGTATGAGCACCGACGACCCCATGGAGTACTGGGTTGCCAGATTGGACACCTGCCGCGAGCTCGCTCAGTATGCGCTGGAGTTATTGTCTTGCCCCCCCTCCAGCGTACTATCTGAGCGGACATTCAGCGCGGCAGGTGGGGTGGTCACGGACAAGAGGACCCGTCTGTCCACAGAGTCCGTGGACAGACTCACATTCATAAAGATGAATGAGTCCTGGATCGGCGGTGACTTTCTGGCACCCGTCGTCGGTTCAGGGCGCTGAAGGGTCCCTTGCCATGCATTCCCTGATGAAGCCCCGGACCTGATGTATTTACAGTGCTGAATATAACTATTTCAACATCAGAGAAAATCAATGTTAATATTTGGTACAGTAGGCTTTCTTTGCAATTACAGCGGTCAAAAATTTCTTGTAGTTTTACACCAGCTTTGCACACACTGGAGGAGGGATTTTGGCCCACTCCTCCACACAGATCTTCTCTACATCAGTCATGTTTCTGGGCTATCGCTGAGAAACACGGAGTTTGAGCTCCCTCCAAAGATTCTCTATTGGGTTTAGGTCTGGAGACTGGCTAGGCCACGCCAGAACCTTGATATGCTCCTTACAGAGCCAATCCTTGGTTATCCTGGCTGTGTGCTTTGGGTCATTCTCATGTTGGAAGACCCAGCCTCGACCCATCTTCAAAGCTCTAACTCAGGGAAGGAGGTTGTTGCCCAAAATCTTGCAATACATGGCCCCGGTCATCCTCTCCTTAATACAGTGCAGTCACCCTGTCCCATGTGCAGAAAAACACCACCAAAGCATGATGCTACCACCCCCATGCTTCACATTAGGGATGGCGTTCTTGGCATGGTACTCATCATTATTCTTCCTCCGAACACGGTTAGTGAAATTATGATCAAAAAATTATATTATAGTCTCATCTGACCACATGATTTTCTCCCATGACTCCTTTGGATCAGTCAAGACAATTATGTCAGCAGTTATTTCACACCCTATATACTCTTATTAAGACTGCTGTACATCATGGCAACTCCTGCCCATGTGATATGACTCTGTATCAACTACTACTGTTAATACTACTACTGCTGCTTCTGCTGCTGCTGCTGCCCAGTCAAGACACCTATGTCAGCAGTTATTTGACACTCTATATACTCCTATTCCTACTGCTGTTCATCATGGCACCTCCTGCCCATGTGATATGACTCTGTATCAACTACTACTGTTAATACTACTGCTGCTTCTGCTGCTGCTGCCCAGTCAAGACACCTATGTCAGCAGTTATTTGACACTCTATATACTCCTATTCCTACTGCTGTTCATCATGGCACCTCCTGCCCATGTGATATGACTCTGTATCAACTACTACTGTTAATACTACTGCTGCTGCTTCTGCTGCTGCTGCTGCCCAGTCAAGACACCTATGTCAGCAGTTATTTGACACTCTATATACTCCTATTCCTACTGCTGTTCATGATGGCACCTCCTGCCCATGTGATATGACTCTGTATCAACTACTACTGTTAATACTACTGCTGCTTCTGCTGCTGCTGCCCAGTCAAGACACCTATGTCAGCAGTTATTTGACACTCTATATACTCCTATTCCTACTGCTGTTCATCATGGCACCTCCTGCCCATGTGATATGACTCTGTATCAACTACTACTGTTAATACTACTGCTGCTGCTTCTGCTGCTGCTGCTGCCCAGTCAAGACACCTATGTCAGCAGTTATTTGACACTCTATATACTCCTATTCCTACTGCTGTTCATGATGGCACCTCCTGCCCATGTGATATGACTCTGTATCAACTACTACTGTTAATACTACTGCTGCTTCTGCTGCTGCTGCCCAGTCAATACACCTATGTCAGCAGTTATTTGACACTCTATATACTCCTATTCCTACTGCTGTTCATCATGGCACCTCCTGCCCATGTGATATGACTCTGTATCAACTACTACTGTTAATACTACTGCTGCTGCTTCTGCTGCTGCTGCTGCCCAGTCAAGACACCTATGTCAGCAGTTATTTGACACTCTATATACTCCTATTCCTACTGCTGTTCATGATGGCACCTCCTGCCCATGTGATATGACTCTGTATCAACTACTACTGTTAATACTACTGCTGCTTCTGCTGCTGCTGCCCAGTCAATACACCTATGTCAGCAGTTATTTGACACTCTATATACTCCTATTCCTACTGCTGTTCATCATGGCACCTCCTGCCCATGTGATATGACTCTGTATCAACTACTACTGTTAATACTACTGCTGCTTCTGCTGCTGCTGCCCAGTCAAGACACCTATGTCAGCAGTTATTTGACACTCTATATACTCCTATTCCTACTGCTGTTCATGATGGCACCTCCTGCCCATGTGATATGACTCTGTATCAACTACTACTGTTAATACTACTGCTGCTGCTTCTGCTGCTGCTGCTGCCCAGTCAAGACACCTATGTCAGCAGTTATTTGACACTCTATATACTCCTATTCCTACTGCTGTTCATGATGGCACCTCCTGCCCATGTGATATGACTCTGTATCAACTACTACTGTTAATACTACTGCTGCTTCTGCTGCTGCTGCCCAGTCAAGACACCTATGTCAGCAGTTATTTGACACTCTATATACTCCTATTCCTACTGCTGTTCATCATGGCACCTCCTGCCCATGTGATATGACTCTGTATCAACTACTACTGTTAATACTACTGCTGCTGCTTCTGCTGCTGCTGCTGCCCAGTCAAGACACCTATGTCAGCAGTTATTTGACACTCTATATACTCCTATTCCTACTGCTGTTCATGATGGCACCTCCTGCCCATGTGATATGACTCTGTATCAACTACTACTGTTAATACTACTGCTGCTTCTGCTGCTGCTGCCCAGTCAAGACACCTATGTCAGCAGTTATTTGACACTCTATATACTCCTATTCCTACTGCTGTTCATCATGGCACCTCCTGCCCATGTGATATGACTCTGTATCAACTACTACTGTTAATACTACTGCTGCTGCTTCTGCTGCTGCTGCTGCCCAGTCAAGACACCTATGTCAGCAGTTATTTGACACTCTATATACTCCTATTCCTACTGCTGTTCATGATGGCACCTCCTGCCCATGTGATATGACTCTGTATCAACTACTACTGTTAATACTACTGCTGCTTCTGCTGCTGCTGCCCAGTCAATACACCTATGTCAGCAGTTATTTGACACTCTATATACTCCTATTCCTACTGCTGTTCATCATGGCACCTCCTGCCCATGTGATATGACTCTGTATCAACTACTACTGTTAATACTACTGCTGCTGCTTCTGCTGCTGCTGCTGCCCAGTCAAGACACCTATGTCAGCAGTTATTTGACACTCTATATACTCCTATTCCTACTGCTGTTCATGATGGCACCTCCTGCCCATGTGATATGACTCTGTATCAACTACTACTGTTAATACTACTGCTGCTTCTGCTGCTGCTGCCCAGTCAATACACCTATGTCAGCAGTTATTTGACACTCTATATACTCCTATTCCTACTGCTGTTCATCATGGCACCTCCTGCCCATGTGATATGACTCTGTATCAACTACTACTGTTAATACTACTGCTGCTGCTTCTGCTGCTGCTGCTGCCCAGTCAAGACACCTATGTCAGCAGTTATTTGACACTCTATATACTCCTATTCCTACTGCTGTTCATGATGGCACCTCCTGCCCATGTGATATGACTCTGTATCAACTACTACTGTTAATACTACTGCTGCTTCTGCTGCTGCTGCCCAGTCAATACACCTATGTCAGCAGTTATTTGACACTCTATATACTCCTATTCCTACTGCTGTTCATGATGGCACCTCCTGCCCATGTGATATGACTCTGTATCAACTACTACTGTTAATACTACTGCTGCTTCTGCTGCTGCTGCCCAGTCAAGACACCTATGTCAGCAGTTATTTGACACTCTATATACTCCTATTCCTACTGCTGTTCATGATGGCACCTCCTGCCCATGTGATATGACTCTGTATCAACTACTACTGTTAATACTACTGCTGCTGCTTCTGCTGCTGCTGCTGCCCAGTCAAGACACCTATGTCAGCAGTTATTTGACACTCTATATACTCCTATTCCTACTGCTGTTCATGATGGCACCTCCTGCCCATGTGATATGACTCTGTATCAACTACTACTGTTAATACTACTGCTGCTTCTGCTGCTGCTGCCCAGTCAAGACACCTATGTCAGCAGTTATTTGACACTCTATATACTCCTATTCCTACTGCTGTTCATGATGGCACCTCCTGCCCATGTGATATGACTCTGTATCAACTACTACTGTTAATACTACTACTGCTGCTTCTGCTGCCCAGTCAAGACACCTATGTCAGCAGTTATTTCACACCCTATATACTCTTATTAAGACTGCTGTTCATCATGGCACCTCTTGCCCGAGTGATTTGACACTGTATTGTCAATGTCTACTACTACTATTACAGCTCAGTCAAGACACCTGTGTCCCAATTTTTTGGTACACTATTGACTACTATGACCACTACTGATGCTGTAAAGTATTCCCCAAGTGTTTTTATGCTATGTATTACTATTACCACTACTGCTTGTAAATCATGCCTGTGTGATACTTAGTGGGAATGCTTTAATAAGCATTCCTAGTATGGATACCCGTAAATGTATTAATCTTAATTAGTGTGAATGCTTTAATAAACATTTCCAGTATTGATATCCGTAAATTTAGTAATCTTATTATTCCTTAAGTTTTTTGGTTCTGCGTAACTTCGGCATACTTTCAGCTATTGAGACCATTCAACTGTAAAAATGTTCGTCTCGTTCAGCTAATGATGGGACTTCTTCAAGTTTTTTTCTACTTTTTACACTTTTATAAATTTTAAGCTTTTAGACCCTTTTTTTAAACATTGAAGTCAATGAGAACATCCTTTTCCCCTTTGAATTCACATGCCATGCCAAAAGTTTCAGCTACTTCATACTTTCACTTACAGACACTGAAAAAACTTTAAAGCGGTCACAAAATATTTAGCTATCCGGCTATGACTTTTCAGATCGTTATCGTTTACAATTTTTTGGTGAAAACGCAATTTACGTTTTGCGAATTTTTCACAAAAATGCAATAGGTTATAATGTAATCCTATGGAGGGGATTTAGAGTCTGTCATGTGACCTTAACATTGGAGATCTTTGTAATTAAAAATATCTTTACAAAAAGGGGAAACAAATTGGTCTCACGCCCACAAGATCTACTTTTCATACACAATTTTTAGATCAAAACGTAGCTATGCTTGTCTGGTTTATGGCAATGTGACCAATTCTGCGATACGTATTTTAGTTTTAATTATTGGAGCAACAGCCAGAAATTATGTCTCATAGACTCTCATGTGAAATTATCTAAAAAATGTTGCTGCAGAACTCACAAAGACGCTCTTTTCTAAATCGCAGAAATGGCCACATTTTTAAGTTTATCTACATAAATTTCATATCGATGCGTTTACAAGGGCCGTGTATTTCAAACGGTGTAGTCGTTGTATCAATTGCATGTACGTTTGAGGATTTATTAAGCTTTGTTTGGAGGCTTAAATCATGTATTAGATCTGTGAATTAAAAGCGTTTGTAATGTTATTTCTTTCCATAAATAACTTTCCTGACCTCAGTGCAATATTCCTCCTCACTGACCTGGGGGGGAGGGGAAACCTATTGAGGGGGGAGGGGCGACCAGGAAGTCAGCATACTCTATACTTTGCAGATAGAGAAAGAAGCTGTGTGTCCTAAAGATAGTGTAGTGGTTATGGTGAATGTCTTTGGCAAGGGGCTCACCAATTAAGCATTCCCACTCGCATTTTCCTCAGGAAATGCATTGTCTAGTTATATTATATTTTAATACTCCTGCTGCTGCCTCCATGCTGAGTAAAGCTTCATGACCTTTCTGGCACAGCGGATCCACCAACAGCCTCCGCTACAAGCTACCAGACCGGACTACCAGACCGGATCTAAACAGCAAGTGTAACTATAACAATGAACCTTATGTTAAACCCTGTTTTGCGGCATTTATACTGCAACCATTGGGCTGACTGCAAGAGCTCATCTGCATTCTCTCTCTTTCTTGCTCTCCCTCTCTCTCTCTTTGTATATATATATATATATATTGTTGCTTTTGTTATGTTCATTTTTCAACAGTTTATTTTGTGTTCGTCGTGTCTGTGTCGTGTGCTTTAGTTTGTCCTAGGTTAATGTTAAATAAAATAATAGTATAAAATGTTTTTGCTTATTATGAAGTTAAATGTGTTGATGTTGATTTGTTTGATGTGAAGTTAGATGTGTTGAAAAACCTACAACTCTATCTCAAAAAGAAATGAAACATTTCCAAAAAATAAGTTTTTTTAATACAAAAATAAATTTAAATATAGCTCTCAATCCGTTTTTGAATGCGGTGCATTTCCGCAATCTGACCCGATAGCTGCTGCTCTAGCAGAGCATTTTGTTGGTTGAGGTAGCTCATCTTACGCTGGTTCTGAAGGATCTTCTGGTGCGTCTTTTCAATGAGTATATTTTGCCTCTTCAGATCTCTTGATGCTTTTAGGATATAATAAAAAAACATTTGGATTTCAAATAACGTTACCAAATAAATAAATATTTTTTTTTGCTTATTAATCAATCATTATCATGTGTATACACTTGTTATGTGTCTAACACATCCCGGGAGTGCAGAATTATTAGGCAAATGAGTATTTGGACCACATCATCCTCTTTATGCATGTTGTCTTACTCCAAGCTGTATAGGCTCGAAAGCCTACTACAGATTAGGCATATTAGGTAATGTACATCTCTGTAATGAGAAGGTGTGTGGTCTAATGACATCAACACTCTATATCAGGTGTGCATAATTATTAGTCAATTTCCTTTTCTTTGGCAAAATTGACCAAAAGAAGGATTTGACAGACTCTGAAAAGTCCAAAATAGAGAGATATCTAGCAGAGGGATGCAGCACTCTTAAAGTTGCAAAGCTTCTGAAGCGTGATCATCAAACAAAAGAAGCGTGTGGAAAAACAAAGGTGCAAAATAACTGCCCATGAACTGAGAAAAGTTAAGCGTGCAGCTGCCAAGATGCCACTTGCCACAAGATTGGCCATATTTCAGAGCTGCAACATCACTGGGGTGCCCAAAAGCACAAGGTGTGCAATACCCAGAGACATGGCCAAGGTAAGAAAGGCTGAAAGACGATGACCACTGAACAAGACACACAAGCTGCAACGTCAAGACTGTGCCAATAAATATCTCAAGAAAGATTTTTCTAAGGTTTTATGGACTACTGAAATGAGAGTGAGTCTTGATGGGCCAGATGGAAGAGCCCGTGGCTGGATTGGTAAAGGGCAGGGAGCTCCAGTCCGACTCAGACGCCAGCAAGGTGGTGGTGGAGTACTGGTTTGGGCTGGTATCATCAAAGATGAGCTTGTGGGGCCTTTTCGGATTGAGGATGGAGTCAAGCTCAACTCCCAGTCCTACTGCCAGATTATGGAAGAGACCTTCTTCAAGCAGTGGTACAGGAAAAAGTCACCATCCTTCAAGAAAAACATGATTTTCATGCAGGACAATGCTCCATCACACGTGTCAAAGTACTCCACAGCGTGGCTGGCAAGGAAGGGTATTAAATAAAAAAAAGTAATGACATGGCCTCCTTGTTCACCTGATCTGAACCCCATTGAGAACCTGTGGTCCATCATCAAATGTGGGATTTACAAGGAGGGAAAACAGTACACCTCTCTGAACAGTGTCTGGCAGGCTGTGGTTGCTGCTGCACGCAATGTTGATGGTGAACAGATCAAAACACTGACAGAATCCATGGATGTCAGGCTTTTGAGTGTCCTTGCAAAGAAAGGTGGCTATATTGGTCACTGATTTGTTTTTGTTTTGTTTTTAAATGTCAGAAATGTGTATTTGTGAATGTTGAGATGTTATATTGGTTTCACTGTTAAAAATAAATCATTGAAATGGCTATCTATTTATTTTTTGGTTAAGTTGCCTAATAATTCTGCACAGTAATAGTAGTCACCTGCACACACAGATATCCCCCGAAAATAACTAACACTAAAAACAAACTAAAAACTACTTCCAAAAAAATTCAGCTTTGATATTAATGAGTTTTTGGGGTTCATTGAGAACATGGTTGTTGTTCAATAATAAAATGAATCCTCAAAAAATACAACTTGCCTAATAATTATGCACTACCTGTATACTTCTAGCATCAATACCATATTATGGTTATACAATCTGACAGGTGCGCTTTATATGTTGTCCATTTTTATATCTACATTTTGTTGTTGAAATGTTATTAATCATTGTGCACATATTTACCTTCCTGAATGAGGCTCACAGGACCGCTCTCTTCCTCCTGCTCTTCTGCTTGAGAAGTTGGGGTGGTGGGGGGGGGAAGCTCCTCAGCTTGCTCCTCAACAGGAGCTGGGGTTGGGGAGTGGGAGGGCCCTGGCTGCTCCTCCTCATCCATGTCCTCCTCTGCCGCATCCTCCTCTGCCGCATCCTCCTCCTCCTCCTCATCGGCCTGGCGCCTTCTGCGCTTGGCGCGGACAACTGGCATTGGAGCTCCTATAATAACACAATGTTCATATATTATAAAAATGTTTTCTAATGACGTATGCAAATTCTGTGTACTGTGCTGTATTGTATATGAATACAAATTGATTTATATAGACAGTTAACCAATGGGACAATGTTATATTAAAGGGTCTTGTGGGCACTACAGGGGACTGAGCGTGAGCTGGGATGCAACCATGTTAAAATGAGCTGTTTTTGTCTCCTTTGTTTTGTTCAGACCATCTCATGTTAAAAAAAGGGCCTGATGGAGCACACGGGATTACTATAACAACCCCACTCCTAACACAGGAATTTAGTGGTAATCTATATATATAAAACTCAACGTGTGTGTGTGCATAAATGTATGTATGTATGTATGTATGTATGTATGTTCCAGCATCACGTACAAACGGCTAAAGATATTTATATGAAACTTGGCACACAGGTTACTTATATGTCAGCCACAAACATAGGATAGGTGGTTTAAACCTTACCCACCCCCACTTGCCATGGTCGGGGTTTTTCTTTAAAGTCCCATGCAAAGCAATGGGAAAATTATGTTCCCACATAACTTCTGTGTTCCTGTCTGCTGCCCCATGTCTTTTTTCAACAGTACTATGAATACCTTGGCCGGTGGTGATATATGTTAGCACAACATGGCATCTTGGTTAACAACATCTGACCTTACATGAATTACATATGACCTTACATAACTGTCACCAAAGGAGCTGCGGTGGCTCCACGCGATTGCCACTGCACTGACAACTGATTCACCTCTGCAGCTAGGGGTTCGGATCCCGCTCTCGGCTACCTGTGAATTGAGTTTGGTGGTCTCAGCCCCGCCACTGGTGGGTGTGCTATGCGAGGTTGGGTTGGGAGGACCCCCTCACACCCGCCATTGCCAACCGGGGCATGGAGAAAGGTGGCAGATTGCCTCTGGGGGAGGCCTCCCAACTCCTGCAGGCCGGCTCCTCTCTCTTTCGAGTTCACGCACAAAATACACTTTTTTAAAAAAAAACATAACTGTCAACAATAACTTACCTGGATGATATTTAGCCCGAAGACGTCTGACATTACCCATTTGGCGCCTCTTGAGGTCAGACCACTTCTTAACAATGGCCTTGTGGTCATGTTGGCCGCCAAAGTCAGCGATTAGGGCGCTGACCACAGCCCTTTTCTGTGGCTGCCGCCGCAGGTCATCATATCCTGTTTCCAGGAACTTCTGCAAGATGAAGAACAAAGTATATTGTAATACTTCTGTTGACAGCCTTATGGATATATGACGTAAATGTATGCTATTCAACAATTGGAAGCATTCTCGCCTTATTAATCAATGACAGGGGTAACATGAAAGATTTTATATCCTGCCATTTCGGTCGCCACCTTTTTTGCATAAATATAGCAGCCATTATCATTTGCATAATTATGAATATATTATTAACAACACAGGATACACGTATAGGGGAGATATGCGTTGCTAACTCTTTTCCCTGTCAGGAGCCTAACGCCCCGGGGGGTCAGAGACGGGACCTTTTTCGGAGGACCACTGACGTATGTACCAGTCGCAGTTTTTTGTGATGTCACTCTTTAGGTGTGTGCACATTTTTCACTGCATCCGGGTGGAGTTTTTGGGTTGTGTTTTGCACGCCACAGGCTTTTCAACAGGAAAAAAACAGCTGGAGGCAGAATGGTTGCAAAACACTACGTGTTTGTTACTTAACTCTGGGTTTCAAGACCAGTCCACCTCCAGCTGTTGCAAAACTACTACTCCCATCAGCCACGGTCTGTCAGTGCATGCTAAGAATTTTACTTTTGCTGCATTTAGGGTGCCACAGTTTAGAGACCCGTGCATAAAGGCCTGAAAAATGGGGGCCTGCAGAACTTACAATACTAGAAGTGCCAGCATTCCCAGGCATGCTGGAAGTTGTAGTTCTGCAACATCTAAAGGGCAATATGTATTCGAACGTCCTTGGGCCTTGAGGACACTGAAGTCAGGACGTTCGCATACGTCCTATGTCCAAAAAAATTTTAAATTCATTATGCTAAATAACAAGGAAAAGTGCCAATATACACATTTGCCAACCAGGGTGTCTGCAGCTGTCCAGGCATGCTGGGACTTGTAGTTTTGTAAAAGCAGGAGACACATTTTTTGTGAAATACTAATATATGATCATATATACTAACTTTTAAACTAGACTTAAATGCTGGGCTGGGCTGGGACTTGTAGTTTTGTAAAAGCAGGAGACACATTTTTGGTTAAATACTAATATCTGATCATATATACTAACTTTTAAACTAGACTTAAATGCAGTTGAAGATGATGAAATAACAGTGGTCAAAATACTTACACAAATCAGCAACTTTTCCTCAGACTTAGTGAAATTGCTTCCAACCATGTTGCTGTGTGATTGCGCTGCGATCATAAGTTGGAAACTGGCAAGGCTCCAGGAAATGGTCGCGTGTTGTTCGCGTGTTGATTGCGCTGCTTGGACCGAGATGGGTCCATATGGCTTCGGCTGTATGGACCACAGTAACTCTTTTCCCTGTCAGGAGCCTAGGAGCCTAACGCCCCGGGGGGTCAGAGACGGGACCTTTTCGGAGGACCACTGACGTATGCAACCGTCGCAGTTTTTTGTGATGTCACTCTTTAGGTGTGTGCAAATTTTTCCTTGCACCGGGTGGAGTTTTTGGGTTGTGTTTTGCACGCCACAGGCTTTTCAACAGAAAATAACCAGCTGGAGGCAGAATGGTTGCAAAACACTACGGGTTTGTTACCTAACTCTGGGTTTCAAGACCAGTCCACCTCCAGCTGTTGCAAAACTACTACTCCCATCAGCCACGGTCTTTCAGTGCATGCTAAGAATTTTACTTTTGCTGCATCTAGGGTGCCACAGTTTAGAGACCCGTGCATAAAGGCCTGAAAAATGTGGGCCTGCAGAACTTACAATACTAGAAGTGCCAGCATTCCCAGGCATGCTGGAAGTTGTAGTTCTGCAACATCTAAAGGGCAATATGTATTCGAACGTCCTTGGGCCTTGAGGACACTGAAGTCAGGACGTTCGCATACGTCCTATGTCCAAAAAAATTTTAAATTCATTATGCTAAATAACAAGGAAAAGTGCCTAAATACACATTTGCCAACCAGGGTGTCTGCAGCTGTCCAGGCATGCTGGGACTTGTAGTTTTGTAAAAGCAGGAGACACATTTTTGGTTAAATACTAATATCTGATCATATATACTAACTTTTAAACTAGACTTAAATGCAGTTGAAGATGATGAAATAACAGTGGTCAAAATACTTACACAAATCAGCAACTTTTCCTCAGACTTTGAGAAATTGCTTCCCACCATGTTGCTGTAATATTGGGAAACTGGCAAGGCTCCAGGAAATGGTCGCGTGTTGTTCGCGCAATTGCGCATGCGCGATCGAAAAATCGCAATCGCAATATGTATTTTGGTTAAAATATCATACATATTCGATTTCAGAGTGCTGCTACAGCAGTTTTCGAAATATCTGCAATAAATTTCGCATTCGCATGTTGCGATATTTCGATAAAATATCAGGAATATTCTGAGCCAATCAGAGCGCTCCTCCAGCATATCTCGAAATTGCGCAATAAATATCGCATTCGCATGTTGCGATATTTCGATAAAATATCACGAATATTCTGAGCCAATCAGAGCGCTCCTCCAGCATATCTCGAAATTGCGCAATAAATATCGCATTCGCATGTTGCGATATTTCGATAAAATATCACGAATATTCTGAGCCAATCAGAGCGCTCCTCCAGCATATCTCGAAATTGCGCAATAAATATCGCATTCGCATGTTGCGATATTTCGATAAAATATCACGAATATTCTAAGCCAATCAGAGCGCTCCTACCGCAGTTATTAAAAAATCGCAATTATTTTCGCATTCGCAATAGCGAAAAATCGCATTCAATTAATTTCGATAAAATATCACGAATATTCGAATTTAGCGAATATATCTCGAATATTCGAATATATATTCGAGATATATCGCGAAATCGAATATGGCATATTCTGCTCAACACTAATGCCGACTTGTAGGACCAGGAGGGGGATTCCAGCAACACACACTCAGTCTCAGGGATCCCTTTAGGGGGTCAATACTCACAAAATGTCCACGGACAGCTGGTAGCCTCCGTCCAAGTGATGCTCTATACCAGTGACAACAGACCAGGTCCATAGACATCCTTCCACAGTCAGCTTGCACAGGAACCCTGGGTTGTAGCTTTAACCACTTAAGGACCCCTTCACGTTGATATACGTCGGCAGAATGGCACGGCTGGGCACAATCAGGTACCTGTACATGTCTCTTTAAGCCCAGCCGCGAGGGGTCGCAAGTGCGCCGGCGGCGGCGCTCTCACGACCCGGTCCGAAGCCCTGTGACCGCGCCCGCAGACCCTATCGCCGCCGGTGTCCTGTGATCAGTCACTGGAGCTGAAGAACAGGGAGAGGTGAGTGTAAACACACCTTCCCCGTTGTTTATTGTGTCAGTGATCGTCTGTTCCCTGATATAGGGAAAGACGATCACTGATGTCACACGTCCAGCCCCACCCCCTACAGTTAGAAACACATATGACTTCACACTTAACCCCTACAGTGCCCCCTAGTGGTTAACTCCTAAACTGCAATTGTCATTTTCACAGTAAACAATGCATTTTTATAGCACTTTTTGCTGTGAAAATGACAATGGTCTCAAAAATGTGTTAAAATTGTCCGATGTGTCCGCCATAATGTCGCAGTCATGAAAAAAATCGCTGATCGCCGCCATTAGTAGTAAAAAATAAATTATTAATGAAAATGCAATAAAACTATCCCCTATTTTGTAAACTCTATAAATTTTGCCTCAAGGCTTTGGCCTAGATTTCCGGAGAGACACCTCACACAGGCGTCCTCCTGGGTTGAAGAGGCAGTCCAGAGAGAGCGCGCTAAACACGTCGTCCTCCTTAAATTACCTCCCCCAGCAGGCCGTGTATAAAGCATCTCTGTCCCTGTGTGCTCGCATGCAGAAGAGAACGCATACATATAGGTAGATTCAGGTACATTGCCGCAACTTTAAGGCGGCGAAGCTTAAGGCATTTAAGCTACGCCGCCGTAAGTTAGCGAGGCAAGTACATGATTCACAATGTACTTGCCTGCTAAGTTACGGCGGCGTAGCCTAAAGCGGGCGGGCGTAAGGGCGCCTAATTCAAATGTGTGTAAGGGGGCATGTTTTATGTTAATGGGGCTTGACCTTACATTTTTGACGTTTTTTTTTAACTGCGCATGCGCCGGGCGCCTACATTTCCCAGTGTGCATTGCGGCTAAGTACGCCGCACGGGCCTATTGATTTCGACGTGGACGTAAACGACGTAAATCCCTATTCACGGACGACTTACGCAAACGACGTAAAAATTTCGAATTTCGACGCGGGAACAGCGGCCATACTTTAACATTGGCTACGCCACCTAGGGGCATCTTTAACTTTAGGCGGCCTATCTCTTACGTGAACGGCGTAAATGTACTGCGGCGGCCGGGCGTACGTTCGTGAATCGGCGTATCTACTGATTTGCATATTCTACGCCGACCGCAATGGAAGCGACACCTAGCGGCCACCAAAAATATTGCAACCTAAGATAGGACGGCGCAAGCCGTCGTATCTTAGATATGTTTAAGCGTATCTCTGTTTGAGAATACACTTAAACATAGGTCGGCGCAGATTTGTTAGATCTGTAGATAAGCCGGCCTAACTCTTTCTGAATCTAGCTAATAGGTTATACCCACATATGTAAACGGCATTCAAAACAAACATGTGAAGTATGGCCGCGAACGTTAGAGCGAGAGCAATAATTCTAGTGCAAGACCTCTTCTGTAACTCTTTTTTTGTAGCCTATGGAGATTTTTTAAGTACCGAAGTTTGGCGCCATTGCACAAGTCTGCGCAATTTTAAAGCGTGACATGTTAAATATCTATTTACTCTGCATAACATCATCTTTCAAATTATACAGAAAATTGGGCTAACGTTAGTGGGGGGGGGGGGGTTAATTCATGAAAGTGTTTTTTTCCCCCCACAAAATCACGTTTGAAAAATTGATGCACAAATACTGTGTAACATAAAAAATTGCCATAACTACCATTTTATTACCTAGGGTTGCTGCTAAAAAAAAAAAAAACACATATATAATGTTTGGGGGTTCTATGTAATTTTCTAGTAAAAAAAATATGATTTTTACATGTAGGAGCGGAATTGCACAAATGGCTTGGGCTGTAATTGGTTACATATGGCTACCCTCTCATATGTAACCCCAATTCCAAAAAGTTGGGGCGCTGTGTAAAATCTACATATAAACAGAATATAATGATTTGCAAATCTTAACTTCAATTATTTTATTGCTACTAGAAGCACTAATTAAACAGGCATATCTAATTGGTGCATTTTTCAGTTCTTGTTAATCCACTCCAAGATTTGAAAACCACACAGATTATGTTGTATATATTTCTTTGTATTGATATCTAAAAAAGATACTTTAAAAAGGTTATAGTTTCCCTTTAACATCTCCTCAGTCAGTTCTGAAGAGGCGACTTTTCTTGGAAAATAAAGGCCATCAGTTCTTCTAAGAGCACCCATGGGCTAACGGGTTACATCCAATTAGAGGAGTAACACGACATTGGAAAGGAAGCCCTTGAGAGTTACATTGAGCTCTTGTTTGTATCAGGAGTACTTATTGAAAAATCTGCCATTTTTTTCCCTTGAGCGGTGAATGATCCTTTTACTACACGTATGCCTGAGCTCAGCATTACATTTTATCATGCAATGCACATTCGTGGAGCAACAATAATTAGTGATGAAGAGGAGGGGGGATTGGTTCTTTGTACAGAACTATTTAGCAATCTGCGTTCATCACTCCTGCCAAAGCATGGCCTACTCTGAGTTCTTTTGAAAGGGAATGTATAGTCCTTTCAAGGCTTTCTTCTATAGATATACTTGTAAAAGAGAGAAACACGGACTGCACAATTGCAGGACAGTAATACTGTACAGCAGGGGTGCCCAACCTTTAGAAGAGTGAGGGCCAGTTAACCGACTTGGCAGCCGATCACAGGCCATAATGAGCGGAGCAGCCAGATGAAAGGTCCGTGTCCTCTCTGCATATACAGAGCAGACATGGACACAGCCGCTCTACTCTATGGGCCCTCTGATCTGATACGCCCAGATGGAAGGGGGCAGATCCCCTTCTGTTTTTTTGTTTTTTAGTGGGTCTTATTGGAGGAGGCGGGTGTAAACAGACACAAATCTGTTTACATCTACCGCTTCATAGACTGTGAATGGAGTATCCAATTGGGTCCGCCTGAAAAATGGACAGATGGACCTGATCAGATCGATCGTGTGAAAGGGACCTAAGGCTGCTCTCACACTGATGCCCTGTGGTTTACCCGCGCACAGGTGCAGTGCAGTGCACCTGTGGCTTTCCTGCGGGTTAACTGCACTATAGACTTCTATTATGTCTTGCAGGTGTGGTGCATTTTCTGAAGGTGCACCAAACCTGCGGGTAATAACAGATGTCTATGGCTAAGTGCAGGTAGCCTGCAGGTGCAATTCACTGCACCTGAGGATCAGTTTTAAAGCAGCCCAGTGTAGAGAACAGATATGCCCATTGCAGTTTGTTTTTAAGTAAAAACTGATATCAATCTTCTTTATAATATATGTATTTGTTGTTGTAATAAGTTTTCTTATGTTTTATACTTTGTTGTTGTAACTCGTTAAAGTCCCATGGGCTATAAATAGTTGTGGTGTATGATCTCAATCTTCACTTCTTTTTCAGGAATCCTGCAAGTATCCCTTTTTGCTGCTGTCCCCCAGGCGGGTATGGCTGGCTGGCCGCTGCTGTCCCTCAGGCAGGTATGGCTGGCTGGCTGCTGCTGTCCCCCAGGTGGGAATGGCTGGCTGGCTGCTGCTGTCCCCAAGGCGGGTATGGCTGGCTGGCTGCTGTCCCCAAGGCGGGTATGGCTGGCTGGCTGCTGTCCCCAAGGTGGGTATGGCTGGCTGGCTGCTGTCCCCAAGCCAGGTATGGCTGGCTGGCTGCTGTCCCCCAGGCGGGTATGACAGGCTTAGCGCTGTTCCCCAGGTGGGTATGATAGGCTTAGCGCTGTCCCCAGGCAGTTATAGCTGGCTTTCCCCCAGGCAGGTATGGCTGGCTGGCCGCTGCCCCCCAGGTGGGTAGCTGTTGTCCCCCAGGTGGGTATGGCTGTCTGCTGTCCCCCAGGCAGGTATGACTGGCTTTCCCCCAGGCAGGTATGGCTGGCTGGCTGCTGCCCCCCAGGTGGGTATGGCGGGAAGCTGTTGTCCCCCAGGCGGGTATGGCTGTCTGCTGTCCCCCAGGTGGGTATGGCTGGCTGGCCACTGTCCCCCAGGCTGGTATGGCTGGCTGCTGCTGTCCTGCAGTCAGGTATCACAGGCTGGCCGCTGTCCACCAGGTGGGTATCACTGGCTGGCTGCTGTCCCCGGTATCGCTGGCTGCTGCTGTCCCAGACGGAGTGCATTTGGTATCACTCTGCCTGTGACAGGAGCCAGGCGCAATACCTTTAGTATGATCTCTGCTCTCTACTGCAGCCACATGCTTCTTCTACCACTGGCTCCGTTCTTCACATTGATGCTCTGGGATGGCGTGTCGGGAACCTGCAATCTGCTCTTGCTGACCTGTCATCCTAGAGCAGAATTTCACGGGCAAGATCAGATAAGCAGAGCAGAGCTTCCACTTGTGGGTGTAACTCTGCTTTAAATCAGCAATCCCATACAATAATTATAATTATTATCATTACAGAGATTAGAAATATTTTATATAGGGGGGGGTCAGGGAGTGTTGAGAGACACGACTTTCTTTTGATGGTATTATTTCCTAAGAGTTGCTTAATTTGCCATGGCCCAGATTCAGATCTCGTATCTCTAAGGCCGGCCGGTCGTATCTATGCGACTGATTCATAGAATCAGGTTACGCATAGATATGCCTAAGATCCGACAGGTGTAAGTGACTTACACCGTCGGATCTTAGGCTGCAATTCCAGGCCGGCCGCTAGGTGGCGCTTCCGTGTCTTTTACATGTCAAATATGCTAATGAGCATTTACACCGATTCAGAAATGAACGCCCGCCCGTCGTTTTTTTTTTACGACGCTTGCGTTCGGCTTTTTCCGGCGTATAGTTACCCCTGCTATGTGAGGCGTATCCTATGTTAAGTATGGCCGTCGTTCCCGCGCCGAGTTTTGAATTTTTACGTCGCTTGCGTAAGTCGATTCCGAATACGGCCGGACGCAAGTTACGCTCACGCCAAAATCAATGACGTCCTAGCGATGCACTGCACGCTGGGAAATTTAGCCGGCGACGCATGCGCAGTTAAATCAGCGCGGGGACGCGCCTGATTTAAATAGTACACTCCCCCTAGCCGCGGAATTTGAATTCCGCCGGGGGATTTACGATACGCCGCCGCAAGTTTTGAGGTAAGTGCTTTCTGAATACAGCACTAGCCTCTAAAACTTGCGCCGGCGGATCGTAAATCAGATAGATTACGCGGATCTAAAGATCCGCTAATCTATCTGAATCTACCCTCATATGTTTAAATGCAAAACAAAGTAAAAATACTTTTTTTTTTTTTTTCCAGTTTCAGGTATAAGTGTTACTATATAAATATATTCTGACATTTGTTCCATTCGTCATAACGCTAGAATTATGTTTTTGCCATTGTTATCTACAAATTAAATGAAGGTATTTTTAAGCTACTTCGCAGCTTCTTTTGAAGCCCCATTATTTTTAGTACAATATATCTCTTACTACTGAGCCTAAATGACAAATCTAGATGCTTTTACATATATCCTTTATGGTCCTGTCATATTTTAAAGTGGTTGTAAACCTTACAATACACTTTTTACTACAGGTAAGCCTATAATGAAGCCTGCATGGTTTAGGAAATATCCCCTGTATCAGAATGTGCATTGCTTGCGTTGCTTCAGCTGATGTGCGGTTAACGGCGGCTCCCGCGTGAATGACGTCTTCGCGGCTTCGGGCAATCACAGAGCCAGTGCCCGCGATACCCGGAAATAACTCCGGGAGCGATGTCGCAGGCCGGAGCTGTGTACTGGGACCGCTGCGGTGGCTTTGATCTAAGATGAGTATTTCATAATGAGCTAGTATGCTATGCATACTAACTCATTATGCCTTTGTCTTGTAGGTTTTTTTTGTTTTTTGTTTGTTTTTGTGCGTTTGCAACCACTTTAAACAGAAGTTCTTTCACTGATGCTTGGAACAATATATTTAGAAAGGGAAATAATGGGCATAGATACCTCAAGGTGATTTATAAAGGAGAGAAGCACTTACATTTGAATCCAGTGAACTGCTTCGTAGTAGTCTTATGTTTGTTTGTCTGGAGAAGTTATATACTTGTGTTTAGAAGTAAATTACTTATAAAGTATTTTACCTGTTTCTTATTGCAATATCTTTTTGCTTGTACAATTTTTTTTTCGTCTTGCACTATATAAATTACACACTTCAGATGATGTAGCATTTAATATGGTAAAGGTCAGAATTTTCACTGAACCATTCCAGAATATATTGGTTATATTTGTTCCACTTCAACTATCCAGTTAAAGGTAGTGGGCTAGATTCAGATAGGTTAGCGGATCTTTAGATCTAATTTACGATCCGCCGCCGCAAGTTTTTGAGGCAAGTGCTTTATTCAGAAAGCACTTGCCTGTAAACTTGCGGCGGCGTATTGTAAATCCCCTGGCGGAATTCAAATTCCGCGGCTAGGGGGCGTGTAAAATTTAAATCGGGCGCCTCCCCGCGCCGAACGAACTGCGCATGCGCCGTCTGTAAATATTCCCAGCGTGAATTGCTCTAAATGACGTCGCTAGGACGTCATTGGTTTCGACGTGAACGTAAATTACGTCCATCCGTATTAGCGAACGACTTACGCAAACAACGTAAAAAATTCAAAACTCGGCGCGGGAACGACGGCCATACATAACATAGGATACGCCACATATAGCAGGGGTAACTATACGCCGGAAAAAGCCGAACGCAAACGACGTAAAAAAAAGCGCCGGCAGTCGTTCGTTTTTGAATTGGCGTAACTCCTCATTTGCATATTCCTCGCGTATACAAACAGAAGTGCCACCTAGCGGCCAGCGTGGGATTGCAGCCTAAGATCCGATGGTGTAAGTCACTTACACCTGTTGGATCCTAGGGAGATCTATGCGGAACCTGATTCTATGAATCAGGCGCATAGATCTGACCGACGGAACTCAGAGATACGACGGCGTATAAGGAGATACGCCGCCGTATCTCTATCTGAATCTGCCCCAGTGTGTTAACGTGAACCTGACCTGACCCTGTCGCTGTACTATATTTTTCCAATAAAACCATACATGTAAAAGAAAAGTGTGCATACTCATATTTCCCCCCTACATGTGCTGCTAAGCACTGCTCCAATTTTGAGAAATAAACCCTCAAAGTCTGTAGGGAAACCAACACTTCAGGAGTGTGGATCTTTTAGTTCCCTGCAGCTCTCACATGTTCCTCCTGTAGTACCCTCTAGTGTGTGCTAGAAGTAGTGCAGTGTGTTTTAGAAGTAGAGTAGGTACATTTTAGTTTAGCTCAGGGCTAAGCCTGAGCTATGGGATCTGGGTCAGGGCTCAGTGAAGTTCAGGGCTGGGTGACTCATCCTGGCAGCTCATCTGGTGCCTCCTCCTGGTCTAGAAGGTTGGAGAATCTTCTAGAATTAGTGGGTGGAGGTTAGAAGGCACTGCCTTGAATATTTGAGAACTCGGCCAATCCCCAGTAGTCGGCTGGCAGGGGAAAGAGCTTGCCTCATAAATAGACATGAGCCATGCCAGCAGGGGCGATCAGGTGGAAGTTGGATATACAGTGCTGAGGAGGCTGTCTGTGGCCCTCAGGGGTGCTCCTTAGTCAAAGGGGTGTCTTGCCTTGTGCTGGGGTCAGTGCTGGAAGGATCCTGCCATACCAAATGAAAGGAAGGCACGGTAGCAAGAGAGGACAGAGTGAGTAGATCAGTACTGTTGGGGACAAAGAAGGGGGGAGACTGCCACATGTAGCCAGTCTCCCTGAAGACAGCAGTGTGCTTAGGTCTTCATCCTTCCTTGAGAGTCAGCTGGGTGGGCTGGTGTGAGAGTTAACCAGGAGGGCTAGTGAAAGGGGCAGCTGCAGCCAGGTTGGTTACTGCGCTTGAAGTGGTGGTGCTGGGATCAGTAGCCACAGAGGAGAAGTACAAGCTGTTTCACTATATTTTTGCTACACCACAAGGGGCTACACGATCCTGCCATTAAAGAGCTATTGTTAAAATCTGACTGAGAGCCATTCCAGATTATTCTGCAGTGAATCAGCTGGAGCAAGTAAGTGTGTGCAGGAGCAAAGTAAAGGAGACTGTATACAAACTGTATATAGAAAGATGTCCCTGAGGGAGTTGGCATCCCATAACCTCTCATCCCTATCCAAGTTATTAACCCTCAATAAATAACAAAAACAAGGTCAAAGACTGTTCTCTGACTCCTGGGTGCTTGTCAAAATTTAGTGTGCCTGCCTGTGCTGGAGTGGGGGATTCAGTTTATCAGCAGTCCCTACAAGGGTGTGCTTGACCAGTGAGAGCTGCCAGGGAACCAAGAGATCGATATTAATTTCTCAGAACTGCAACAGTGTTCAGTAGTAGTTTGGGCAAACAGTTCGGACTGAGCAAAAGTTTGGCCCAAACATTGACCGTTCGGTGAGCACCAGAATTTGCGGAGCGTTTTGGCAGGATGTTTGCCCGCCAAGCACCCCACAATGCACTGCGTGCTGCACATTGCATTCTAGGACCCTAATTGGATAAAGCCTTGTACCTGACCACTGGTGAGGTGCAAGGCTTTGCAAATTAGGACATAGAGCACGGTTAGAGCCTTGAGTAGACAAAGTGATGATGACTTTATCCAATCACGGTTCAGTGCTCATAGTCCCACCCCACCCCACACTATAAAAGCTTCCTTCCCACAGGAAGCTTTTGCAGTGTGTTGTTGGAGTGGAGATAGAGCATCGCTCAGTTGGCAAATTGTGAGTTGGTGTGTTCAATTATTGTGACTCTAAGGCCCCGTACACACGACCAAACATGTATGCTGAAACTGGTCCGCGGACCAGTTTCAGCATACATGTTCGGTCGTGTGTAGGCGCGAGCGGGCCGAATTCCAGCAAACATTTGCCCGCCGGGCCTTTTCCCAGCAGACAAATATTCCTGGACGTGTTTTAAAACCGTCCGCTGGAATCCTGCCCGCTCGGACATGTACGGTCGTCAGTACAGACCTACCGTACATGTCCGAGCGCCCGCCGTCCCTCGCATGCGTCGAATGACTTTGACGCATGCGTGGAAGCCTTTAAATGGCAGGCCCGCCCACGTCGCCGCGTCATCGCCGCGTCATCGTCGCGGCGACGACGCGGACACGCCCCGCGTATTGTTTACGCGCTGACTTCTGTACGATGGTTAGTACAGCCATCGTACAGAAGCCCTCTGGCAGGCATGTACGGTGAAAACGGTCCTACGGACTGGTTTCATCGTACATGTTTGCCCATGTGTACCGGGCCTAATGCGTACACACGGTCGGAATTTCCTATAACAAATGTTCGATGTGAGTTTGTTGTCGGAAAATCTGACCGTGTCTAGGCTCCATCAACATTTGCTGTTGGAATTTCCGACAACAAATGTTTAAGAGCTCGTTCTCAATTTTTCCGAAAACAAAAGTTCTTGTCGGAAATTTCGATCGTCTGTAGCCAATTCCGATGCACAAAAATCCTACGCATGCTCGGAATCAATTTGACGCATGCTCGGAATCACCGAACTTCATTTTTTTGGCTTGTCGTAGTGTTGTACGTAACCGAGTTCTTGATGTGCGGAATTTCTGACAACGTTTGTGTGATCATGTGTATGCAACACAAGTTTGAGCGAACAATCCGTCGGAAAAGAATCAACAGTTTTGATGTCGGAATTTTCCTATCGTGTGTACGTGGCATAAGTGTAGAGTGTTAGTGTAGTGTTAGTATAGTGTGTCAGTAGAGTTTAGTGTCAGTGTAGTGCAGTGTTTAACACAGCATTACATAACATTTAGTGCTGTATACCCTTTTTTTTGTTTACCTTTTTTTGGTTGCTGCGTGTGTTTTTTTTTAATTCTTAGTCCCCTGCCTGTCCCCTCTTTTTTAAATTGTCAGCTGCAGTTTTTATGACTTTTTCCCCCTTTTTTTTTTTTGAATTGTTATAATTTTTCAATTTCTGGCAGCGTTAGTCCTCAATGTAAAGTGCACCAAACACACGTTTTCCAGTTTTTATTACATTTGGGCAATAAGTTTCCCCCCATCATGTGTGGGAGGCCAACAAGGAGAGGCAGACATTCCCATGCCGCTATGAGTAGGCCAGCATTGTATGTGTCCACAGGCATAGGTGGATGTGGTCCGTACTCAGGCAGGGCACATTTGTCTCTTTAGTGACGTTACCCGTGCTATCCAGTCACAGCATGCAGAGGAGATAATGGAATAGCTTACTATCCTCTATGACCCAAGCCGACACTAGTGAGCAGTCCACAGCAGCTGCCAGAGTGACTTATTCTGCTTCTAGGAGGTTACAGGGTGAAGGCACCCCCAACACCAAAAGACCAATTTTTCCGCAACTGTTTGACAGGGGCATCAAATTAAATATTTTTTACAGCAAGGCTACAGTGAAAGGGAAATCTCCCAGACAGAACACAGACATGGTACGGGTCTTAAACATTTTCTACTCTATATTCAAAACTAAAAATTAGGGCTGTTACTGATTAAAATTTTTGTGTTCGATTAATCGTTTTTTTTTTTTTTAATCGATTAATCAACTAATTTAGATTAATTAACGCACATACAGATACAACTACTTTTAGCTGATCTCCTTGCATTGCAACTCTGCATTAGTCAGTGGTAAATGTGGTATACACTATATACAATCACTCGACACTAGTTGGTTTCCACAATCCATGACTTCCCCCCCCATACCGTAATATCCACATCTGCCCCCATACCGTAATATCCACATCTTCCCCCCATACCGTAATATCCACATCTCCCCCCCATACTGCAACAATATACACATCTGCCCCCCATACTGTAATATACACATCTGCCCCCATGCTGTAATATACACATCTGCCCCCATGCTGTAATATACACATCTGCCCCCATGCTGCAAGAATATACACATCTGCCCCCATACTGCAAGAATATACACATCTGCCCCCATACTGCAAGAATATACACATCTGCCCTCATGCTGAAATATACACATCTGCCCCCATGCTGTAATATACACATCTGCCTCCCATACTGCAAGAATATACACATCTGCCCCCATGTGTACATTACAGCATGGGGACAGATGTGTATATTCTTGCAGTATGGGGGCAGATGTGTATATTCTTGCAGTATGGGGGCAGATGTGTATATTAAAGCATGGGGGAAGATGTGTATATTACAGCATCTGCCCCCATGCTGTAATATACACATCTGCCCCCATGCTTTAATATCCACATCTGTCCCCATGTTTTAATATCCACATCTGTCCCCATACTGCAAGAATACACATACACCGGCTCATAAGTATAAATGAAGCATCTGCCCTCATACTCCAGGAATATATACATCTGCCCCCATAATGTTACTTACCTGACTATACATCAGGCAGGCAGACCCGTCCGCAGAGTAGCTGATGGACACGTGCGGTGCGCAAGGGAAGATGATACAAGCAGGCAGGCGAGTGATGATGACGTCAGCGCGCCGCTACTCAGCTGCCGCCGGGTGGACCAAGATGGCCGTGGCTCCGGAGCTAGGCCGAAGCCGCGGCCTTTCCTATGGGCGAGACCGCGGAGATCACTCCGCGGATCTTCCTCGATCAAATTTTTTTTAATCGATCAAAGAAATTAACGATTAATCGACCAATTAATCGTTAATTTCCGCAGCCCTACTAAAAATAAAAGTTTTGGAATTGCATACACTTTACACATCATTGCAGAAGTAAGCTCTACCTCCAAAATTCAACTGTCAAATTCCAGTGCTTGTACTTCACTAAAGTTCTGGCATTTGACAAGGGTAAAACTTAGATATACAGACCTCTACACATCATGTTACAGCCTGGACTTAAACGTATGGAACATTTTGAAGACCAACACAAGTTTCTGCTTGCCCTTCAGTACTCTTTTTTTTTTGACAAGGTTAGATTCACTTTAAAAATACTTGTACCGCAAAGGCTTGCATTCAGTAAACTTTAGTTTATGAACTGCTCTGACCTTATTACCGCCAAGATCAGGTATCCATTTTATGCCTCACTGACTGCAAAACACTCATATTCCAAAGAAATGGTAGATCTTCTGAAGCCACCAGTTTCTCACTTGATGATTAACTTTGATTTAATGGTCGAAAAATTAAAGAATGCATTCTACCATGACCTATAGTTTAAATAGTTACCTAGTTGGTCAGGTTGAAAAAAACACAAGTCCATCTGGTTTAACCAATAGAAGACGAAAAAATAAATGGAGAACCCCATACACGCAATGCTATACCCACAGTTTATCCGGAGGAAGGCAAAAAAAAACAATAACGTATGGTACAATTTGTTCAAGTAGCGAAAAGAGATTCCAGAATCCAGCCTCAGATTCTTCTCCGCTATTGACTCCCCAAGTTGTTCTCCTAGGATGTATGATGCATGCGTGTTTTAGCCCCCAAGTGCATTTATCAACATTAAACTCCATTTGTCACATAGTTGCCCAATTAGTGCATTGAGGTCAGCTTGTGAGTTGGAGACCTCCTGTAAGAATGTTATTCTAATACATAGCTTGGTGTCATTTGCAAATACTAAAATTGCACTTTTAATCTTTAACTCTATATCATTTATAAATGGGTTAAAAAATGAGGGTCCCAACACTGATACTGCAATAACACAAAAATGAGGGTCTCAACACTGAACCTTGGAGAACACCACTATTAACCTTAACCATTGAGAGTAAGAATCATTAATTGCTACTTTCCGAATACAGTCTTTTTCTATCCATCTATAAACTGAATTTTCTAAGATGTTAACTTACACGCTTTCGAGAAATCCAATATATTATATCCACAGCCACTCCTTTGTCTAAGTTTTTGCTTACTTCCTAGTAAAAATAAATTGGATTTGTTTGACAACTTCGCTCTTTTGTGAATCAGTGCTGATTATTGCTTAAAATATTATTTTCTTACCTAAAAATCTTCTCTTTCTGGCAGTTAAGATTACCATAACGGGAGCATGGAAAACTCCTGTGATAAACCTAGCATTAGTGAAAAATAAAATCTCCTGGATCATGATCAATAATAAAATTAACTAGTATCCTTCGTGACCAACAACATAGCTTTAAAAAGGTCTGGAATCCCTGGATCAGATACCTTCAGTTCTCGTAGGAGGGGCCGGTGGTTTGGAGCGTGGGGATCGATGGTAAATCTTGTTTCTTCTCCTCCTTTTTTATCCTTTTCTTTCATGTAACTTCTGCTATGAGTCATGCCACGTACACACGATCGACATTTCTGACAACAAAACCATGGATTTTTTTTCCGACGGAATGTTGGCTCAAACTTGTGTTGCATGCACACGGTCACACAAATGTTGGCTGAAATTCCCAACGTGAAGAACGCGGTGACGCACAACACTACAACGAGCCGAGAAAAATTAAGTTCAATGATTCTGAGCATGCGTCAAATTGATTACGAGCATGCGTAGGATTTTTGTGCGTTGGAATTGCATACAGACGATTGGAATTTCCGACAAGAACTTTTGTTGTTGGAAAAATTGAGAACCAGCTCTCAAACATTTGTTGTCGGAAATTCCGACAGCAAATATCCGATGGAGCCTACACACGGTTGGAATATCCAACCAAAAGCTCACGTCGAACATTTTTTGTCGGAAATTCTGATCGTGTGTACGATTACAATTTTGACCTGGTCTTTTTTTTTTTTTTTCTGTACATCTAAGAAAGGGCTTTAAGGTTGCTGTTAACCTGGCCTACACTACACTACGCAAATTTGGTCCATCCATGCAGAATTTACTTTGGGACTCCCTCTTTTATTCCTGCTTAGGGACCAGATATGAATATTGCTTCTGAATCATCATATATGTTGATACTTAATTTACTATGCCTATAGTGTACAGATCATCTCGACCGTTTTTATATGTCTTCATCTTGGCCCCTAGGGTGCAGATGGCTGTGGACAGTAGCTATGATATGGTAAAGTTCTATTACAAAAAGAAAAAATTGTTGATTTTGACAATTTTCACTATAATGCCATTGTTTAATATGTACTTGTACTATTTTGTACCTCATTGTTTACTTAAAACTTTTCAATAAAAATCATTGGAAAATAAAAATGTTGTTTTCTAGCAAAAAAAATCTTAAATTCTCGAGTATCTTACCAACTATAGAAGTTAAACTAACTGGTCTGTAGTAACTTCGTAAAGACATTGATCCCTTTTTAATATTAATTAAATTAAAGAGTCTCTAAAAATACTTTTTTTGTAGCTCAATGTACTTTTATCGCCTTACCACCAACATTCTTCTAAAATAATTTAATAATATAATGTAATGATCACCTCTCATTAGACCTTGGCTGCTGTTTAAAAATAAATAAAAATACTAGCCTACTTGCAACAGTCATACAGAGGAACTAAGGGCCAGGAGCCAGTTAACCTGTTAGTATGTGTCAAGATTATGGGAGGAAACCAAAGCCCCCAGAGGAATTCCATATAAACAGTGGCAGAACATCCAGGTCATGTAGATAGTGCCACTTATTGGCAGGATATGAGGCACAGAGCAACTCAAGCACCTAAATACTGTGTGGCGCTACCCCTGTAAGGCATTGTACACCCGATAGGTTAAACAGAGGACAACGATCTGATGGACCGTTTTCATCGGTCAAAACCGATCGTGTGTGGGCCCCATAGGTTATTTAACCATCAGTTTAAAAAAAGCCAACTTGCTTTAAATTTTAACCGATGGATTCCTAACCGATAGGTCAAAACCGATCGTTAGTAGGCACAACCATCGGTTAAAAATCCACGCATGCTCAGAATCAAGTCGACGCATGCTTGGAAGCATTGAACTTCGTTTTTTTCAGCACGTCGTCGTGTTCTGACACGATCGGTTTTTTTAACCGATGGTGTGTAGGCACGACTGACCATCAGTCAGCTTAATCGGTTAACCGATAAAAACGGTCCATCGGTCCGTTCTCATCGGATGGACTGATCGTGTGTACACGGCATTAGGGCTGCTGAATTTAACTGGATTCTTCCCAAACAGTACAAAGGCCACCACTCATTCAAGCAACAGTTTAATTGGTTAATTTTAGGCCACCATGCACAACCTTGGAGGAAATAAAAAAAATCACAAAAAAATCTCCTACAGAGGAATGTCGGTAAGGTTTGCAAAATAAATATGAGCAAACCCGCTGCCTTGACAGATTACATTACCGATAGGCAAGTCTGGCCTTTCAGATAGGCGTTCCCTGTCTGGTTGAAATGCTTACCTGTTTTCATTGTACAGAACTGTTGCAAAATAGAGATTATAATCCTATTTTGTTACTTTGTGTTGTTCCTCTATCTTTTAAATGTGTGCCTTCTGCAGATTTACTATTGGGTTATATTTTCTTCTGCCCAGGAACGGTAAGAATTTTAGCATATTTATTGCAAACTCTTATTTTTACTTTACTTTATTGCAGATTTCTTGTTTTTTACTGATAGTGTTTGCCTGACTGTGTAATGTATCTAAATAAAACAATAATTCTCATGCTTTACAAGACTCTGGTCCGGCCGCACCTAGAGTATGCTGTCCAGTTCTCGGCACCAGTCCTCAGGAAGGATGTACTTAAAATGGCGCGAGTACAAAGAAGGACAACAAAGCTAATAAAGGGTCTGGAGGATATTAGTTATGAGGAAAGGTTGTGAGCACTGAACTTATTCTCTCTGGAGAAGAGACGCTTGAGAGGGGATATGATTTAAATTTACAAATACCATACTGGTGATGGAGCAAAAGAGGTTTAACCTTAAACTATGTAGAGGGTTCTTTACTGTAAAGCCTCGTACACACGCACAGTTTTCTCGGCAAGAACCAGCAAGAAAACTGTTGGCGGAGCTTTCTTGCCGAGTACACCGAGCGTGTGTACGAGGCTTTCAGGTTTCTCGTCAAGAAATCTGCCCAGAATCTCGACGAGAAAAATAGAGAACCTGTTCTCTATTTTCTCATCGTGAGATTCTCAGCAGTGTTTTCCTGCTGAGAAACCCAGGCATGTGTATACTTACCTCTTCATGGAAACCCGCGCATGCTCGAAATGAATTTGACGCATTTGCGGTAACTTCCAAGGAATAGGTAGGGTGAAGCAAGATGGCGGCGACGGCATCGAATGTGACGAGCTCATGCTCGTCGTAGTCGATGATGTCACCGCGTTCGTGCCATTCAAAAGAACGGCGGTTCTTTTGAATGGCCCGTGTGTACACTCGGCCAGCAAGAGTATCTTGCCAAGAATCTTGTCAGGAAAAACAACGTTTTTTTTTCCTGACGAGATTCTGGGCTGCGTGTACAGGGCTTAAGAGCATCAAGGATGTGGAATTTCCTTCCACAGGAGGTGGTCTCAGCAGGGAGCATTGATAGTTTCAAAAAACTATTAGATAAGCACCTGAACGACTACAACATACAGGGATATACAATGTAATACTGACTTATAATCACACACATAGGTTGGACTTGATGTACTTTTGATGGACCTCAACCTTTCAACCTCACCTACTATCTAACCATATGTAACTATGTGTCTGACCTGGAAAGTGGCTCCAAAACAATTATTATTATTTTTAATTTTTTTATTTTAATGAATTGTGTTCATTGTTTTTTGCTTCTCAGTGCTGCTAATCTCCTCCAGCCCTTTTCAGACATTTCCTTTCTACGTGCACTCACTACAATGTTGGCTGCACATTATTGCACTGGACCAAATTACAGATAGTGACAACAATGGACCATGCCTGGTTCATTGCATGGTATGATAAATGTTTTGGAGGCATATTCCAAGTCAGATATATTACACCAGGGGTCCTCAAACTTTTTAAACAGGGGGCCAGTTCACTGTCCCTCAGACCGTTAGAGGGCCGGACTATAAAAAAAACTATGAACAATTTCCTATGCACACTGCACATATGTTATTTTGAGCCCCCCCCTCACTGTCATTTCAGACCATCATTGCAAGACCCCCCTCACCACCATTTCAAATTCAAGCCATCATTTCAAGCCCCCCCCCCCTTCACCATTGCAAGCCCCTCACAATCATTGCAGCCCCTCCCCCTTCATCATTATAAGCCCCTCATTGCAAGCCCCCCCCACAATCATTAATTGCAAACCGATCAAATCATTGCAAGCCCCCCCCACCTCATCATTACATTATCATCATCATCCCCGCATTGCAAGCCCCCCCTCGCCATCATCATTGTAAGCCCCTCATTGCAAGCCTCCCCTCACAATCATTAATTGCAAGCCGATCAAGATCATTGCAAGCCCCCCCAATCATCATTACATCATCATCATCATCAGCCCCTCATTGCAACCCCCCCTCACCTTTGTAAGCCCCCCTCACCATCATAAGCCCCTCATTGCAACCCCCCCTCACCATTGCAAGCCCCCCCACCTTCATCATTACATCATAAGACCCTCATTGCAACCCCCCCTCACCATTGCAAGCCCCCCCCCCACCATCATCATTTCATCATCATCAGCCCCCCCCCCACCATCATCATTACATCATCATTTCATCATCATCAGCCTCCATCACCATCGTAAGCCCCTCACAGCCTTTCTCCTTACTGTGCCAAACTGCTGTCATGATCCCGCTGTGTCACGAAGCTCACAGTGTTGGTAACAGTTTGGGCGCGCTGTGATAAATGTCCTGCCCTCCTCCTCCTAGACCAGCTTGTGTGATAGACAGAACACTGGCTCTATCACACGAGCTAGTCTAGGAGGAGGAGGGCGGGACATTTATCACAGCGTGCCCGAACTGTTAACACTGTGATCTCCGTGACACAGCGGGATCGCTGTGTTACAACCTGCCGTGTAAACGGCGTTGCCTGTCAGGGTCAGGTGGGCCGGTTAAAAGTCCTCCGCGGGCCGCATGTGTCCCGCGGGCCGTAGTTTGAGGACCCCTGTATTACACGTTCAGGAAAACACCATTTATTTTTATTTTTTTCAGTGAAAAATAAGAAATATGCAATAAAGTAAAAATAAGAATCTGCAATAAATATGCTAAAATCCATATAGTTCCTGGGCAGAAGAAACTATAACTCAAATGTAAATCTGCACAAGACATAAATTTAAAACCTAGGAGAACAACACAAAGTAACAAAATAGCATTATAATCTTTATGTATTTTACAGCCGTTCTGCGCAATAAAAAAAGGTAAGCATTTCCACTACACAGGAGATGCCTATCTGGAAGGCCAGGCTTTGCCTCTAGATAAAACAAGACATTTATCTGAAAGCATTTATCGTTAATGTAATCTGCAAAAGCAGTGGGTTTCTTCATATTTATTTTCCAAATCTATTTGGAATCTATTTTTGTTTACACAACCACTTACACACGACCATTTTTAATGATCTAGAAAAAACAACGTTTTTTTCAACCCGATTATTGTTAAGCCTGACTTGCCTACACACGATCGTGAGCAAAAAAAATTCTCGAGCAAAGCGCGATGATGTACAACACGTACGACGGCACTATAAAGGGGAAGTACCATTCGGGTGGCACCACCCTTGGGGCTGCTTTTGCTGATTTTGTGTTAGTAAAAGTTTGGTGAGAGACGATTCGCGCTTTTCAGTCTTCGTGCTTTTGAGTCTGTTACTGCGTGATGAATTTGCTATCTCCATTGCGAACGCTAGTTTTACCAGAACGAGCGCTCCCGTCTCATAACTTTCTTCTGAGCATGCAAGTTTTTTTCACGTCGTTAAGGCCTCGTACACACGATAGGTTAAACAGAGGACAACGGTCTGATGGACTGTTTTCATCGGTCAAAACCGATCGTGTGTGGGCCCCATAGGTTATTTAACCATCGGTTAAAAAAAAGCCAACTTTCTTTAAATTTAACCGATGGATTCCTAACCGATAGGTCAAAACCGATCGTTAGTAGGCACAACCATCGGTTAAAAATCCACGCATGCTCAGAATCAAGTCGACGCATGCTTGGAAGCATAAAACTTCGTTTTTTTTTCAGCACGTCGTTGTGTTTTACGTCACCGCGTTCTGACACAATCGTTCTTTTAACCGATGGTGTGTAGGCGCGACGGACCATCAGTCAGCTTCATCGGTTAACCAATGACAACGGTCCATCAGACCGTTCTCATCGGATGGACTGATCGTGTGTACGAGGCTTTAAGCCTACACACGACCATTTTTTACGACGTTAAAAACAACAACGTGAAAAACAACGCAAGCATGTTCTAAATTTTTTCACGTCGTGCGCAACTACATCGTATCGGGCACAAGTACGTTCGTGAATAGGCGTATCTTGCTCATTTGCATATTCTCGGCGTAAATCCATGTACACGCCCCTAGCGGCCAGCGTAAATATGCAACTAATATACGACGGCGTAGGAGACTTACGCCGGTCGTATCTTAGCAAGATTTAAGCGCATCTCAGTTTGAGAATACACTTAAAGATACGATGGCGCGGATTCGGACTAACGACGGCGTATCTAGTGATACGCCGTCGTAAGTGTTTCTAAATCTAGCTAAATATTTTTTACCTTTTGCTATAATAAATGTAAAAAAAATCGCAATAAGCGTATATTGATTGGTTTGCACAAAAGTTATAGCATTTTTTCTTTAATAGTAATGGTGGCGATCTGCAATTTTTATCATGACTGTGACATTGCGACGGACATATCAGACACTTTGACACTATTTTGGGACCATTCACATTTATACAGCGATCGGTGCTATAAAAACGCACTGGTTACTGTATTATAAATGTGACTGGAAGGGAAGGGGTTAACACTAGGGGGCGATCAAGGGGTTATATGTATATCCTAAGGAGTGATTCTAACTGTGGGGGAGGGGGACTCACAAGGGAAGTAGACTGATCAGTGTTCCTCTGTACTGGGAACACACTATCAGTCCCCTCTCACCTGACAGGACATGGATCTGTTTGTTTACACACACTGTTCCACATCCCTGCTTTGTTGCCGGTAATCGTGGGTGCCCAGTGGACATTGCGGTTGCTGGGCAAGCTCACTGGCTCCCGAGTGACACGGTGGGCGAGCGCGCCCTCTAGACGGCCTGGAAGCCCAGGACGTCATATGACACCCGCACCCAGGATGGGAGATCCCTCCTGTAGACGTCATATGACTATACGTGGGTAGGGAAGTGTTTAAACATGGCATCATTCACTTTGAGCTCCATAAGATGCCCATACAGCATATACTGTAGGGCACACATGTGGAATATTGACCTTTTGCAGAGGGTGCTCCAGCAGAAATTTTTAATGTGCAGTGTTTCTGCGGCAAGTCATACTTTTGCTTCTCCTCTATGATGTAATTACAGAGCTCTAAATAGTCTTGTGGCAGCCTGGAGGAGGGGTCTACAGGGCACCTTACATCATATCCTAATGAATTAGCTAAACCTGCAGTAGTGTATATTCTATGAGAACTCTATTTTTATTGGGAGTGCCACATTGCGGCAAACACATTGGACACTTTTGACAAATGTTTGGGACCATTGGCATTTATACAGCGATCAGTGCTATAAAAATGAACTGATTACTGTGTAAATGTCATTGGCAGGGAAGGGGTCAACACTAGGGGGCGATCAAGGGGTTAAATGTGTTCCCTAGGGAGTGATTCTAACTGTGGGGGGAGGGGACTGACTAGGGAAAGAGACTGAATAGTGTTCCTACATACTGGGAACAGACGGATCGGTCTCCTCTGCCCTGAAAGGATGAGAATTCTCATAATCCAAAACACTCGCATATCAAGGCGAGTTTAACCATAGAAGTCAATGGAAACAAAAATAATTTGTTCCGCATTGACTTCAATGGCATGCGATACCGCATGTGGCCAGAGAGCTTTGGAAACACTCAAAAAAGGCCAGAGGACAGCTCAGCTGACCTCAGAAAACCTCGGAAAGGCTCAGAAACACCTGGGAACTGAGCATTTCCGAACGGCTCCACTCGGCTCTGCTTGGCTCCGGCACCCCTGCACCTCAGGCCAAATGCGGTACTGCACATCCTAATACAGGCCTGCTGATATTTATATTCACAAAGAGTTAGGCCAGCTTATCAGTAGATAAGCCGACCTAACTCAGAATCTACGCCGACTTATGTTTAAGTGTATTCTCAAACAGAGATACGCTTAAACATATCTAAGATACGACGGCTTGCGCCGTCCTATCTTAGGTTGCAATATTGAGGCTGGCCGCTAGGTGGCACTTCCATTGCGGTCGGCGTAGAATATGTAAATTAGTAGATACGCCGATTCACGAACGTACGCCCGGCCGCCGCAGTACATTTACGCCGTTTCCGTAAGGCATTATCAGGCCTAAAGTTATTCCATCTATTAGATGGAATAGTAATGTTAAAGTATGGCCGCCGTTCCCGCTTCGAGATTCGAAATTTTTACGTTGTTTGCGTAAGTTGTCCGCGAATAGCGATTTATGTCGTTTACGTCCACGTCGAAATTAATAGGCCCGTGCGGAGCCGCAATGCACACTGGGAAATGTAGGCGCCCGGCTCATGCGCAGCTAAAAAAAAACGTAAAAAACGTAAAGTCGAACCCCATTAACATAAAACACACCCCCTTACACACATTTGAATTAGGCGCCCTTACGCCCGCCCGCTTTAGGCTACGCCGCCGTAACTTAGCAGGCAAGTACATTGTGAATCATGTACTTGCCTAGCTAACTTACGGCGGCGTAGCATAAACACGCTAAGCTACGCTGCCGCAAGTTTAGGCCAATGTACCTGAATCTACCTATTAGTGTACATTTCTCTTTTTCTTGTGACTATAGGCTGAAGATGCAACAGGAGGTCTTTTAATTGTAACAATAAAAAAAATTCTTATGTGTGTCATTAGACTGATTTGTAATAAACAATAATTTTATATAGTGAATATACATTGATACATGAAATGTAATATTATTTTTTTTTGACAATTATAGGACTTTGTTTCATTCTAGAAATATTGAAGGCACAAAGCAGAACAGCTGGTTTGAAGTTAAGCTCCCTATTAATAGACTGAACAAGTACTGATCTAATCAGGTTATGTCTGGTCAAGCTCCTTTGTATAGTGTGGATGTTCAATAGTCTCTCTAGACAGGGTGTTTTTTGTCCCCCTCCTAGGCTTTGATCTCATTTACACTTGTTATCAGGCAGACATTAGCCTTCACATCTACTGCCCATTATTATACTGTTATGACATCCTAATACTACATGTGTAGTTCATGTGAATAGACATTGGCTTAATTTACAAATGTTTGATGAATAGTGTAGATGTATGACTACTTCATTAGAGTTAACAGTTAAATGATAATTTTATCATCAGACATACAAAGCCTCTGGATCTAGAATTCCATATTAGCCATATACTCTACATACTATGGCATGATACAGATGGTTTCAATAGGGTTGTCCCGATACCACTTTTTTAGGACCGAGTACAAGTACCGATACTTTTTTTCGTGTACTCGCCGATACCGAATACGATACTTTTTTTTAAATGCAGCCACGTGTCCCCAAATGCAGCCTTGTGTCCCCAAATGCAGCCTTGTCCCTTAATTCAGCCATGTCCCTAAATTCAGCCATGTCCCTAAATTCAGCCATGTCCCTAATGCAGCCTTGTGTCCCTAAATTCAGCCATGTCCCTAATGCAGCCTTGTGTCCCTAAATTCAGCCATGTCCCTAATGCAGCCTTGTGTCCCTAAATTCAGCCATGTCCCTAATGCAGCCTTGTGTCCCTAAATTCAGCCATGTCCCTAAATTCAGCTATGTCCCTAAATTCAGCCATGTCCCTAATTCAGCCATGTCCCTAATTCAGCCATGTCCCTAATGCAGCCATGTGTCCCTAAATTCAGCCATGTCCCTAATGCAGCCTTGTGTCCCTAAATTCAGCCATGTCCCTAAATTCAGCCATGTCCCTAAATTCAGCCATGTCCCTAAATTCAGCCATGTCCCTAATGCAGCCTTGTGTCCCCTAAGACAAAGCCAAGTCAATCCCCCCCTCCCCCCGCCGCTGCCGACATCTAGTTACTATCAGTTACTATCAGAAACTTTTTTTTAATTCAATAAATTTTTATTGGATTGTAATAAAACAATTACAAAAATCACATATATCGATGAGATATGCAGAAATAAGAAACATGCATAAAATTTTACAACTTTTAGTCTGGATATCATAAATGGTTTACGAATGGATGTGCAAGCTATTATTGAAAAGAACTCAACAAAATAGAGAAAATCACAGTAACCCTTCAATTATAGTAGGTACCTAAACGTATGCAACATGAAGTTGGATATATATTCAATAAAAGAACATTAAGTCAACTTAGGTATTATCCTGGCTGAAAGATATATCTAGGACTTCAAGACCTCTATATTAAAGTACAAGCGATATCAATAGTCTGAAATGGCAAAGTACCAATGTTTACATGTTGTTTTCATACCAGGACTTCCAAGGGGCCCAGGATATATTATGTGTAGGTAGAGTAAGCAAAGGTATAGCCATCATCCTCTCATATGTGTAATGCAAATTTGTTAAGTCTATAACTTCCAAAATACAGGGTGGAAGTGGATCCTTCCACTTCCTGGTAATTGAAAGCCTGGCAGCCATAAGAAGATGGATAATGGAATTTCTGAGGTTTAATACAAAATTCTCAATACCCAACGAGAGCAAAGCTAAAGCAGGGTTAGGGGTAATCCTAGTGCCTGATAAAGCAGAGATAATTGCAAAGACTTCCGTCCAATATTTCGTAAGTAAAGGGCACCCCCACAGAGTATGGAATAAGTCACCCTTGATTCCGCATAACCTCCAACATTTATCTGAATGTTTGCCACCAAATTTAGATACTACATCTGGCGTATAATACCATCGTAAAGTGATTTTAATTGCTAGTTCCCATAAGGTAGTACATTTAGTAGTTGATTGATTGAATCTGCATGCGGTACGCCATTGGTCATCCGTATAAGATTGACCTAGATCTTTTTCCCACTGTAAATGTGAGGGTTTTTTTGAAAATATTTGTTTGTCTTGGAGCAAATTATAAAAAATGGTGATACCTTTTTTCTTTGGTTCAGGCGAGGAAAGATAAGACCACATTGAGGAGTGGATTAGAATATTTTTTACGGACAGTTTTTGCAACCGGAACACCTTCTCTGCTCCTGTCATTGGACGCAGAGAAGGCGTTTGACAGAGTCAATTGGTCATATCTATCACTTACCCTACAGAAATTTGGCTTTGATGGCTTCATTCTCAAAGCAATTCTAGCCCTTTACTCCAACCCTACGGCACGTGTTTTCAATTCTAACATGCTATCCAAACCTTTCCGTATCACGAATGGTACTAGGCAGGGCTGCCCATTATCCCCCTTAGTATTTAACCTAATGATTGAACCTTTGGCGGAACATATTAGATCTAATCCGGTTGTGTCGGGTATATCTGTTGGCGGCCGTACCCACAAGATTAGCCTATTTGCGGACGATATAATATTACTGCTGTCATCCCCATTTTCTTCTCTTATGGAAGTTCGGAAAATTCTGACCTGGTTTAGTGAAGTTTCTTTCTATAGAGTCAATGACTACAAATCCTATGCCATGGATATAGGTATTGATGCTGTAACGAACAATCTGCTTCAGCACCAGTTCCCTTACTCTTGGGCGGAAGACAGCATTCCGTATCTTGGCGTCCACCTGTCCAGGAACACTAGAACTCTATTTACGCATAATTACATTCCCCTTTAAAAAAAGATTACAAACTGACTTGACAAATTTAGGCAAACATGAGTTTTCCTGGTGGGGTAGAATGTCTGCTTTCAAAATGATGCATCTACCTCAAGTACTTTACTTGTTTAGATGTTTACCAATACCTATCCCCATCCACTTCTTCAAATCCTTACAATCTATCCTTTCTAAGTTCATATGGAAAGGAAAGAAGTCAAGATGTGCCCACTATAAATTAATTAAACATAAGAGGTGGGGGGGAGTGGGATACATTGATTTCCGTGATTACTTCCATTCCTCTATATTATCCCAATTGAAGGAATGGTTCCAAAACTCTCCGACTACATCTTGGGGTCAGATTGAGTCCTCCTATTGCTGTCATGGCCCTGCCAATCTATGGCTGTTTGGCGCACACATAGGGATCAAAATCCCCACGCAACTTCCTCCCACGATGAAGGTATCCATTGCTACCTGGCTCACAGTTTTAAAATCAGTAGACTCTAATATTTCTAATTTCTCTAACCGCGTAGTCCACGCACCATTGAACGCACTAAGGCTAGTTTTGAAACATGTTCCACTAGATCTTTGGGGGAATCACGGTGTTATGTACATCCGTGACCTATATGATGATAAGGGTATGATTAAGCCATTCCAATCCATACAATCTGAATTTGATCTGCCACTATCCTAACTTAATCATTTTTCTCTTATAAAAAACTGTTTGCAAAAACTATCAGAAACTTTGATAGACATGTCACCCGTCGTATCAAAGTGCCTGGGCAAGGGGGAGGGGCTATACCTGACGGTGCGGCGGGGAAACACACAGCTATTCAAATGCAAATGACAGCTGTTGTGTAACCCCAGCGCATAGTAACTAGATGTCGGCAGCGGCGGGGGGGGGATTGACTTTGCTTTGTCTAAGGCGGCAGCGGCAGCAGCTCTCCTCTCCCCCATACGAGGACTGCTCTGCTCCGCTCTCCGCCCCCTCTCCACCCGCACTCCACCCCCTCTCCACCCCCTCTCCACCCGCACTCGGAAAAAAAAAAAAGTATTCTATCTGGCATCGGGAGTATTTGCGCGAGTACAAGTACTAGCGCAAATACTCGGTATCGGTCCCGATACCGATACTAGTATCGGTATCGGGACAACCCTAGATTTCAAGCAAGTCAAGTTGGTGGACAGTAGGAGGCTGGTCCCAGCTTTGTAATCTGTCATGCCCAATAAGAGCATAAAACAAAAGAAATGTAATACACTCAACGATCACTCCATAAACAGCAGAGTGAGTAGAACTGACATGGGCTGAATGATGGGTGTGAATGTTGGGCCATGCAAAGGTTCAAGTGATTATTTTGATGCCAGGTCCATGCTGATTCCTCAGGAAAAAAATAACAATCACCTAATTTCATTCTACCAATTTTTTTCCAACAATTTATTTCAGCTCTGTGCTTTTAGCCATTGCCCGACTCTGTTACACACTAGTAAACTATAAGAATGTAGGGGTATGTTCTAGGGCTGCGGAAATTAACGATTAATTCCTCGATTAATCGTTAATTTCTTTGATTGATCAAAATTATTTTGATCGGTACGATCCGCGGATTGAGCTTCGCTGTCTTGCCCATAGGAAAGGCCGCGGCTTCCGCCTAGCTCGCGGCCATCTTGGTACACCCAGCAGCAGCCTAGTAGCGGCGTGCTGATGTCATTATCACCCGCCTGCTTGTGTCGTCTGCGGGGGGAGATGTGGACATTACAGTATGGGGGGAGATGTGGACATTACAGTATGGGGGAAGATGTGGACATTACAGTATGGGGGGAGATGTGGACATTAAAGTATGGGGGAAGATGTGGACATTACAGTATGGGGGAAGATGTGGATATTACAGTGGGGGGAGATGTGGACATTACAGTATGGGGGGAGATGTGGATATTACAGTATGGGGGAAGATGTGGACATTACAGTATGGGGGGAGATGTGGACATTACAGTATGGGGGGAGATGTGGATATTACAGTGGGGGGAGATGTGAATATTACAGTATGGGGGGGAGATGTGGACATTACAGTATGAGGGGGGATGTGGACATTACAGTAGGGGGAGATGTGGATATTACAGTGGGGGGAGATGTGGACATTACAGTATGGGGGGAGATGTGGATATTACAGTATGGGGGGAGATGTGGATATTACAGGGGGGGGGGGGGGAGATGTGGACATTACAGTGGGGGGAGATGTGGACATTACAGTATGGGGGAAGATGTGGATATTACAGTATGGGGGAAGATGTTTATATTACAGTGGGGGGAGATGTGGACATTACAGTATGGGGGGAGATGTGGACATTACAGTATGGGGGAGATGTGGATATTACAGTATGGGGGAGATGTGGATATTACAGTAGGGGGAGATGTGGATATTACAGTATGGGGGAGATGTGGAAATTACAGTATGGGGGAAGATGTGGATATTACAGTATGGGGGAGATGTGGACATTACAGTATGGGGGAAGATGTGGATATTACAGTAGGGGGAGATGTGGATATTACAGTATGGGGGAGATGTGGAAATTACAGTATGGGGGAAGATGTGGATATTACAGTATGGGGGAAGATGTGGATATTACAGTAGGGGGAGATGTGGATATTACAGTATGGGGGAGATGTGGACATTACAGTATGGGGGGAGATGTGGACATTACAGTATGGGGGGGAGATGTGGATATTACAGTATGGGGGGAGATGTGGATATTACAGTATGGGGGAAGATGTGGATATTACAGTGGGGGGGGGAGATGTGGACATTACAGTATGGGGGGAGATGTGGATATTACAGTATGGGGGGAGATGTGGATATTACAGTATGGGGGAAGATGTGGACATTACAGTGGGGGAAGATGTGGACATTACAGTATGGGGGGATATGTGGACATTACAGTGGGGGGGAGATGTGGATATTACAGTGGGGACTATATATGGTGGTGATCCGAAAAATTATCCGATCAGTCTTACAAGTTTAATAAAAAAAAAATTGAAAACTGTATGTGCGTTTATAATGAATCGAAATTTGTCAACTAATTGATTAAAAAAAAATATTAATTAAATACAAAATTTTAATCAATAACAGCCCTAGTATGTTCCCCTGCCCTAGTTTGCCCCCCCCCCCCTGCCCTATATACAATGGCTGGACATAAAATGGAAAATATCACAACAGTATTCAGAAATTAGATGTGTACAATTTTAGTATTCCAAAAAATGTATGTTTACACTTTATTCAGCTCTCTGCTTTTAGCCAATCCTCTCCCCTGTCTAATTCACAGTTGGAGCAGTGGCTATTGGTGTGCACCAGGCATCCACAGACTAGTAAACAAAAAGTACAAAGGAGTATGTTTACCCACCCTAGTAAGGGTGCTATCTGTCCGTAACAAAATTATCTTCATCTCCTATTGTGCATACCTCCCAACTTTTTGAGATGGGAACAAGGGACAGCTTTTAGCAAAAGTACTTAGGCATAAGACACACCCCTTAAAGAAGAATTATACAAAAAATTATTAGTTAAACCCACAAGTGTGTTTTTTTTTTTTTTTTTTTTACCACTAATATTCCTTTATACTGGCTTTCAAAATTTACAAATGAAACAATTTAGAAATTGGATGAAAGGATTAATACTGGGAAACACGTTTTGAATGGTAAAAAGTGCATTTTATATACAGTATATAGATCAGATCAAAATAAGGGACAAAGAAGAGAGGGACACATGGACTTTATTCCAAATCAGGGACAGTCCCTCCAAATCAGGGATAGTTGGGAGCTATGTATTGTGGGTGATCCTCAGTTAGAATCCCCCCTTATGTGATGGTCAGTAGAGGGAAGTCTCCTAAAACTCTCCTAAAAGTTTGTGGTCAGTGGAAGGAAACCTTCCCTCCTACATTCCTACATTCCTACATTGGTGGTCAGTAGAAGGAAGAATTCTCCTTTATGTTCATTGTCAGTAGAAGGAAACATATTCTCTGTATGTGTGGAGTCAGTAGGAAGAAGAATGCCTCTTAACATGCGTGTTCAATGGAAGACAGAATGCCCCCTTTCGTTGATGGTGAGTAGGGCAAAGAATGCCCCCTTTCGTTGATGGTCAGTAGGGGAAAGAATGCCCCCTGTCGGTTATTAATAGAAGGAAGAATGCTTACTTCCACGCACTAGCTACCCGCTAGCTATCAGTAACTTTAAAGTGATTGTAAAGTAATGAGAAAAAAGTGATGAGCGCAACAGTTTAGAATTAAATAATAAATAAATAAATAATTGTGCAAAGAGCTAAATGTTCCAAAGTCCAATATGTGCAATAATATGAAGCAAAATGGTAATGACAATGTAGTAGTGAAATCTTCGTGTTAAAGTGGAGGTTCACCCGGAAATGTTAATTTTTAACCTTAGATTGATGCTCATTTTGTCTAGGGGAATCGGCTAATTTTTTTTTAAATTGAAGCTGTACTTACCGTTTTAGAGCGCGATCTTCTTCGCCGCTTCCGGGTATGGGCTGCGGGACTGAGCGTTCCTTCTTGATTGACAGTCTTCCGACAGGCTTCCGATGGTCGCATCTATCGCGTCGCGATTTTCCGAAAGTAGCCGAACGTCGGTGCGCAGGCGACCCAATTTTCTTATGAGTCTTCTATACAAGGTTCTTCAAATTTCAGTGCTCACAGAGCGCTTACCTCCTTGCTGATAGTAAATGCCTTTGATAAATCTCCTGGCTTTCCCTGGTGTCCCGTTATGGCTGTGTATTTCTTCCAGCAGCTCCAATAAGAAAACCAAAAGCCGGGTTCTGGAGGTGTATAAAATTACCACAGATGTGTGTCTCAGCATGAGGGTAGACCCGTCAAAAAGAAGAAGAAGAAGAAGCTTCCCATAGCGTAATAAAGTTTTAAAATTGATTTAATAAAAAATTGTAAAAACTCTTACTTAGAGTCAAAGGATCGTATGCCAAACAATGGTGATTGCATTTGCGTCACTTTCATCCATTTAGGTATATCCGGCCCTTACATGTTACGCCACGTCACGTGGCTTCATCAGAGGTGTAAGTAAGTCTAAAGTAATACAGTAAGGGAAAAAAAGAATTTGATCCCCTGCTGATTTTGTAAGTTTGCCCTCTGAGAAAGAAATGATCAGTCTATAATTTTAATGGAAGGTTTATTTTAACAGTGAGAGACAAAATAACAACAAAAATACCTAGAAAAACACTTTTCTTAAAAGTTATAAATTGATTTACATTTAATGAGTGAAATAAGTATTTGATCCCTTCGCAAAACATGACTTTGTACTTGGTGGCAAAACCCTTGTTGGCAATCACAGGTCCGACATTTCTTGTAGTTGGCCACAAGGTTTGCACACATCTCAGGAGGGCTTTTGTCCCACTCCTCTATGCAGATCCTCTCCAGTCTCCAAGTCATTAGGGTTTCGAGGCTGATGTTTGGTAACTCAAACCTTCAGCTTCCTCCTCATATTTTCTATGAGATTAAGGTCTGGAGACTGGCTGGGCCACTTCAGGACCTTAATGTGCTTCCTCTTGAGACATTCCTTTGTTGCCTTGGCTGTGTGTTTTGGGTCATTGTCATGCTGGAATACCCATTCATGACCCATTTTCAATGGTCTGGCTGAGGGAAGGAGGTTCTAAACCAAGATTTGAGGGTACACGGCCCGGCCCATTATCCCTTTTGATGTGGTGAAGTTGTCCTGTCCCCTTAGCAGGAAAACAGTATGTTTCCCCCTCCATGTTTGACAGTGGGAATGGTGTTCTTTGGGTCATAGGCAGCATTTCTCCTTGAGTTGATGCCAAAGAGCTCGATTTTGGTCTCCTCTGACCACAACACTTTCACCCAGTTCTCTTCTGAATCATTCAGATGTTCATTAGCAACCTTCAGACGGGCCTGTACATGTGCTTTCTTGAGCAGGGGGACCTTGCGGGTGCTGCAGGATTTCACTCCTTCACGGCATAGTGTGTTGTTACCAATTGTTTTCTTGGTGACAATGGTCCCAGCTGCCTTGAGATCATTGACAAGAATCTCCCGTGTAGTTCTGGACTGATTCCTCATTGTTCTCCTTATCATTAAAACTCAATGAGTTGAGATCTTGCATGGAGCCCCAGACCAAGGAACATTGACATTTTTTTTGTGTTTCTTCCATTTGTGAATAATCACACAAACTGTTGTCACCCTCTCACCAAGCTACTTGGCGATGGTCTTGTAGCCCATTCCAGCCTTGAGTAGGTCTACAATCTTGTCCCTGACATCCTTAGACCGCTCTTTGGTTTTGGCCATTGTGGAGAGATTGGAATCAAATTGATTGCTTTTGTGGACAGGTGTCTTTTATACAGGTAACAAGCTGAGATTAGGAGCACTCCCTTTAGGAGAGTGCTCCTAATCTCAGCTTGTTAACTGTATAGAAGACACCTGAGAGCCATAAATATTGCTGATTTGATAGGGGATCAAATACTTATTTCAGTAATTACACACAGTCGTGCTCATCAGTTTACATACCCTGGCAGAAGTTTATGATTTCTTGGCCATTTTTCAGAGAATATGAATGATAACAAAATCTTTTCTTTCACTCATGGTTAGTGTTTGGTTGGAGCCATTTATTATTAATCAACTGTGTTTACTCTTTTTAAATCATAATGACAACAGAAACTACCCAAATGATCCTGATCAAAAGGTTTTTTAATACCGTGTATTGCCCCTCTGATGTGTTTCATTCCACCCCCCCCCCCCCACAGGGCTTAATCGTAGAAGTGGTTGATGTGCTGTTAGTACAGCACTGACTGTGGCTCTGCTTCCTGTTACTAAGGGTGCCATCACAAAGCTGATTGCGTCTCTGCGCCATGCTAATAGTGGTGTCAGTACTGTACTGGTTGCGTCCATAGTTAAAGTCAAAGTTGATAAGAGAGGGGGGGGGGTGTTGCCGCCGGCTGCCCCAAAATTACAGTTGCCGTCCGACATTGCAGTATATTTTAGTGGATAAGCAGGGGGAGGCGCAGGGTGATATCTTCTTACCCCAACTCCCGTGCTGCCTCCACTGGCTACTCTTCCTGTGCGGGAAAACTTCCTCTATCGCGGGACTGCGGTAAAAATGTGTCTATGCATGAAAGTCCCACAGAATCTGTGCGGGTTGGGAGGTATGGTTGAGTCTCTGCACCATGTTAACAGTGATGACAGTACAATACTGGTTGCATCTCTGCACCATGTTAATAATGGTGTCAGTACAGTACTGGTGGTGTCAATACAGTACTGGTTGCATCTCTGCACACTGTTTCTGGTTGTGTCAGCACAGAACTGACAGTGTCTCTATGCCATATTGATGGTGGTGTCAGTACAGTACTGATTGTTGCTCTGTGCCCTGTTTCTGGTGGTGTCAGTTGGATACTGATTGTGGCTCTGCACCATGTTTATGGTGGTTTAGAGTATAGTACTGATTTGGGGGAAATTTACTAAAAGTGGAACACTCAGAATCTGGCGCAGCTGTGCACGGCAGCCAATCAGCTTCTAACTTCAGCTTGTTCAGATAACCTTTGACAATAAAACCTAGAAGCTGATTGGTTTCTCTGCAGAGCTGCACCAGATTTTTCACTCTCCAGTTTTAGTAAATCTCCCTCTGCAAATGTACTTCTTGTGGTGTCAGTCTGTTGCTGACAGTTTTTCTGCACAGCTGTTTGGGAATGTGGAGGCTAGAGTTTTTATTCTGTGGAGAAGAGGGTTTGGTGATTACAAGAATTGTCTGCATGGGCATATCTTTGTATGGGGATTAATAATCAATAACATTAGCTGCACCCCCCATTTACAGTAAATTAGCTATGCCTACGTTTTGCCACAGCTAGCTTTGATACGTGATCAAATATGGCTGTTGCTCCCTTCCACCAGGTACATACAGTATATAACAACTACCGTAATTACACATATAATCAAGTCTTTAAATCAATAGTGTATATCAATGCTAATATTTACTTAGAACTGATCTTTAAATGTTTATTTAAAGAAAAAAAAGGATATACATTCCATTTAATGCCATATAAATATATTGAATGTATTCTGATACACAATGTATTTTGTCTTGTGGTGGTGCTGTATGCCCTGAGCGGTGGCCCCTAGGAGAAGATTAGTGCAGCAGAGTGGCACAGTAACTCATGTATAGCCAATGTAACTAAAAACTATTGCTGACCTTGTAGAGTTGCTGAACCATGTACAGGAGGACAGGAAATAAAACCAGAAACGGGGAGCTTCACAGTCACCAGTCTGCCCGGTACACATTTTAATAACAAGCCACGTATTTCAAGAATGGTGATGTTCAGGTTAGGTAAAACCATATTTGTATGTGGGCAGTGTACAGTATGTAAAGTGCTACTTAAATTGCCACTGCTATATAAATACCTGTAATAATAAAAAAGGAACGCCACACTTTATTTTTGCAGTTAAACAGCCCCCTCCTAACCCACAGAGCAGTTTATGTTGAGAGAGTCTAATTGTGTTCCCTGCAAATGTAAAAGTCCTAAATTAATGGGTAATAAATTGGAAACACAATCATAAATGTTATAGCAATCTCCTTGCTATATTACAGTAAATGCACATATTTTTTTGACCAGACCAGCACAGTCCACCACTAAAGCCACCAGGCCCACACATATTCTATCTGCAGCCCCCAGATCCATACAGACCCCCACCACAGCAACAAGACCCAAAAGTGCTCCTTACTAAACAAAAGCCAGCATGACCAGACAGCCACTAGAGTCACACAGACCCACATCACCACTGCAACCACCAAACCCACCTCCACAACCACCAGACCAACATCACTACTGCAACCACCAGACCCACCTTCACAGCCACTAGCAACTGGACTAAAACAAACTTTCCCCCAACAATATCTGGCACAGACTCTCACCACTGCCAACATAGCAACTACCAGACTCACCTCCACAGCCACCAGCAACCATACCCAAACAGACTCCTTCACCCAACAATATCCAGCATATAGTCACTAGAGCTACCAAACCTACACGCTCTCACTACTGCCATCATAGTAACTACCAAACCCACCTATATAGCCAGCACACCCACACAGGACCCCCATTACCATTGAAACCACCAGACCCACTTCCACAACCACCAGACTCACATTGCTTTGCAGCCACTGTTCACCTCCACAGCCACCAGCACCAGGCCCAAACAGACTAAGTCCCAAACAATAGCCAGCATACACAGGCAATTACTATCATTACAGCAACCAGATCTACACAGACCTCGTACTATTATAGTTACCAGATCCACACAGACCTCCTACTATTACAGCCACCAGATCCACGTAGACCAATACAGCCACCAGATCCACACACACTTCCTCACTACCACAGCCTTTACATCTACACCCTCCCCCACAGTCACCAAAAGCACAGACCTCCACCACAACTGCCAGACTCTCCACAGCCACCAGTCATACACCACTGAAGATATCAGAAACACACAGACCCACAATGCAATCTTCATACACATACAGACATTCATACCCAAAGTACTAGAGGCCCCGCCTGGTGAGAAGGCATTTTCGCCCCCCTCACCCCACTTCTAAACTCATTTCCAACAGCAGAACACCCCCTCCCCCCGCTTCTCAACTTTCTTTAATGTGACATGTCACTGTCGTCAGGGCCCCCCCGCTTCTCATTTTTAATGTGCCATGTCATTTTGCTTAGGGCCCCAGGGAGGTCAGGATCGGCACTGCAGACAACCACTGCAGCCACCAAAGGTAAAGCTACCCTGTAATGTGTGTCCAAGGTCTCAGGAGAAAAAGCTAGCTGCACATAAGAGCTGTAGTAAGCACATCTTTAGATGATGTCGGAACAGTGGTGTGGTGGCTATGGTCAGTCTGTAATGTATAACTTAGAAATTAGGTAACCTTACATGATGTAGGTTTACTTTTAAGGCCCATTTACACATTTATATTTCTTTTTACCATGTAATAATGCAAGACATGTTAATGTTCCGGTCCAGTCCTAAATCCAGGGCTTTGCCGTGCCATACACACACACACTCCATTTTACTACTTTCTCAATGGACATACCCACTGTACCACAATGCATTTATGTTTTTGCATACCACAATACACAGATGTGAACCATTAGTGAATTCTAGTGAGCTGGATTTGGAACAATGGTGCAAGTATGGTTTTCTATGCACTAATGGGCATCAACAGTGCATTCATAATGAATGGGCTGCCCTAAAGCAACACTCCTTACTGCACAAAAAGGTGGTAAGTTAAGCTGATGCACTGACACAAAAAAAAAAAATGTGCCCTAAAGAAACAGTAGAGCAAAAATAGTGGCCACAGAGTCAAAACTGAGATTGGTACAATGTTGCAAGTAACTAAACAAATAAAGTAGGTGCTAATCCCCTTAAATGTGCACTTGTGATCCATGTTTAAATGTATGCATTCAAAATTCTGGCATCGATTAATATCATCCAAAGACCATAAATAACATCAACCTATTAGAGTAAAAACATATATCACAAACATTTATATTGAATCAATGATAAAACTTGTGAAGAATGAAAAAATATATAAAATAAAAAATGAAAAAGTAACAAAAATAAGTCCACGAACAGTGGTCCACCACTAGTGATGCTACGAGTGCACTCACCAGAGTCCTAATACCACCAGGACCAGTCAAGCCTTTTTAGATTTTTTGGCCTACAAAGTCCGAAGCCAAATTCACTCCTTCCTTAAACAACCAGCATGGCCTCCTCCAAAACCAAATTTTCCCATGGGCAGATGAGCACCAAACCCAGCTTCTAAGACATGAGTCTTATGCGCTTGTGCAGATATCCTGGATCTGCTAAGCTTTGTAGTCCTCCTTTGTCACTCCTTAACTATTGGGCAGTGGGATGCTTGTACATGGTGTGAATAACTGGCAGAGAAAGATTCACATAGCGTAATTCCGTTTTTGTTATAAAAATCAAATAGTTTAAAACATATCCACTCACATGGTATAGGAAAAAAATAGGCACAAAACCAGAAGCGGAAGTCCACAACAACCTGCGTCCCACCGGCCAGAAATTACGTCACCATCTGTGGTCACCTGAGGCATTTTTCCCCTCCCACAGGGCATTATGAAAGGATATCATTTCTGTAATTTCCAGCCAGTGGGGGTCAGTGACAGGACAAAATCATCTAGAGCCCAGGGAAAACATGCCGAACTGCAAACCCCCCATTAGAAAAAAAATCTCCTAGCACAACATCCCCCCCCCCGCACACCATATCACCTCTTCTAGCACTAAGCCCGAAATCGGACCTCATAGCACAAATTATCTTTGCCCATCCTCCTACCAACACAAATACCACTCCTAGCACACACACAGAACTCACTGTCCCCTCTTAGAACAATTCTTACCCCTTGCTGCCCACAAATTCCCTCCCCTCCTTGCTGTGCCCCCCCCACCTCACATGATACCACAGTGTCCAAGGCAGCTGCTACCCCTGCCCACTTCTTGAGCCGGCCCTAGTGGGGGTCTGAGACAGTTGAAAGACCAAATATAAATGGAAAGCATGTCTTGGATTCATTCCATTAGCGCTTGGGCCAATGTATATATTTTTCCCCTAACATTGGAAAGATTATCCATATCTTCATTTGTGTTCTTTACATCGAAGTATAAAAATAACTTTTAAAATACAGTTTCAGTTGATTTTGGGAGTATCACATTTACCAGTTTGAAGTATTCATTTTTATGCAATAGAGATGGCTCTAAAGAATTGCTATTACTTGACATTCATCAACTGCTACGGTGGGATTCAGCCATCCCAAAATACATATAAGTGGGTCTAAAAAAGTTCTGGTTTCAAATACCAAAGTTTAGTGCTAAAATAACAATAGGCTAGAGGAAGGCCAGTTTATGTTTTACCATCATAATTTCATGATGCTTACCAAAATGACATGGCCTGGCTTGCATTGCCACCTACACCTCACCGTGTCTCCTAGCATTAGACTTTATTTATCAATATGTCTTCGGGAAGGGCTGTGTTGGGCTGTATTTTTCTCCAATAGCTAAAAATATTTTTTTATTCTCAAAGTTTAGAGAAGATTTATATATAACACCTTGATTAATATGGTCCATGTTTTCATATAAAATTTGAATGAGGCTCTTCCTAACCCCATTGAAAATGTAATTAATCTAGTTGCAGCTCAGAATGTCTGTTCCACTGTGTATGCTCTTGCCATCTAGTGGACAAATAGGGAACTGCCCACTGACACACAGAGCCTCTAAAATCACCAGGGACCAGATGTAAACTACACAGTGCACTGTCGTTGCTAGATCAGAAGGTCATGACTGGGGTTCATAATTGGGGGCATACTAGTTAACCACTTAAGCCCCGGACCAATATGCTGCTAAATGCCCAAAGGCGTTTTTACAATTCGGCACTGCGTCGCTTTAACAGACAATTGCGCGGTCGTGCGACGTGGCTCCCAAACAAAATTGGCGTCCTTTTTTCCCCACAAATAGAGCTTTCTTTTGGTGGTATTTGATCGCCTCTGCGGGTTTTTTTTTTTCCGCTATAAACAAAAATAGAGCGACAATTTTGAAAAAAATTTAATATTTTTTACTTTTTGCTGTAATAAATATCCCCCAAAAACATATATAACATTTTTTTTCCCTCAGTTTAGGCCGATACGTATTCTTCTACCTATTTTTGGTAAAAAAAATCGCAATAAGCGTTTATCGATTGGTTTGCGCAAAATTTATAGCGTTTACAAAATAGGGGATCGTTTCATTATTTTTTTTTTTTACTACTAATGGCGGCGATCAGCGTTTTTTTTTCGTGACTGCGGCATTATGGCGGACACTTCGGACAATTTTGACACATTTTTGGGACCATTGTCATTTTCACAGCAAAAAATGCATTTAAATTGCATTGTTTATTGTGAAAATGACAGTTGCAGTTTGGGAGTTAACCACAGGGGGCGCTGTAGGAGTTAGGGTTCACCTAGTGTGTGTTTACAACTGTAGGGGGGTGTGGCTGTAGGACTGACGTCATCGATCGAGTCTCCCTATAAAAGGGATGACTCGATCGATGCAGCCACCACAGTGAAGCACGGGGAAGCGATCACGATAGCCGCGCCGTCGTCCCGGATCGCTCCCCGCGGGAATCCGACCGCCGCATGTAGCGGGGGGGTCCCGATCGGACCCCCGACCCGCGGGAAAGGCAAGGACGTACCTGTACACCCATTTGCCTGTACGTGCCATTCTGTGGACGTACATGTACATGCGGCGGTCGGGAAGTGGTTAAAAGCTGTGTTTCAATTCAAGTACATCTGAGAAACATAGCATTTGATATAAAAAGTCTATGTCTGATCTTCTATAAAAAGAAAAAAATATATCTGTAAGGCAAAGGCATAATGAGCTAGTATGCACTGCATACTAGCTCATTATGAAATACTTACCTTAGAACAAGACGTTGGTATCTAATCCCGGTCTACGCCGAAGGAGCTGACATTTTGCCCTTGGCATGTCTTCCGGGTTCGCGGCTCTAGCGCTGTGAGTGTCTGGAGTCTTCTTCCAGATAAGATCCGCTTGCGTCTGCCGGACCTTCAGCCGGACATTAACAGCGCATGTGCTGCTGACGTCAGCGGCTATATGCAAGCTGTACGGTTTAGGAGGTATTCACCTTGCATACAGCCGCTCATTTTACCTACAGGTAAGCCTTATTGTAGGCTTACCTGTAGGTAAAAATAAAAAAAAATGGGCATACAACCGTTTTAAAAGGATATGCTGCATCTACAGAAACTAGATATTTGCAATGCAGAAAATTGTGTTTGTTTTTGTATTCATTTCACAAATTTTTTTGGTTTTCGTTTTTCGGGTCATTCGTTATGATTTCAATTGGTAAATTTGAAAATCCGAAAATAAGAAAGAAAACCCGAAAATTCAAAAGAATAACTAACAAATAAATAACTATTAAATTATAGATATTGGAATTTCATTTTAAATTTGTCTGTTAGTGAACGTAACGAATATGAGTTTATCCGAAGTTTTGAATTATCCTAAATAACGAATGACGTATTTAAACAAATGGAATGGAACAAATTAATAATAAATAATAACAAGTTTTTATTATTATTGTTATTTATTATTATTATTATTATTAATTAGTTATGTTCCATTCGTTTAGATATGGCATTCGTTATTTTGGATAATTCGTAACCGTAAATTCATATTCGTTACGTTCACAAACAGACAAATTTGAAAGGAAATTCCAATATCTATAATTTAATAGTTAGTAATAGTTAAGTTCATTATTAGTTAGTTTTTATTTCAGATTTTCGGGTTTTTGTATTTTCAAATTTTGGAATTACAAATTTTTGAATATTCAAATTTATGAATATTAAATAAAAATCATTAAATGGGAAATATCAAAATTAACGAATTTGTCAATATTTGTTAAAAAAAAACTAATCTGGAACTAAAAGAATTGCACATGTCTAACAGAAGCTGTGCAATGCAAAGCAGGTCTCATACAGTATAGCAATGACATTTGTATTGCTCAATTAGAGTCAATAAGATTTTGCTAACTTGAATTTGATGTGCACTCCAATCTCTTGGATCTCTTCCCTATTAAATCTGGTTCTTAAAGGGTTAAAGAGCAGTCAAAGGTACCTTAGGCAATGAATCCTTACAATTTCCAAATTGACTTACACTGTCTGCCTCTGCCCCCACTTCCTCAATAATGATACCTGTGTTTTTTGGGGAGATGTTTTTAATGAAATTGGGATTTTTGCGTTAAATACTGAATGCGGTATTTGTTTGATTTAGCAGTAATTACTGCATTATTTAATGCAGTAATTTACCGCATTAAGCTGGTTGCTAAAGAGTGGGCCGGGAAGCCGGCCGCCGCGTCCTTAACCACGGATAAATCAAATGTCAGCGGGTTCCTCACTGACAGCTGAATATAAAAAAAATGCAAACAATTAAAGATGAAAAACAAAAAAAATGTGTGAGGTCAGGAAAGCCATGTTAGACCGGTCCATGCTGTGCTGGGTGGCTCCGCCCCTTACCTATATAAGAACTGTCAAACGGCAGAGCGTGCAGTAGGCGTTTTTTTTTCTTCGGATCAGCGGTGCATGGGCAGTGTGATTGACAATAGATCTACATCGTTGGACACTTTTTTTTTTTAAATAAAGGAATTGTCATACATTGTCTCTGTGTTTTTATTACTTTTTTACACTTTTTTGGTGAATGGGTAGAAGTATGATGTACTCATTCACCCAAGGTGAGTGCTGGGATCTGGGAGCTTCCAGTTTCAGATAAGCCCCCTGCCCGAAGACCCCATCGCCCATGTTGAGGGCATGTGGCCTGGTATGTTTCAGGTGGGGGGCACTCAGTCTGGTATGGATTTTGGGTGGACCCCATTCGTTTTTTTTTTCTTTTTTTAGCGTGGGGTTCCCTTTAAAATCCATACCAGAACAGGGCTTGGTATATATTGGCGGGAGGGCCCCATGCTGTTTTTCTGTTTCTTCATTTTTAATTGTCGACTTTTTTTTTTTTCCACATTCAGCTGTCAGCGGATAATTTGCTGACATATGATGAGTCATCCATTGTTAATGACATGGCGGTCCGCTTCCGGAACGTTCCTTTGCAACCAGCTATTTGTCAAAAAACAATGAATTGGACTTAAAGTATAACTAAAGGCAAAACTTTATTTTTAGTTTTAGACAGAGGGTTGATGGGTTCAAATGCATGTCAGTTTTGATTGTAGTCTGTGCCCCTGTTAAAGCTGCGTTCCGCCCAAAATGGAACTTTGGCTTTAAGGAATTCTGACGCCCTGACATTTGGCATGTCATATTTTTTTGGGGGGGCGGGTACCTAGTTTTGATAGGTACCCAGCTGCCATTTCTGCCCGGAGGCGCCTAGGCAGCCCCTCTCTTCCTGCAATCTTCTGGGACACATTACGTTCAGGATGTGCAGCGCGTCTCGCCCATTCGCAGTGCGCACACGGCTGTAAAGCTGTCACAGCCGGGTGCCCACACTAGTGATGCCGGTGCCGCGGAGAGGAGAGGGAGAGAGCCGAGGCTTTGGGTGGCCGCATCGCTGGACCGTGGGATAGGTGAGTGGGTGTTTATTAAAACGTTTTGTAGCTGCTGACTTTTAATAAACACCAAAACGGCTGGAACGCCACTTTAAGGAGATTCACTCTCTCTATTATCATTTCCTATTTACCATTATCATTGAAAGTGAAGAAAATCCCAAATTTTGGGTTGTCCCCAGAAAAGTAATAGAGGGAAAATCTTCCAATGGTCCTGGGGGGTCCCTAAGGATTTCCCTTAATTTGCAGGGATTTCCTCTCACTTCCTGTTTGGCTATGGGACAGGAAGTAAGGGGAAACCTCCGCAATGGGACACAGATGGCAAAAAAATTAATCTGGCAGATGTTCTAACCCTCCCTTGCTCTATCCAAAATGGAAAAAAGTTTGCCTAAAGTTCTTTTTAATTTGTTTTGCCTACTGATGAGAAGTTTGAATACACCTGTGTGTCTGTTACTGAATGTAATCTATTCTGCCCTGTGTCAGAGTGGGGATTGTCCTCTGGGTGTATATGTGTGTGTGTGTGCCTTTGTTCAAATAAACAGTTCATGTTCCAGCTTTGCACCCAAACGAGTCCTACTCAGTTCTTGGTTGCTGATATGCGGCTATATAATCTATTATCTATATTCAGACTGGAGGAATCGGTATATGACGGAAATGCTCAAGCGGAGTGTGGGAGGTTCTGTTACATTTCACTTTGGGCGGGGGGCTTGTGGAACTCAGCCAAAAGTGACTCCCGTCACACTCCCATGTCCCCCACTGTAATCTTCCAATACGGTGGTGGTTAATAGAAATGAGGATCTGTCATAGGCTCTCATCAAGAGTGCTTAACTATGCCCATCTTTTCCGCTCAGCTGCTCCATTCATAGAAGCTGTTGCTATCGAAAGCTATATAGCAATTTTTACCAACAATGCCATTACTAACCGCTTGAGAAAAGACTACAAAGCCTATTGTTGACACTTATTGAATAAAGCACCACTTCTCTTTGCCTGACAATCCCTGTTGCGGCATTTACATTTGTCTGGAGATTCAGATCTCATGAAGCCCCAGGGAATCCCTTAAGTTGTTGCACAGAGTATTGTGATCGTCTGCCTGCCATTTTTAAAATTTGCTTTAAAACTGAACATTAAAATGTGTCGACAAATTCTGGGGACAGGTCCTTGTTAATATTTGCCACTAGATATTGTAACTATCATGGCATGAATCTATCCATCGCTGCCGCCACACCCTATTCATGTGTCTGGCCACTTTGAGGATGCCGGGTGCATGATTTTTCAGCGGCAGGGGTGTTTTTTTGAAGCACCTGATTAGAGCCATAGGCTCTAATAGGCTTCAAAATAGGGTGGGCTGGGAGCGCAGAGCATTGTGCCATGAGCCCACCCAGGTTTTACAACAGTGAATTAATATTGGCTGTTGTAACACTGATCCTCAATCTGGCCAATCAGAAGCAGGTCTGAAACCCGTTTTATGATTGGCCGAAAAGAGAAGACTCCTGAGGCCTCGTACACATGACCAAACATGTCTGCTGAAACTGGTCCGCAGACCAGTTTCAGCGGACAGATCCGACCGTGTGTACAGCCTAGCCAGCGGACCGAAATCTCCCGCATGCGTCGAATGGATTCGATGCATGCGTGAAAGCATTTTACTTCCTGGTTTGGTGACGTGGCGGCGTCAACGTCACTGCCACGTCACCGCGCTGTCTGTCCGCGGGGATTTTGGTTTGATGGTGTGTACAGCCATCAGACCAAAACATCCGGCGGACCGTTTTCATCGGACTGTCCCGTCGTGTGTACGAGGCATGATAGGCCACCAAGGAGGAGGGAGGAAACGGAAGCTGCCGATGCCCGTGGAGAGCAGAGGAAGGGAAAGCTGTCGCCGCCGACGCTGAGTAAGGGAAGCTGCTGGTGAAGCGCTACATAGATGGAGTAAGTACACCAGACCGACAAGGGCCAATAGCCGCCACTGGGTGTACACTGCAAAGAACAGGATGTTTTTGCGTTGGGTATGGCCGTGTGGTTCTGTTTACAAATGGACAGGAAGTCTGTACAAATCAGTGACAGCCTGTACATGGCTGTTTGCATGTATTCTATTCTATTTTGAGCAGCCTGTGGTTAGGGATGACTGTGTGTCCCTGGATGCAGACAATTCACATCCAAGGGAGCGCTGTGTGCCATTATGTGATTTGCTGCAGACTGTGTCAGCCTGTCACTGATTTGTACATGCCCCAGCTTATCGGAAACACCTGGCTGTGCCCACCATAGGAATATGCTGATCTGGTTGGTGTACAGCCCTAATCATCTGTGTGCATGAGCCCTATGCATGACCTGGAGGGCTTTCTTTTGTTACTTCAAAAAGTGTTGTTTTTCTTTAAATTGAAGGTCTATTTCGTAGCATGTATTTCGACTAGTAAAGAGATAAAAGTACAAGCTCTGACTTCTGATAATAGGAAAGGCATGTCTGTGAGAGGGAGGTTAGGGCTCCCCTTTACCTGGTGGAGAGTTGCTGCTGATCACAGAGATCACCTTGCACACAGTAGAGGTTCTATCCACTGACTAAGCAATGTCACACACTGGGGAATATTACAGAACGTTGTTTCATCCGCAAACATAGACGCCATAGCTTTTTTTATCTTAAGTGCTGCATCCTTAGGAACAAGTGAAGGACAATATCCCACAACTAAACATATGGGTGGTCTATTTTGTTAACACCATTAACCAGTTAAGCCCCGGACCAATATGCAGCCTAAAGACCCAAGGTGTTTTTACAGTTCGGGACTGCGTCGCTTTAACAGACAATTGCGCGGTCGTGCGACGTGGCTCCCAAACAAAATTGGCGTCCTTTTTTCCCCACAAATAGAGATTTCTTTTGGTGGTATTTTATCACATCTGCGGTTTTTAGTTTTTGCGCTATAAACAAAAATTGAGCGACAATTTTGAAAAAAATGCAATATTTTTTACTTTTTGCTGTAATAAATATCCCCCAAAAACATATATAAAAACATTTTTTTTCCTCAGTTTAGGCCGATACGTATTCTTCTACCTATTTTTAGTAAAAAAAATCGCAATAAGCGTTTATCGATTGGTTTGCGCAAAATTTATAGCGTTTACAAAATAGGGGATAGTTTTATTGCATTTTTATAAATTTTTTTTTTTTACTACTAATGGCGGCGATCAGCGTTTTTTTTTCATGACTGCGACATTATGGCGGACACTTCGGACAATTTTGACACATTTTTGGGACCATTGTCATTTTCACAGCAAAAAATGCATTTAAATTGCATTCTTTATTGTGAAAATGACAGTTGCAGTTTGGGAGTTAACCACAGGTGGCGCTGTAGGAGTTAGGGTGCACCTAGTATGTGTTTACAACTGTAGGGGGGTGTGGCTGTAGGAATGACGTCATCGATCGTGTCTTCCCTATAAAGGGAATGACGCGATCGATGCGCCGACACAGTGAAGCACGGGGAAGCCGTGTTTACACACGGCTCTCCCCGTTCTTCAGCTCCGGGGAGCGATCGCGACGGAGCGGCTATAAACAAATAGCCGCGCCGTGGTCCCGGATCGCTCCCCGAGCGGACCCGACCTCCGCATGTAGCGGGGGGGGTCCCGATCGGACCCCCCACCCGCTAATAGGCGAGGACGTACGTGTACGCCCATGTGCCTGTACGTGCCATATAGTGGACGTATATGTACATGCGGGGGTCGGGAACTGGTTAAAGTATATCAATGGCAAAGTTTAAAAACGCATAATCTTTTCTATTTTCATTGTATTTCTATTATTTCTAGCCTACTCTTATGAATGATCTTTAAAGCGAATGTCCGCTGAAAAAAAATATTAAAGCCAGCAGCTACAAATAATACAGCTGCTGACTTTTAATATAATAATAATATAATATAATATAATAATACACATTTTTTAAAAACAAAATTTTTTTTCATGCTGAAAAATGATCGTGTGTACGCAGCATAAGTGTCATCATTTCCCAGGAGGCAATGGGGTCTTAGGACAGGAAGTTGAACCACCTAGGACCAGGAACTAGGCATATTACGAAATCTGCCTAGTAACAGTCAGATAGAAGTGAGTAAAAAAAAATATATTATTTTTTTTTACATTAAAGGCAAGCTGTTAATAGAAAGTTAATTTTTAGGGTGGAACGCTGCTTTAAGGTTGCACTATGTTTCCGTATGAAATTTCCAATAATCTGATTGTTGATATACCAAGTGCTGGTTGCTTGGAGAATGCTTGGAGAATTAAAGAGTAAGCTCAACTTTGTAGGAGAAGACGCTATGATGTTGCTCCCCAGTGCCTTACCTCACCTCCTCTGTAGCTGGAAGTCCTAAAATTATTTCTGAAGCACAGCTCTTCCCTAGACACAGATTGGCAGCGGTAGAGAGAAGGGGAGGAATGCAAATATCCTGAAGTTTGGTTGTTCTATGAAAGGAGAACATCCCATGTGCTTGTACATTGCAAATCTCTGCAGGAAATTGAGGGCTCAGAGCATACATATCTATAGAGATACATAGAATGCTTTCTTTGCTACATCTACTGCTTGCTGTGTTCAAATACTTCTTCAAACACCTCTATCTGCCATCAGGAAAAAAAAAAATGTGAGTTGTTGGAGCTGCTGAGATTTCCAACAGTGCTTCAAGGGAACAGCAGGAGACAGGGAAAAAAGGTTATATTGGTAATTTTGCTTGATTTTCCTGATATACTTAAAATAATTGAAGGTATGTTAAATGTGTACTTATGTGCCCTTCTCATGTTTGTAAAAGGTTTCCTGATAATGCACACTATTGCAGCTAGTTAGTATATATCGTTAGTAGATAAAGCCATTTACAACTCAGCCCCGAGCTCCATCACCAATCTTGTCTCCAAATATCACCCAAACCGTCCTCTCCGCTCCTCTCAAGACCTCCTGCTCTCTATGGCCCCGTACTCACGACCAAACATGTCTGCTGAAACTGGTCCGCAGGCCAGTTTCAGCAGACATGTTTGGTCGTGTGTGGGCGCGAGCGGGCCGAATTCCAGCAAACATTTGCCCGCCGGGCCTTTTCCCAGCGGACAAATATTCCTGGACTTGTTTTAAAACAGTCCGCTGGAATCCTGCCCGCTCGGACATGTACGGTCGTCAGTACAGACCTACCGTACATGTCCAGGCGCCCGCCGTCCCTCGCATGCGTCGAATGACTTCGACGCATGCGTGGAAGCATTTTAAAGGCGGGCCGCCCACGTCGCTGCGTCATTGTCGCGGCGACACCGCGTCATCGACGCGGCGACACCGTGGACACGCCCCGCGTATTGTTTACGCGCGGACTTCTGTACGATGGTGTGTACAACCATCGTACAGAAGCCCTCTGGCAGACATGTATGGTGAAAACGGTCCGACGGACCGCTTTCACCATACATGTTTGGTCGTGAGTACCCGGCCTATCTCTCTTGTCTCAACACACAGCCATTAATGTCTGTCAAAAGTGAGTACACCCCTAAGTGAAAATGTCCAAATTGGGCCCTAAGTGTAGTGTATTTTGTGTGGCCACCATTTTTTCCCCAACACTGCCTTAAAGGGACACTAAAGGCAGAATTGTTTTATTTTTTTTAAATAACAAACATGTTATACTTATCTCTGCTGTCCAGTTCGTTTTGCACAAAGTGACCCAGATCCGTGTCTTCTGGGGTCCCTCGGCGGCTGTCTCGGCTCCTCCTCGCAAAAGCTTTCCACGTTCATGCGAGCTCCCTCGCATGGTGGAAAGCTTTTGCGAGCGCGCTCCTGTGATACATCGGCGGCCATAGCCGCCGACTGTATCACTCGGCCCCGCCCCCCGGTGCGCCGCATCATCCGCTGTGATTGACAGCAGCGCCAGCCAATGGCTGCGCTGCTATCAATCCGCCCAGCCTAGCCAATCAACGGCCAGGCTGGGACCCGAACAAGATGACAAGCACGCGCCCGTGACTTTCAAACGGTGAGGTAAGTAAAACGGGGGCTCGGAGGGGGGGGGGCGCTGCTGGCATAGGATGCATTAAGGTAAAAAAACTTTTACCTTTACAACCCCTTTAACCCTCTTGGGCATGGAGTTCACCAGAGATTCACAGGTTGCCACTGGAGTCCTCTTCCACTCCTTCATTACGACATCACAGAGCTGGTGGATGTTAGAGATCTTGTGCTCCTCCATCTTCCATTTGAGGATGGCCCACAGATGCTCAATAGGGTTTAGGTTTGGAGACATACTTGGTCAGTCCATCACCTTTACCCTCAGCTTTTTTAGCAAGGCAGTGGTCATCTTGGAGGTGTGTTTGGGGTCGTTATCATGTTGGAATACTGCCCTGCAGCCCAGTTTTCAAAGGCAGGGGATCATGCTCTGCTTCAGTATGTCACAGTACATGTTGGCATTCATGATTCCCTCAATGAACTGCAGCTCACCAGTGCCGGCAGCACTCATGCAGCCCCAGACCATGACACTCCCACCACCATGCTTGACTGTAGGCAAGACACACCTGTCTTTGTATCTGAATGCCGCCACACATGCTTGGAACCATCTGAATCAAATAAGTTTATCTTAGTTTTATCAAATCACAGGACGTGGTTCCGGTAATCCATGTCCTTAGTCTGCTTGTCTTCAGCAAACTGTTTGCAGACTTTCTTGTGCATTATAATTAGAAGAGACTTCCTTCTGGAAAGACAGCCACGCAGACCAATTTGATGCAGTGTGCGGCGTATAGTCTGAGCACTGACAGGCTGACCCCACCCCTTCAACATCTGCAGCAATGCTGGCAGCACTCATACATCTATTTCCCAAAGACAACCTCTGGATATGATGCTGAGCACGTGCACTCAACTTCTTTGGTGAACCACGGCGAGGCCTGTTCTGAGTGGAACCTGTCCTGTTAAACCGCTGTATTAGAACCACTAAAATGTTTTCTCTTCTTATATTATTTTAATTTCTTTTTATATATGCATGTGTGAAAAATATGTATCACAATAGTGTTTATTATCCTTACATGAAGTTTTGTCATATATGTTTTTAAAGTATATTTCGACTTGAACCAGACATACAGAGAAAGCTATTGAAACCCAGAGCAGATGCTCCCCCATCCCCCATTGCTCCTTTTTCCCCTTCTCCTCATTTCAATAAAGGGACTCTATGACAAGAAGAACTGTTTTCCAAATAAGGCTCTGCCCCTGAAACCTTGGGCTTGAGATCCCTGTATATGAACTTTGAACGAAGGATACTCTACATGTGCTTCACTCTGCCAAGATCAGACGTCACAGGGGCGTGTAATAAGAAACCACCATGTATGGACTGACCTATCAAATGTGCGAGTGATGTCCTATTGTTTATAAAAAGCCAATAAATGGGTTTGGCCTTCCTGTTGGGCTGAGCTGAAAGGTGAGAGAGATGTAGATTTTCTGGTCCACATATTTCACCTTATAATTTGAATCAAACGGCAGAATGGGTTAGCCCTGAGGTTGGATCATGGGTCAAATCGATATCAGTCTTGACCACCTTGCTGCAGCTCAGTTTCAGGGTCTTGCCAATCTTCTTATAGCCTAGGCCATCTTTATGTAGAGCAACAGTTCTTTGCCATGAGGTGCCATGTTGAACTTCAAGTGACCAGTATGAGAGAGTGAGAGCGATAACACCAAATTTAACACACCTGCTCCCCATTCACACTTGAGACTTTGTAACACTAATGAGTCACATGACACCGGGGAGGGAAAATGGCAAATTGGGCCCAATTTGGATATTTTTACTTAGGGGTGTACTCACTTTTTTGTTGCCAGCAGTTTAGACATTAATAGCTGTGTGTTGAGTTATTTTGAGGGGACAGCAAATTAAAACTGTTCTACAAGCTGTATACTCACTACTTTACATTGTAGCAAAGTGTAATTTCTTCAGTGTTGTCACATGAAAAGATATAATAAAATATTTACAAAAATGTGAGGGGTGTACTCACTTTTGTGGGACACTGTATGTAGGGAGATTTGTTTATTCTCTGTGTATCATCTGAGGCGGTTCCCTTCACTGGGTATATGTGAGGGTTTACATCCACTTTAATCTGAGAGGAGCTGCATCCACTTCACCTGGTGTTCCCTATCACTCTCCTGGCTGTCTTTTGTGCCCCATTAAATGACGGTTGGGCTCCAGTCAGTGCAATAGCTTATTAATTTTCTATGGTAGCATACACATGCAGTGGCTGGGCCAGCACAAGGTGCAGAAAGGACAGTTGCTATATGCTGGTTTTTTATTATAGGAATCCAGGGACGATTTTCGAAATGTTCTACTACTCAGATTTTCTTGCTAATGTTGGAAATAGTTTCTGATAGTTTAATTAGGCGCATTAGAATCATTTCACAGGAGTATACTTGAATGGGAAAAGTAACTAAAAAAAATCCTAAATGAGAGATTAAAATGGGTGATTAGTTTCCTGCTCCCATTCAAGTCCATAGATGAGAAGGGAGGAGATTAATTGCTACTCAGTTATGCTATTGAAAATCTTATTAACTATAATGTGATACAAACAAAGAGTTTATTCATATGAGACATTTCTGAGCTACTACAAATCCGCCATGTAGCTCTAGGCTTAAGGCTGACACGTTTTGGTTCCCAGAAGACTAAATGGATTAGAGAGTGGGGTGGGGTATAACCTGTGTGATTTTGTCACAATTAAAAAACAGAGAGAGGTTTTAATTTTTTTTTTTATGATAACCAAAATGTGTTTTCCATCTTAAAACTAAGGTAGCTTATGGCTCATTTAATTCTACAATTTGCCCCTGTTATAAATATGCAATTCGTTTAGTTCCGAATTAGTTTTTTTAACTAATTTAGACAAATTAGTTCATTTGGAAATATCCGAATAAATGAAAACCCATTTAACAAATTTTTCCGAAAACCCGTTTAACAAATATTCGTATATTCGTAAACTGGAATTCGAAATTCCAAAAACCCGAAAAATTCTAAAATCTGAAATCATAACTAATAATAACTTAACTATTACTAACTATTAAATTATACATATTGGAATTTACTCTCAAATTTGGCTATTAGTGAATTTATCTAATAATCTCTAATGATATCTAATAATATTTATTAAAGTGGAGTTCCACCCAGGAAAACAACATTTGCCCAAAAATCATAAATAAAATTGAAAAAAAAATGTGAAAAAATAAATAAATTTATACTCACCTTAAATACCTGTTGCTATGCGGAAGCCTCTTCCGTAGCCATGGTCTGTCTTCTTCTTCAGCTTCTCCTAGTGAATGGGGCGCGCTGCTTTCTGGGAACTGTGTGTGTTCTCAGAGAGCAGCCGCCCATTCACAAGTCGGCGCGAGACTCGCGCATGCGCAGTAGGAAATGGGTAGTGAAGTTGTAAGGCTTTACTGCCTGTTTCCCCTAGTGTGAATGGCGGCGTGGCACCTGCATCGTTCGTGGGATCGGCATCGGGGGGGCCATCAGTGCGGGCAAGTAGGACAGGTAAGTGTCCTTTTTAAAAGTCCGCAGCTACACTGTTGGTAGCTGCTGACTTTTAAAAAAAAAAAATTGCGGGTGGAATCCCGCTTTAACAAATTAATAATAATAACAAATAAAAAAAATAATAAAAACACTTTTTTATCATTATTATTATTTATTTGTTCCATTCCATTTGTTTAGGTGCGGCATTCGTTATTTCGGATATTTTGTAACTTCGGATAAATTCGTATTCGTTACGTTTGCTAACAGACAAATTTAATAGGAAATCCCAATACCCATAATTTAATAGTTGGTTATTATTAGTTAGTTTTTCTTTCAATTTCTCGAATTTACAAATTTACGAATTGCGTTTATAACGTATGACTCAAAAAACGAAAAAAAAAAAAAAACACACGAATAAAACAAAAACTAACACATTTTTTGGCAGTTATAAAGGCACCAAAATTAGGTTACTTGTAGAAAGCAGCAGTTAGTCACAAGTTAAAGTAATTATTTTTTTGTTAACCACTTCAGGTCCGCCCCATAGCAGTTTTACAGGGCAGAACCTGTTTGATGGATCACCTATACTGTATATATGTGATTCGGTTCTTCCGGGTAGGGGGCGCTCATGCGCGCCACCAGCAGCCCACTCCCGCTGTGATCACATACAGTGAGAGCCTAGTGGCAGGTACCGTGGACTTGATGTCCATCAGCACATGCCGATGATTTAGCAGAGAGGCAGAACTGCAGTCTGCCTATGTAAACAAAGCAGATCGCCATTCTAACACGAGGGAAGGCATGGATCCTGTGTCTATGCAAAGCAGGGACTAGGATCCATGTCTTCCCCTAGTAAAAGCACCTCCCACACTATACTAAAACACAGACTAGGCACACCGTTAACCCTTTGATCATCCCTGATGTTAACCCCTTCACAGCCAGTGTCATTAGTGCAGTGACAGTGCATACTTTTTAGTACTGATCACTGTATTAGGGTCACTGGTCCTCAAAAAAAAGTGTCAGTTAGTGTCAGAATGTTTGCTGCAATATCCCAGTCCTGCTGATCGCCATTTCTAGTTAAAAAAAATTTTTTAAATATCCCATAGTTTGTAGATGCTATAACTTTTGCGCAAACCAATCAATATATGCTTATTCAGTTTTTTTACCAAAAATATGTAGCAGAATACATATTGGCCTAAATATATGAAGACATATTGATTTGTGTGTTGTCATTCTTTTTTTTTTTTTTTATAGTGCAAAAAATAAAACACACTCATCAAATACCGTACCCACAAAAGAAAGCTCTATTTGTGGGGGAAAAAAAGAACATACATTTTATTTGGGTGCATCTTTCCACGACCACATAATTGTCAGTTAAATTAACGCAGTGCCGTATCACAAAAAAAATGGTGTTAGTTAAATATTATATATATTTATGTAATGTGGGGCTCCAAAAAGGAACAATGAAAATAGGAAAAAAAAAGTTACATAGTATTAGCAAAAAAAAAAAAATTCAATAAATAAAAAGGGTGGAGGAAGAAGTTGAGTTAACTAATGCCTGGTAAACACAATGAGATTATGAGACGAATGATCGCACGTTTTTTTTTTTTTTGCATGCTAATCTCATATCGAAACGGAAGAGTTTACTACAGTTATGAAAATTCTCGTACGACAGAATAAAAATTTGGAAGTGATGTAATGTGTTGTAGTGTATTTGTATTGTATTTTCGAACGATGACTGTACTGATTACTATATATACTCGAGTATAAGCCAGGTTTTTCAGCCCTTTTTTTAGGGCTAAAAATACCCCCCTTGGCTTATACTTGAGTCCGTGTACCTAAAATTATTGAGAGGCTGCGGGCATCCATTGTTTAAAACTTGCGGTCTCCTCCTGGTCCCTTCCGTGATAGACGGAACTGTGCTGACAAACATTCTCTCACCCTCGGGTTTCCCAGCAGACACTGTATTCAGTGTTCTGCCAATCATAGACACCTTTTCATCCTTGGACAGGAGGATGTCCGAGATTGGCTGAACACTGAACACAGTGTCTGCTGGGAAACTGAGTCCGAGGATGAGAGAACGTCCGTGATAGGCGGAACTGTGTCTGCTGAGAAACGCCTATCAGGGAAGAGACCAGGAGGAGACCGCAAGTTTTAAACAATGAATTGACAGGCCTGCAGCCTTTCAATTTCAGGTACACTGACAATGGGCACAGTGAGGATGGGCACAGTGAGGTTGCAATGGGCACAGTGAGATGGCAATGGGTACAGTGAGGTTGGCACAGTGAGGTTGTAATGGGGACAGTGAGGCGTGCAAATGGGCATTGTTGACCCTCTTTTCCACTTACAGTAGCTGCTGCATTCTCACCCTAGGCTTATACTCGAGTCAATACGTTTTCCCATTTTTTTGTGGTAAAATTAGGTACCTCGGCTTATATTCGAGTATATATGGTAAACAAAAATTGTATGATCTGGTATCGTACGAGAATTTTTTTGTACATGTCCGATCGGATAATATTGGATGAACTGTTATGATCGGTTCTCGAAAGCTGTGTACTAACAATCAGATTATCATACGATCGCTTCAAAAGCGGTATTTTACGTATGATTTTCTGATCGTGTGTACGGGACTTACGGGTTAATAAGGAGTTTAATCAGAACTACATTTTTGTAGGAACTGACATTTTGTGCAGCTCAAAGGACAATCCTTTGGTTGTCACATATGTACTAATTCTACAACCCTATTTGCAGCCTTCCTTCATACAGAAGCTGCCTAGTTCTTCCAGGACATGCAGGAGGGTCTGACTGCAGGAACATCAGTTTGACAGCAGGGTACCTGGGAGCAGTGACAGCAGGAGAGAGCCCCTACCCGAGGTGGGAGCCCACAGGGTCAATTAACGCGCATTTCTGGTCATACGCCAAAACGTAAAATCCTATATTCATTTCTATATTGTATTTAAATTATTTCTAGACTACTCTTGTTAATCAAAGCGATCTCGAAGTTTGTAAACTTACTTTGTGAAGATCTTCACATATTTTATTCCTTGAATTCTGTGACACGTAGTCACTGTGCCCTGCTTATAGGCAACAGGTTGATGGTTTTATAGCACCAATTTCATGTTCATACTCCAGTTTTACAATATTTTTATATAGTTTCTGTGTCCTTTTACATATCTATGTTTATTACGTGCAAAGATTGTGTGAACTCTGTTCTTCATGTCTTCGATATGCAAAATCAATGAAATTACATTGAACACTTGGGGAACACGTGGAAAAAAAATGTGTTTGTAGGAAACAATATTTTTTTGATTGGTTGCTATTTTATTTATTACAGGTATATAGCACTATGGCCAACAATTGTTTTACTTACAACCCACCATCAAAAGCTCACCAGTCGCCAAAAAAAAAAAAAAAATTAATGTCAGCAGCTACAAATACTGCAGCTGCTGACTTTTAATATTAGGACACTTACCTGTCCTGGGCGCCACCCAAAGCCGATCTGTCCCTCGGCTCTCGGGTGGAGGCACCGCCATCTTTGGTAAGGGAATCAGGAAGTGAAGCCTTGCAGCTTCACTTCCTGGTTCCCTACTGCGCATGCGCGATCCCACTGGTCCCTGCTGGTTTCTGGGACCTGTGTGTCTCCCAGAAGACAGCGGGGGGGGACGAAGTAGGTGGCGGACGTGGTGTAAATAGCCAAGGTGACCTATGCCCGGAAGTGGGAGCAAATACCTGTATTACACAGGTATTCGCTCCCCAATGAAAGGTGCCAAATGTGACACTGGAGGGGGGGAGGAATCCGAAAAGCAGAAGTTCAATTTATGGGTGGCACGCCGCCCAACGCTTTAAACCATTTCCCTTAAAGGGTCACTAAAGGATTTTTTTTTTTTAATAAATAGCTTCCTTTACCTTACTGCAGTACTGGTTTCATGTCCTCATTGTTCGTTTTTGCTTTGATGTTGCTGTAAATCTTCTCTGTTCTGGACACTTCCTGGTTGTCTGTTTCCTGATGACCACAGTACTGGGAGATTTCTCACTGTGGTGACTAATCAAGGAGGTGTGATTACTGTGTGTAAAACGAAACTGGATTGGTGCTGAGGAGTTTTAGACAAAGTATCACTGCTCTCTATTGGCTCACTGCCCTCTATTGGCTCTCTGTACATCAGAGAACCAGCAAACAACAGCAAAACCGAAACTACACTGCAGGTACATTACATGATTGTTTTTTATCTATTTTTAATCATTTTTAAAAGGAATCATTTAACTATTATGTCTCTTGACCCTTTAACATGTTTGTAGTGCAAGAGCCTGCCTGATTGGATACAAATTGAATTGGATGGTTTGGGTCTTCATATGACATCGTTTTGGGGGATCTAAAGTTGAGTGTATAAAAATTGTACAGTCAGTTTATTATATATATGGTGAGACTTGGGTCCAGTTCACACCACATACCGTCCAGTGCATTTTTTCTTTCTGCATAAAAACACATGAAAAGTAGGTTTTCAATGGCATAGTTCACACCAGTTATTGCAGTTCCAGTGTGTTCCAGTTTCAGAAAAAAAAGTAGAACATGCTGCATTTTTCCTGCACTGGACCGTACTGGAATGCTGTAAAACGCATCAAACACGTACTGGAATGCACCGAAAACACACTGGAACACGTGTCCTTATGTAGGGTTAAGAAAAACGAGGAGAAAAAAATGCACTGGGCTGCATCAAAAACACACATGCGGAAAACCATCTGGAACGTATCCGGACTGCGTTTCTATGGTGTGAACTGGCCCTTAGTGTTTTGCTATCATCTTGGTTTAAAAACAGAGCCACTGGAACCTGCTGATTGGTGAGGAGCGAGACAGAACAGAGCTCTACAGAACAAGGCAGAGCTCTGTCCTGTCAGTGGGGATATGCTGGATTTTGTTTTGCTGCAAAGCAGGGAATAAAATCCAGCACATCCCTTAGTAAAAGCACCAGATAGTAAACACAAAAACACTGGTTAGGCACACATTTTACCTTTTGATCGCCCTAGATGTTTAACCTCTTTCCAGCCAGTATCATTAGTGTCATTAGTACAGTGACAGTGCATATTTTTAGCACTGATCACTGTATTAGTATCCTTGGTTCCCACAAAGTGTCAAAAGTGTCAGAGTCAGATTGTCCGCCGCAGTCCCTCTATAAGTCGGTATCACTGCCATTAGTAGTATGACAAATAAATAAATGAAAGTTCCAGTACGTAGACCATTGGTTGTAGACACTATGGGCCAGATTCTCAAAAGAGATACGACGGCGCATCTCCAGATACGCCGTCGTATCTCTGCGTAGCGCCGCCGTATCTATGCGACTGATTCTTAAAATCAGTTACGCATAGATATCCATTAGATCCGACAGGCGTAAGTCTCTTACGCCATCGGATCTTAACTGCAATTTTTTTTTTGCCAGCTAGGTGGCGCTTCCGGCGATTTCACGGTTGAGTATGCAAATTAGCTATATACGCGAATTCCCGAACGTACGCGCGGCCGACGCAGTAAAGTTACGACGTTTACGTTAGGCTTTTCCCGGCGTAAAGTTGCCCCTGGGTCTATGAGGCGCAGCCAATGTTAAGTATGGCCGTCGTTCCCGCGTCGAAAATTAAAAAATTTACGTTGTTTGCGTAAGTCGTCTGTGAATGGGGCCGGATGTCATTTACGTTCACGTCGAAACCAATGACGTCCTTGCGAAGTCATTTGGAGCAATGCACACTGGGATATTTTAGGGACGGTGCATGCGCAGTTCGTTCGGCGCGGGGACTCGCTTCATTTAAATGAAACACGCCCCCTACCCGCCGAATTTGAATTCCGCCGGGTGATTTACGCTACGCCGCCGCAACTTTACAGGCAAGTGCTTTGTGAATAAAGCACTTGCCTGAAAAACTTGTGGCGGCGTAACGTAAATGAGATACGTTACGCCCGCACAATTTTGCGCCCATCTACGTGAATCTGGGCCTCTAACTTTTGTGTAAGCCGAACAATATACACTTATTGGGATTTTTTTTTACCAAAAATGTATGAAAATATTTGATTTTTACATTTAGTTTTTTTTTTTTTTTATATGTTTTATAGCAGAAAGTAAATATATTTGTTTTACAATTGTCTGACATTTTTTGTCTATAGCGCAACCCCCCCCCCCCCCCCCCAAAAAAATAAAAAAACAAAGCTCTGTTTGTTCTGGTCATGAAGGACACTTCTGCAGATCAAGTGGTTATAGTGGTCATAAACCTCAGACATGAAATATAAACAAATATAGTGTGTACTTGTCTCAATTAGAAGTGTAATTTATGTGTGCTGTTTCGTTCCTTTGCTATCAGTATGAGTCACTTCTGACAATTTTTTTCCTGACAACAAGAGAAAAAAGGTGACAGGGGAGGGCTCTCCAGCTGATTGATAGCTTCGGCTCTGTTCCTGTGTGCTGTGTGAAGAGGGGTGTGTCCCTTCCCTCCAATCGGCTCTTACAGCTCTCCTCACTGAGCTCTGCAGTGTGTAACTTCAGCTCCCAGACCCCTGCTTTCTGAAATCTCAGACAATCTTTATAAATTCTGAACTTTGAACAGCTGTAGAGAAGACTGCAGATAGGCAACTTATGTAGGAGGATTTGTTTTATCTCTGTGTATCACCTGAGGCCAGTCACTTTACTGGGTATATGAGAGGGTTTATAACCACTTTAAAGCTTTTTGTTACCCCAAAAGTTCATATTTCTGATATGTGCTTGCTGTACCATATACATGTATGAGAAATTACCCTGTTCTCTTTGTATTGCTTCCTTTATGTGAAATCCCATGTGTTTCTGCTAGTTACCTTGCTTTCCTATTCAAAACTGACCACACTAAGCAGGAAAACACACTGTGGTCAGTTCTCTAGCTATGCTGGGAACCCGGGGTGCTCCAATGATCAGACTTGTCCTGACATGCCTCCGCTGCACAGCCATTCACTGGGAAGCTCAGTTTGATGTTGCTTCTCCTCCCTTCAGCTCTTATGCAGCTGAGAACAGAGGGAATGTGATCACTTATAAAAAATGGAAAAAATATATTTATAAAGTTTTTTTCTAGCTATACAAAAATGTTTTGCCTTTCATTTCTATTTTTAAAAATAATGGGTTGTTTTAGAAGGTGATCGTTTACAATCACTTTAAGTATATGTTAAGTATTTTATTTGATTATGATATCCTTCTGACATTCTTTTAATTTGCACATTTCAGATTTGGTAAGGCGGATAGCAGTACAGAAGTTTGGCCCATCTCGTAGTGACTATCAAAAGGTAATTTTACTGAAGTAATGTAGCAATGTTAAGGTGGCTGTAAACCCACTTTTGAAAAAAAATAAATAAAAAATAACACCTGCAAGACATAAGGCATAAAGCTAGTATGCAAAAATAATACAAAGGGGTATTTCTGTGTTTACACACAGAGCTCCACGTCCCTGCTGTGTTACCGACGATCGCGTGTACCCGGCGGACATCGCGGCCGCCAAGTACATGCATCGGCTTCCCAGCGATGCGCCGGGACAGTGTTTACCCGCTGCGCGCCCCCCAGGGGCGCGCGCGGGTAATGCACTTGAAATGACGTCCAAAGACGTCCAGTTGGCACCTGAGAGCCGCGCTGTTGACGTCTTTTGTCAATAGCGTGGGTCTCAAGTGGTTAAAGCATATAGTCAGAAATCCATTGTCACCAGCACAGAAAGGGATGGGGAATCCAACATTTTGCAGCAAAAAAGAGAGGAAACCTTTCAATGGCAACACATTAGTGTTGAACCAATATCGGTGCCAATCCTAAGCTCTCGTACAAGTGCTTGTACTCATGCAAATGCTCCATTACCTTAAACCGATATCTAATTTGGCCTGCATTGTGGTGTGATTTGAGCACATACAAAAGGAACGAGTTCAAATCTCATGTGATTTGAACAGGAATGCGATGCTGTTCCTGTCTGAATCACATGCAGTTTCCTGCACCGCTCCTGTGTGAACCCAGGCTTATAGAGAACAATGTGCATGGTTCTACCCACTCAAGAACACACTGACCACGTGATAAGAGTTGTCTACTACCTCAGCCAGTCAGTGGGTGCAGAAGATAGGACTGCTAACTCAATAGGTGATTTCTAATTCAGTATATATGAAACCACTCACTGTTAAGTCAAAAATTGGTGCTGGTATATTGTGTAGAGTGGAGGGAGGGCATCAGCACAAATTCTGGAAGTTCTGTATGAAGCTTTTAAAGAGCCTGAGATAGGGATGCATCCAAACCAGTTTTTAAAGCGTTCACACAGAAGCTGTGCAGGAAACCGCATGTGATTCAGACAGGAATCGCACCACAGGGGCGGCCAGTCCATTAGGGGCATATGGGCATCGCCCCCCCTATCCATGTGTTCAGCCCCCTGATCTACTGATCTACATGCAGGGCACTGGATGCATGAATTAGAATCTCGGAGGGGCGGTTTGAAGTAGGTGATTAGAGCCAGAAGCTCTAATAGGCTTCAAAAAAGGGTGGGCTGCGTCCCGATCCCACCCAGTTGTGTGACAATAGTGAATGAATATTCAGTATCGTCACACTGATCCTCCTCCCAGCCAATCAGAACGTGGGTCTTGAGACCGTCACCCGATCTTATTGAATGTCTAGGAGGAGGGAGGAGCCACACGGCAGAAGCCGTCAGGATTCAGATAAAGAGGAGAGGACAGAGGAGCCGCTGCCCACCACCCGTAGGAGCCTGCAACCCACCCGTTGCCCATAAGAACCTGCCTGCTGTCCATAGGAGCCTGCAGCCTGCCTGTAAAAGCCTGCAACCCGGCCGCTGCCCATCGCCCGTAGAAGCCTGCAACCTAGATGGGGTAACGGCCGGGGGGGATGGGGGTGCCTCCGACCAAACAGTGGTTGTTTGCCTCCCCCCCTCCCCTGCGCACCTCATTCCTGTTCAAATGTGATTCTTTGCAGTGCCACTTGAGCCCATTCACTTTGTATAGGCTCAAATTCCAGAGCACCACAGGCTAAAATATGTATTTTGAAATTGGTATTGGCAAGTACTTAACCACTTGCCAACTGCCGCACACGCTTTTACATCAGCAGAATTGCACGGACAGGCAAATGGGCATACAGGTACGTCACTTTAAATTTGCCGCAAGCTCCATGACCGTGCCCGTGGGACCCATGGACTCAATATCCGCCGGTGTCCCACGATCGTTTCACGGAGCTTCAAAACGGGGGGATGCCTGTGTAAACAAGGCATCTCCCTGTTCTGCCTTGTGACAGGACACTGATCGTTTGCTCCTTGTCATCGGGAGCAGCAATCAGTGTCGTGTCACAGTAAGCCCAGCCCCCATACAGTTAGAATCACTCCCTAAGACACACTTAACCCCTTCCTCGCCCCCTAGTGGTTAACCCCTTCCCTGCCAGTGTCATTTACACAGTAATTAGTGCATTTTTTTTATAGTACTGATCGCTGTATAAATGTGAATGGTCCCAAAATGGCATCAAAAGTGTCCACCATAATGTCGCAGTCACGATAAAAATCGCTGATCACCGCCATTACTAGTAAAAAAAAAATATTAATAAAAATGCCATAAAACTATCCCCTATTTTATAGACACTATAACTTTTGCACAAACTAATCAATAAACGCTTATTGCGATATATTTTTTTACATTTTTTTTTACCAAAAATATGTAGAAGAATACGTATCGGCCTAAACTGAGGAATAAAATAGTTGCTGTGTAAAAAGGGATTTCCCTTCACCTTTCAAAGATAGTATTCCATCCAGTTCTGGACCTCAGGAGGGAGATGAGGGAACTGGAGAGAGTCACGAGAAGGGCAACAAAGTTAAATAAAGGGACTGGAGGACCTCAATTACGAGGAATGACTACAAGCACTAAACTTTTTCTCTCTGAAGAAGAGTTGCTTGAGATACAAATATACAAATACCTCAATGGCGATTCTGGCATAGGGAATAAACAATTCACTCTCAGGGAGTGTAGGAAGACACAGGGCCACACAATGGGACTAGAGGAGAAACGGTTTAAAGTGGAAGTAAACCCCCCTATCGTTTTCAGCCAAGGAAGCTGACATCTTTGCCTCTGTTTAATCTACAACTGCCATGATGCTGCACATGTGATCAGTTATGACACTAGCCATTGGATGGTTTGACAGTTTGGTTGAGAGCACAACCAATGAGAGTGTTTTTCATTTCCGGTACGTGACGAAAATGTAACAGTTTTTTGAAACTGGTAAATGGATGGGTTTACTTCTGCATTAACCTTACACTACGTAGGGGGTTTTCACTGTCAGGGCGGTAAGGATGTGGACTTCATTTCCACAATCGGTGGTGTCTGCAGGAAGTATTAGTAGTTTAAAAAACTCTTGGACATGCATCTTAGCAAGCACAGTACAAAGGGATACAGGGAATTATTAGGAACACACACACCTACACAGGTTGAGCTGGGTGGACTGGTGTCTTCATTCAACCTTACCAACTATGTAAGATCTCTTTTCATTTCCTGTTGTGTCTTCAGGATGAGAAATGAAAGGAAATCTCCCCAATAGCAAATAAGACCAAAAAACTGGGATAATAATAATAACCATTACCTATTCAATGCAAAATTTCAGAAAAACATGGCTTTGTCTTCTCAAAAGCCTTTAGTAGTCTATGGAGCATCTTTATTTTAAGAAATTACATGCCGTGTTTTGTTCACTTTTATTTCTTTAATATTATCTGAGACTGTTGCTTCTTCATTCCATGCTTCCCGCATCTGCTGTGACTGGCACAGCCGGAGAATGTTGTCCTGACTTTGCAGGTAATCTTTTCTAGTGACATTGTACACCAGCAGCATTCATTAGTATGTCCGATGCCATCTAGAGCTCTGTCAGTTTGATATTGTTTTGGCTGCAATTGAGATCTTGTGCTATTTGTTTGGAATGTCTGGTCACCCAAGGGAGGTCTGTATAAAACACAATATGCACAGCACGAGCTCAGGCAAGGCATTCTGAGTTATTACTTGTCTGCAATGCCAAAATGTCCACATATTTCACAGTTTTCCTATTTTTATCAAGACCGTTGACTTCCTTATAAAAAAAGGCTATTATGCTGACCCCCTCACTTCAATATTTTTTGGTTATGACCCAAAACAAGATAAGACCAGTTAAAGTTGCTAAACCCAGCACCCTGCATGTGCTATATCTGGTCTCCCACAGTACACAGAACATGGAAATGAAATTATTTCACTAAATACCATTTCTCATCAGCAGTATGTAGCAGTCTTGTGACTTCTATCAGTGTCTGGTTAAAGCGTGTAGGAGGAGTTTTAATTCTCTTCTGACTGTCCATGACTACTGACCCTTTGTCTGGACAGTGCTGATTGGCCCCGTGCTGATTACATGCTGCGCCCTTACATCACGGATCTGTGAGACAAGACCGAATGCAAAGATGATGTGAATATTAAAATTAAAAACAATGTTAGACCAATTACATTATATCACACAAATTGATTCATTATTAAAAACAACATTTTCTCTTTTAACCCTTTTGTTATCAGGCGTTAATGAATCCTAGGCCCAGTCAAAATTTAGCAGTGTCAGTATGCATGGTTAACTTGATAATAACAGTTTGATAATAACAGTTTGATATTTATGGCTATCTAACTATTTGTTTTTTTCCAAGGACCTATAAGGCTTTTATTTTGATACACTATTTAATAAATACCATACTCTGTTTTTTATTATAGGCTGACATAAAATAAAAAAAGTTCACATCATTTTTATAGTGCTGTAATTGTATGTTAACATTACAATATTAAACAGAGGCATAACGCCATCTGCAGGCTGCTGCAGCCTCCGTAATCTGTAACGTTTGTAAGTAAACCTGAGAGCCTGCATGTGATTGTTGTCATAGGGAGCTCCTGTGCACACTGCTAGATGTCAAATGAAGAACATAGATAATGTTTCCTCACCATGGGTCATCAAATTTAGGATAGATAATCTGCTGATTACAGTTAAGAAGAAGTTAAAGCAAAATAATATTTTGGGCATGTAGTAGGCTTAATATATTGTTATCTCCCTTTATTTACTGGTTTTAGTACAATAGCATGGTCTTATGTGTCCACATGTCTTCATACATGTAGGGTGAATGGGTCTCAATGTTAATTTACATGAATGTAAATACTGCCTACAAAAATAAAATTGTGTACATGTACTACCTAGCTACCGAATAAGGTGAGGGGTGGATGCAGTGGTTTGTGCTGGGGAAGCCATAGTGATTGACCAAGAAAATCTAACCTGGCCAATCAAATTTGTATTGAACAGACCCATTGACCAGGATCATGGAGATACCTACAAACACAGCAGTATTTCCTGATCCAGTCTTAAAGGTGGAATAGGGGAATATTCCTGTAAACACATTAATACTGCAAATCATATTTTAGACTGTTACAAAGGCTCCTTTAAAAACATGCCTTTTCGCAGATATAGGTCATGAAGAACACTAAAGGACAAAACTGATTCCAAGACAGAATAATAAAATAATAATTACAATCACCTTAATTTAAACAATGACACAGTACAGAGACAAAATGTCTGGAGAGTGTCCAAATGTCTATTAGAGATTACAGTTCTGCCACTAATTTGTTATACTGCCAATATGAATTATTTTTGACAGTGGTGAATCATTCATGACCTTCTCATCCAGCTGAAGGAGATGTCTGCAGAGCAGGGTGTATGGAGTCCGGGGATGGCTCAATAAAGTTTAAATTAAAGGCTAAAATTACCTGTTGAAATCACTGATTTATTGTGCCTATCAGCTGCAAGAGGCTATAGTACTTCCCTAAGCTGAGATGCAGCTAGACATTATTGGGACCATCACCCGTAGCCAAATCCTCTTTCTTCATCAGTGTGCTTTGTGGGAGGGGGTACGGAGTCCCTCTGTATGTCTGTACAGGCAGTATAAAAGCTCCAATTTGGCGAGGCACTTCTAGACAAAAATCCTTTCCTTCACAGAGCTCAAATGCCAACGAACAGTCTAGTATGCAATAGACGTGTGCATTCGTTTTCGTCTGAATGCATTTTCGTCCGAATTTCAGGTAAAGCACAGAAGAACGAAAAACGAAAGATCAGACATAAATGCTTTATTTTCGTCGAATGTGCCTAACCTTAACTATATTAGTCCAATATTCTTCTACATAAAGAGAAAAGATTCGACATAGAGAGACATGAAGAGTTCTTCTTCTTCTTCTTCTTCTTCTTCTTCTTCTTCTTCTTCTTCTTCTTCTTCTTCTTCTTCTTCTACTTCTTCTTCTTCTCCCTTTCTCCCTTCTTCTTCTTCTCCCTTCTTCTTCTTCTTTCTTCTTCTTTTTCTTCTTCTTCCTTCTTCTTCTTCCTCCTTCTTCTTCTTTCTTCTTTCTTCTTCTTCTTCTTTCTTCTTCTTTCTTCTTCTTCTTTCTTCTTTCTTCTTCTTTCTTCTTCTTCTTTCTTCTTCTTCTTTCTTCTTTCTTCTTCTTTCTTCTTCTTCTTTCTTCTTCTTCTTTCTTCTTTCTTCTTCTTTCTCTTCTTCTTCTTCTTCTTCTTTCTTCTTCTTTCTCTTCTTCTTCTTCTTTCTTCTTCTTTCTTCTTCTTCTTTCTTCTTCTCACTTCTTCTTCTTTCTTCTTCTCCCTTCTTCTTCTTTCTTCTTTCTTCTTCCCCCTTCTTCTTCTTCTTCTCCCTTCGTCTTCCTTCTTTTTCTCCCTTCTTCTTTCTTCTTCTTCTTCTTCTTCTTTCTTCTTTCTTCTCCCTTCTTCTTCTCCCTTCTTCTCCCTTCTTCTTCTTTCTTCTTTCTTCTCCCTTCTTCTTCTCACTTCTTCTTCTTTCTTCTTTCTTCTTCTTCTTTCTTCTTCTTCTCTCTTCTTCTTCTTTCTTCTTCTTCTCTCTTCTTCTTCTTTCTTCTTCTTCTCCCTTCTTCTTCCTTCTTCTTCTTTTTTCTTCGTCTTCTTTTCTTCCTCCTCCTCCGGTCATCACTTGAATGTCTTGTTTCCTGCAATAAAATCCACTTTAAGTTCACTTTAAGTTAAAACATTTATTTAAAAAAAAATGTATGTCATAGAAAGTGTGGTATTATGGAGATTTAGCTTCAATTCCTGCCCAGTAGACATAGCAGGAAACAAGAAGACATCTCTCCAAAGTGATGGAAATGGACTGGCCATTTAACAGAAAGAATCTCCATTTATTATTAACCTACACTAGAGAAATAAATGAGGGAATGTGGTTGCTGCAGGTAGCATTTAGGGTTCTACAAGAATATTTTATACTTGAGATTCATTGTAATTTTGTCATTGTGCTGCTGTTTCAGACAATACACTATGAGATTGGCTTCATTGTGGCCACAGCCCTGGGGGTCCTGTTTTTCCTGCTCATGCCCTTGGTGGGGCTATGCTTCTGCATGTGTCGCTGTTGTGATAACTGTGGCGGGGAGATGCACCAGAGACAAAAGAAGAATGCTGACTGTAAAAGAGGCAGCTTCGCCACCTTCCTGTTCGTGACATCTCTGCTTATAAGGTAAGCTGTGCCTGAACGCTCAGCTAATAAATGCTGGCCGTAGGTGTGATATTAGAATGGAACTGTCAGCGGCCTTACTTATGTAACTCCCCACAAAGCACAAACTATTGGGAAAATACTGAAAAATTATTGTAATTACCTTAAAATATTTATAATAATAAGAGTTACAAAAATCCGACTTGCATACAACTTACAAACGGAGGGTGACAACAGGAAGTGAGAGGATATCTACCCCTAGGAAGATAAATTCACTCCTGTAAGAGTTATCATAGCAAAAAGGTGTCTCCACTGAAGCCTTATCTCCAATCCTTGTTTCCATAACCTAACATTTTCAAAATCCAATTGTCACACAGACAAAGTGAGGTGAAGTCTTCTGAGCAGAACAAACATTAAAGGGGTGTTCTCTTTCCTATGCAATCCAAAAAATGTAAAAACACTTAAAAGAGTTACACTTAAAAAATGTACCTGTTCCCACTTACATACAAATTCAACTTAATGGGGTTGTAAATCCTCATGTTTTTTTCGCCTATGAATTAAGGTGAAAAAACTTGTGGCAGCGACTGTCCCCCCAGCCCACCCGTTTTACTTACCCGAGCCCCGAATTTCTCTCGGTGGAGGCGTGCTATCCCTCTCTCCACGGGGTCTCGGCTGTTGATTGGATAGATTGATAGTGATGAAGATTGACCCCTGACACAATTTCAGGGCGAACCCCATTCTGCCGTTTAACCCAAATCATAATAGTGAAACATGCAGACCAGAGAGAGAAACATCTTCACCTTCCAACGTTCAGCCACAGAGAGAGTGGCTATACTTTTTAATTGGTCTTTTATAAACAGAATGACATCATACATGTGAACACATTTCATTGGCTTAGTCCATATATAGTCCCTTATTACACGCCCCTGTGACGTCTGTTCTTGGCATCGTGGCACATGTTTCAAAGTCTTTGGGGACCATCTTCTTCACTCGATGGGATGGGTCGGAAGGAGGGAGTTTAGGAGTGCGTACAAGGGAGGGATAACAGTTGTCTTCACTTTCCGAAGCCTAGATTTTAACCCTATAATGTCTTCTAAGGAAAGTAACAGCATTGTAGTATATTTTCACACATACATATGTAACATTTGAGTAGCTCAGGAGGAAAGTAATCATAACACAAAAATATTAATTTTAGTACTTCCATCACAATAGCAGCACAGCCATTGGCTCCCGCTGCTGTCAATCAAATGCAATGAAGCAGGTGGCGGGGCGGGACCGAGTCCGGCATTCATGTCTATGGACACAAATGCTGGACTCGGGAGCGCGCCTGCAAGGTTACCCCCCTCCCGGGGCCATTCTGTGCAAAACGAGCTGCACAGTGGAGGTAAGTATGACATGTTTGTTATTTAAAATAAAAATAAAAAAACAAGACTTTACAATCACTTTAAGAACAAACCTACAGATCTCTATCTTATTTGTAACCTGGGGACTGCCTGTTTTAGCATTATACAATATGCAGTACATGACATCTTTAGTACAAGTTTGTGTTTTATGGACAGATTCTCCCACCTGAGATGTGGATCTCTGCAGCTCCTCCAGAATTACCATGGGCCTTCTGGCTGCTTTTCTGATTAACGCTCTTGTTGCCCGGCCTGTCAGTTTAGGTGGATGGCTATGTCTTGGTAGGTTTGCAGTTGTGCCATACTCTTTCCATTTTCGGATGATGGATTGAACAGTGCTCCGTGAAACGTTCAAAGCTTGGGATATTTTTTTATAACCTAACCCTGCTTGAAACTTCTCCACAACTTTATCCCTGACCTGTCTGGTGTGTTCCTTGTCCTTCATGATACTTGTGTGTTCACTAAGGTCCTCTAACAAACCTCTGAGGAATATGGCTATTCCTAATGTGAACGTGAAAAATTGGAAAAATGCAATAACCAATAGGCCATTACATATATGAACAATATATATAACCAAAGATGGATATAATTTGGTTTGACACAAAATATGTCATAAATTATGTGAGAAAGGGATGAAATCAACACAAAATAACAATAAAAAATGCAGTGAAGATCCGTTCAAGATGCAGACAGCACCAGAGGCTGTGTGTCTAAAACATAAATGTGTAAATAACAGGCAACTATGAAAAGTGAAATGCAACAATCTTCATAAAGATGAGTTGCCAAAGTCCAAAGCTATAAGCACTAAACAGTTCATCAATAGATATCCAGATGGAGGGAGAGAGACTTTTCCCAAGTCACGCTGTTCTCGGTACTTCAAGCGATCTATATATACTTGGTGTACTATAGAGAGTGTCACCCAGGAGTGCCTTCACCATTGGGCAGGGGGAGAAATGAATACTCTTACCCTCCGAAGTGGATCCAGCTCACCGTATGGTGGTGGATCACCTGCGCTTATTCACAACAAGGACTTATAGGGACTGGATCTGCAGAACATCTCCTTCTCTCACCTGGAAAAAAGCTTTTTATCAGATCAGCTGTTGTAACGTCAGGATCTGGTATGCTGGAACCAAATGTGCCAAGCTAGGATTCCGCCAAACTTTCCAGTGTCCCAGGTCTTTGGCTCAATTTCACTATTGATGGTTTGTTCCATTCATTCACATTCACAGAGCTACACTTTATATTTTATTGCACTATTACAATTTTTGTCTGATTGTTGTGTTTAGCAGCTATTTTTCTGTTTTTGGCGCAATAATTGATTTTTTAATTTTACACCTCTGAGGGCTACACAGAACAGTTGTATTTATACTGAGATTAAATTACACACAGGTGGACTCTATTTACTAATTAGGTGACTTCTGCAGGCAATTGGTTCCACTAGATTTTAGTTAGTTAAAGGGGTGCTGAATAAAAATGCACACCACACTTTTCAGATATTGTTTGTAAAAAAATTGAAAACCATTTATTATTTTCCTTCCACTTCACAATTATGGGCCACTTTGTGTTGGTCTATCACATAAAATCCCAATAAAATACTGTATTTTCCAGCGTATAAGGCGGCTGGGCACATAAGACGCCCCCATAATATGCAGTTTACAACTGTGGTTTTGTGCTCTACTCACCATATAAGACGACCCCCTTGTGTGACCCCCTTGTGCGGTAATACCGTTCAAAAACGAAGAGGCCACAGCCTGCCGGGTGCTCTGTAAAGCTGTATGTAATTCAGTATGTGCGCCGCTCAGCCAATCTCAGCGGGCGATGCACTCTGTTGATGACTACAGGGCCTGCTTGGATTGGAGTAACAACCTCTGCCAATCCGAGCACGCTACATAATGTAGCCTGCTCGGATTGGCAGAGGTTGTTACTCCAATCCGAGCAGGCTTAGCAGGCTCTAGTCATCAACAGTGCATCGCCCGGTGGGATTGGCTGAGCGGCGCACATACTGAATTACATACAGCTTTACAGAGCACCTGGCGGGTGCAGCGTGACGAATGTGCTATCTCCATTATGAACGCTAGTTTTACCAGACCGAGTGCTTCCGTCTTGTACTTGATTCAGAGCATGTGTGGAATTTTGTGCGTTGGAATTGTCCACACATGATCCGAATTTATGAGAACGGATTTTGTTGTCGGAAATCCCAACAACAAATGTCCGATGGGGCCTACACACGGTCGGAATTTCTGACCAAAAGCTCCCATTGAACATTTGTTGTCGGACATTCTGAGCGTGTGTACACGACATTAGAATTGAAGCTTGAAGCTCAACGCACTGAGCTTATACATCCACCATGCCAAGCCTTGACTGCCCACACTTCCAACAAGCTTCTGCATTGGAGCTATACTACTCAAAATGTTGTTTCCTACTTCCTGCTCCAAATAGCCTTCTGCCATGACATGCATGAAAGGCAGCTGTAGGAACCCCACATTAACGTTTCCACATATTCAACTTATGCAGTCGAATTTGAAACACCACAACATGTTTGCTATGTGTTCCTATTCACACAGCATACCTGGAAAAAAAAAACATACAGTATTTCTAACCTTTTAGATGTTTCTTCGCAATGTTAGAGTGAGCCTGTCCCAAATATGTCCTCCCTAACATACAATGAACAAAGTCTAGTCTCTACACCTTTATTAGGGCATACTGTTAAAATATACAGTACGTAGTTATAATTGAAAATGAAGATTTGCCTGCACAGTACAGACAGGGTTATTATTCGCAAACACCGATGCCTAGTCCCCAAGAATTTTATCTTGCTGCAGGTTCCAGAATAGAGCATCTAAAAAAAGGTAAGCTGATATTTAAAAAATATATATATAAAAATGTTGCTTTGTAAATGGGGATATGTAACAAATATAAAATACGGTAGGTGCTCTATTTTGGCTGCAAAACTGAAAATATCTTTTAAATATGTTTAGCATTTATGATGTAAATGATTTTATGTGCCTTTATTGTCCTGTACTCTAATAATAATAATACAGTAGCAGTTGTAACAAAGTTTATCATTCTGTTTCTTTACTTATGTTAACGTATTTCAACAGTCTTGGAGTGCTCTGTGCTTTTGCTGCAAATCAGAATCTTACTAGCGAGATCCGAGGATCAAAGAAATTGGTGCAAAGCAACTTCAAGGACTTGAAAACCTTGCTAGCGGATACCCCCACGGTACTGTAAAATAATTATACATGTTTTCAGTTGATCTAAGGGATAATTAATAACAGATTCTGACTTGGTGAAAGAAGGTAGAAAATAAGTGCACACATGCTTCTTTGCCCAATGTGTCCAGGCCACTTATTAATAATGTCTAGAGTTGGGCGAACACTTGGAGCCGAGCAAAAGTTTGGCGAACACTAAAATTGACGGGGCGGTCGGCGAGATGTTCAGCCGCCAAGCCCCCACAATGCACTGCGCGCTGCACAGTGCATTCTAAGCCCTGATTGGGCAAAGTTTTGCCCAATCAGAGCACAGTGAATAGCTGGTTGTTAAGGAGAGGGCCAGGAAGTCGGCCGCTGCTTCCTTAACAACGGTTGAGTCATCAGCTGTCAATGGGTTTCCCCGCTGACAGCTGAATGAAAAAAAAAAAACAATGCTGGCAATAAAAAAAGAGGAAAAAAAAACGCATGGGGTCCCCGAAAAATCCATACCAGACCCTTATCCGAGCATGCAGCCCAGAAGGTCAGCAAAGGGGGGGGGGGCAGAACTGGGCACATGCCCTCAACATTGTTGATGGAGCTACATCGGGGGACATTGTTTTTAGTTTTGTTTTTTAATAAAGGAATTGTCAAAAATTGTCTCCTGACTTTATTTCTTTTTGACACTTTTTTTTTTTTTTGGTGAATGGGTAGGGGTACCCCATACTCCATCACATAGGGGGCCAGGATCTGGGGGCCCATATTGTTAAAGGTGGATTGTTAACTTGTTAAAGGGGGCTTCCAGATTCCGATAAAGCCCCCTGCCTGCAGACCCTGACCACCTCAGCCCAGGGTTGTCAGGAAGAAGCCCTTGCCCCCATCAACATGGGTGAACATAAGTGAACAAAATGCAGTGCTACAAAAAATGTGATACACACATCACTGTGAAAAAAAGAAAAAGAAAATACTGGTATGGGATATCCAGTTAATAAAATATAAATAGTGTACAAACCAGAGTAAATTAAATATAATATATAAGTGGAAATAGAATATATGTCAGTACAAATGCGTATAAATCCACAACACACTAAAGTGCTCTAGTGCATGAAAATGCATAAGAATATAAGAATAATAATTATAGACAAAAGTGCATAATGGTGGTATCCAATATGGTCCTTAAAAAAGATAATAACACACAAGTCCATATATGGATAATCCAAAACGCTTCTGTGCATATAGTAATAAGTGACAGCGTTCCAGGGAATGATGCTTAATACAGTTCATAAGTATCACTTGGCCCAGTGGGTGATACAGAATAACATGCCAAGGTGCAATCACACAGGTGCTCCCCTAAGGTAGTGGACGCTCACCTTAGAGCGTGCGACTTTGCAACTAAGCTCAGTCTAAGCACACTTATGAACCCCATCTGGGTTCTATTGATCAATCCTGGGTTCCTGGGCTCCTCAATAGGTGTCTCCAGATGATATAAAAATAAGAGAAACCAGACAGTGCAAATAAAGTTTTGCAACTTTTATTTAAATAAGAGAAATCCCCTGCCGGGGTACATACAAAGAACAGGCACATACGATATCGGTACCGGGATATAATGAACGCCCTCAGTAGCCACAGATTCTCCTGCCGTCCTGTCCCCTCCCCAACGCGTGTTACAGGGAGCATTGTATATTCTTCAGGGGGAAATTTTCACATGTTAGGGGCATGTGGCCCTTCCCGATTTGCCAGGCTGCATGCTTGGATAAGAGTCTATTATGGATTTTGGAGGAAACCTCATGCCGTTTAAAAAAAAAATTGGACGCGAGGTTCCCATTAAAATCCATACCAGACCCAAAGAGCCTGGTATGGATTGGGGGGACCCCTGCGCCCTTTTTTTAAAAAAAACAAACACTTTTGTATTGCTGGCAATTTGAATGTAATTTTTTTTTTCTTCATAAATGTCAGTTTTGCTGCAGCAGGTTCTATATACATTACAAATGCGCTACTTTGCAGGCAGATTAAGGGGACCACCTAGGCACTATATTTAAGGGAATTTTTCATTTTAATTGTTTCACTTTAATCATCATTAAAATCACTGCTCCTGTAAAAACAATCTTTTTAAAACTCGGGGGGCCCCCATACCCTTTTTATGGCCAATAACTTGCATATAAGCCCTTAAAATGGGGATTTTTGATTTTTCTAATTCGGGTCCCATAGAATTTAATGGGAATCAGGATTCAGTTCCGAACTTTGCCGATGTTCGACCAGGGGGTGTTCGAACCCATCTCTAATAATGTTTGGCCTCCATCATCAGCTTGTAATGTGAACACATAAACTTGAGACTAAATTGGTCTTATTCCATATCCATTGCAATGCAAGGGCACATAGAAAGCAGTTGCTTTCTATTAGCTGGATACGCAGTCGTAACTCTGAATCTACACCGTTGTAAATTTAAGCGTATTCTGGAAACCAAATATGCTTAAATTAGGCTAAGATACGAGCGGCGTAAGTCTCCTACGCCATCGTATCTTAGGGTGCATATTTACGCTGGCCGCTAGGTGGCGCTTCCGTTGAGTTCGGCGTAGAATATGCAAATGAGCTAAATACGCCAATTCAGAAACGTACGTGCGCCCGGCGCATTTTTTTACGTTGTTTACGTAAGGCTTTTTCCGGTGTAAAGTTAGTCGAACAAATAGCTGGCCTAGCCAATGTTAAGTATGGCCGTCGTTCCCGCGTCGAAATTTGAAAATTTTACGTCGTTTGCGTAAGTCGTCCGTGAATGGGGCTGGACGTAATTTACGTTCACGTCGAAACCAATACGTCCTTGCGGCGTACTTTGGAGCAATGCACACTGGGATATGTTCGTTAAATGTCAATCACGTCGGGTCACTAGTCATTACCATAAAACACGCCCCCTATTCATCATTTGAATAAGGCACGCTTACGCCGGCCCATTTACGCTACGCCGCCGTAACTTAGGAGGCAAGTGCTTTGTGAATTTTAATGTTGTTTAATTGCGCTGCACTGTTTTATATTATATAGCTTTATTTGGGAATTTTTTATGAATTTGTCCTTAGTGCTGGCTTGCATTTATTAGGTTTTTATTTTTATTTTTTTTCCAGCGCTGAATATTATTTTCTATTTCTATTTGTGAATACAGCACTTGCCTCTCTGACTTACGGCGGCGTAGCGTATATGCGATACGCTACGCCACCTCAAAATTAAGCCACTGTATCTGAATCTAGCTATATGTGTCTGTTTTCATCATACATGTGAGGTGGTATGAACTGCATAAATATGCAGCATGTACGGATTTTTACACAATCCAACTCGCCTCATGGCAGCTTTTTTGTGTGCAGACTGGTGTGAAAGAGCCATGAAGCAGAAGGCAATAGAATTTTGCTGGAGTCACATTTCGAACACATTTTCTTATTTTCTTTTCAAAATCAGAAAGTTCGTTTTTTTTTGTGATCCGATGATGCCACCATTGATTTTCGAAATTTGGCCGACCAAGCCTTTATGTTGCTACAGAAAATAATTTTCATAGCCGGGAATATTCTTTTCTCTCCGGGAATTTTCTTTTCTTGCACATGCGCATTTTTTTTTACATTTCTCGCACGATTTTCCCATCATTGATTAGAAAATCTTTTGTTTTTCAAAAAATTTCCAACATGTCCGATTCCTCAAATTTGATTGCCGCACGAAAATCGGCTGTTTCTGCAGCCCACTAACTGTGCGAAATTTGTACGAAAATTCTTTGCTACGATTTTCGAAAGAAAATTCTTTCAAAATTCGAACCGTGTATGGCCGGGTTAAGTGATATGACTTCCAGCTGCTATGGATTACCTACAAATTACAATTGTGCTTTAACTGCCTTGTTAAACAAACTCGCCTTTGTGAAAAAATATGCCTAGACTATGCACATTAATGTTTTTCCATATTATAAACAAGTAGTAAAATCATGTTGAAACAAGCCGTCCTTCACCTCTGTAACTACAGGCATTGTTGAGAAATTAATCTTCAAATTTCTCAAATCACATCCTGATCCTGAAATCACAGCTCCTCTTCCCTAATGCCGCGTACACACCATCACTTTATGTGATGAAAAAAAATGAAGTTTTTAAAAACGTCACTTTAATTGACTGTGTGTGGGGGAAAACGTCGTTTTATGTCTTGTAAAAAACGACCAAAAAAAATTGAAGCATGCTTCAATTTTATGTGTCGTTTTTCAAAAGTGCACTTTTTACTTCACAGAAATTGACCGTGTGTAGCAAAAAACGTCGTTTTCTAAGACGTTTTTTCATCCACGCATGCCCAGAAGCTACTTATGAAGCAAGCTTCAATGGTAAAACGTGGTGGAACGTAACCTCACTTTGCAAGATCATTGTGAGAAAACGATGGTGTGTAGGCAACTTCGTCTTTGAAAATTTAAGTTTCAAAAACGTCATTTTTTACTTCACAGAAAGTGTCGTTTTTTTTCATCACATAAAGTGATGGTGTGTATGCGGCATTACATTCTATGGAAAGCAGAACCTGTCTTTAGAGTCTCTATTGTGGTCTTTGAGGTGGAATTTCTTCATAGTACTTACACCTAAGGAGTTCAGTGATGGCTTGTTTTAAAGCTCTTTTACTACCAGTTAAAAATACATAAAAAGTGTAATGTCCATAGTCTGGGTACAGATCCACTTTAGTAAAACTGTGAAATTCCACAATCTTAGTAGTGATAATATATTGCAGAGATAAATTGTTTGGAAAATATAGGGGGTGCCGAGGTTCCATCAACGGAAGGGGGAAAAGCATCATTCTATTTAAATCCTAGACATAGATACACAATTGCAAGTCTTGAAATCACCAGCAGGTGTCACTGATATTTAACTTTTGTTGAATATACAATACTTGAGTCCACACTTTTCACAACGTTTCATGTTACTGTATGGGGGGCACAAATGCTGCTTTCTGTTTTATATACTATCGGAACTACTGTGAGAATAGTGAGTAATCTATGAGCAGCATGTAGGCATGGTACAGATCACATAAAATATATTTTTAAAGTAAATTTGTCATAAAAGAAACATTAAGACTGTCATTACTACTCCTTCTAAAAATCCTAGTTGTCTTGCTGCCATACTGATTGATCCTTTTGCTCCAGTACTTTGAGTCACTAACACAAATCAATAGGCAGATTCAGAGTGAGTTACGCCGGCGTATCGGTAGATACGCTGTCGTAACTCTGAATCTGCGCCGTCGTAAATTTAAGCGTATTCTGGAAACCAGATACGCTTAAATTAGGCTAAGATACGAGTGGCGTAAGTCTCCTACGCCGTCGTATCTTAGGGT